>NC_086452.1:468663084-468982250 GCF_028390025.1 Pseudophryne corroboree | reverse complement strand
TTGATTGCAACACGTATCAACCAATTTCTTCCATTGCTGATACACCCGGACCAAATTGGCTTCGTACCAGGAAGACAAGTGTCAGACAATACGTGTAGGGTCTTTAACTTGATTGACTCACTCTCTAAAGATCAAGGTCTTCTCTTTCTATCCTTGGATGCCGAGAAGGCCTTTGATAGACTGCTTGCACTGCCGGTAGTTCCGCCTCTGAAACAGGTATACTATGTCTAAGCGATCTACTCGACTGTCTTTTTCTATCACCCTTCCCAACTCTCCAATCAAAGTTCTCCCTACCCGCCTCTGAACTCTTCCACTATCTGCAAGTTGCACACTGGTGGAGATCGATATCTATTACCCCACCGTCGACAAACACTACTACACATCTGCTTTTCTCTCGTCTATCCTTAAGTAAATCTAAAGGTGATATCACATTCTGGTATAAACTATTGATCACTCCTATTTCCCCTTCTAAATCCAACGCACAATTAAAATGGGAACTGGATTTAGGCAGATCATTGACACCGACTGAATGGCAGCTTACTTTTTTAGCTTCCTATTCCATGCCCCAATGCTTGAATGACACTGAAATGCATATAAAACTAATCCACAGATTATATTTGACCCCCGACCGACTGCACAGATTTTGGCCCTCCTGTAGCAATAAGTGTTGGAGACTATGCGGGTCTGTAGGTGACCACATATTCTGGTCCTGCCCAGTAATTACCAAATACTGGTCCGAAGTGTTTGACTTGATCAATAAAGTTCTAACCTCTCATCTCACCGCGGACCCGTCCCTAGCCTTATTACATATTGTCCCCCCCTCTGTCTACCCCTCTAGCAGATATGTCTTAGGCCACATCTTAATTGCTGCTTGCGCCAACCTGGCTCAGCTCTGGAAACAACCTGCGCCCCCTTCTCTGCTAAAAGTTATTTATAAAACGAATCACCACTTTCTCATGGAAACCGAATATATCCCTCCCTCCAACACAGCCCTCTCTCCCGGGACATGATGGTCCTTGTGGCAACAGTTTGTTACCACTGGTGACGGATCCAGGCACTTCCACAACCCATCTTTAAGTGGCCCGCCTCATGGTAGTCTAATCGAACACCCGGTTAATGTGTAACAATTTGGAAACTCTGCTTAGTGAGATTCTCTCCTGTAATAATGTGGACATATGTTCTTTTCTTCTCAACCCAGGTTGACATCAGGCTCTATTTACATTCCTTCCTCCCCTCTCTCCCTATCTAACTGCCTTGGCCTATAGAGCTATAACTTGTGTTTCTCGTTGCAATATGACAGATCCACCTCTGTAGTTCCTAGTACCAAAGATTTAGGATTCCTAACAATATTCATATTTCTACGTTATGTAGTCTGGTCCCTCTCTTCTTCTCTTTTGCTAGCTATTATCTGTGTCCAATAACCATGCTATCATAGTACCTGTACCTATAACTGTACTGGATGCTCCCTACCCCCCCTCCCCGTGTACCCCCCCCCCCCCTCTATCTCTATAATATGTTGTATAACTCACCCCGTTTTTCTTTTTTCTTTCTGTACCCCATAAAAATTGTTTTTTCCCTCAATAAAAACTATTGAAGTTAAAAATAAAATAAAGCAGCCAGTATTTACCCTGCACAGAAACAAAATAACCCACCCACATCTAACTCTTTCTGCACATGTTATATCTGCCCCACCTGCAGTGAACATGGTTTTGCCCAACTGCTAACAAAATTCCTGCTGCGATCAACTCAGAATTACCCCCATAAAACGGGTGATATGAGTTTAGCCGTTACAACTAACACTATTGCTGGCTGTAAGTGTACACACTTGCTGGGTACATCTGAAACCCCACTCTGCAGCCTGGAGAGGTGCCACCTGCCTGCTGCTGTCTTCCAGCCACTTCTGTGTGACGCTATGATGTTGCACGTTCTCCGGTGCTGGGAGCAGTAGTTCCCTGCTACTGCACTGAGGGGAGAGTCTACCAGGGAGAGCCCCTATAGAGTAGGGGTAGTGTGGGAGGTTGTATATGTTATATTATATGCATTTTGAACTCAAACTAAACACAGCAATGAAAGCACTTGTTTTACTGTACACCTCCAAGTGAGTGGTGGTAACATTGATATTATACAGGGGAAACTGGGCCGGCAAGTCTGTTTACTAGGCAATAAACTAATAATGTGCTTTCTGTTCTCTTCTGTTTAGTAAAAAACGTGGCTGCGCAAGGCATTGCGTCCGAGTCTTCCTATTACGGAATGAAAGATAACGCCAGAAGGGCCGTTGATGGCTCTCTGTCCAGCAATTACTTGATGAGAGACTGCACACACACGCGAAGTCAGCCGAATCCCTGGTGGAAACTGGACCTGAGATCCAGATTCAGGGTGATGTACGTTGCCATCACGAACCGGGGAGACTGCTGCCGGGAGAGAATCAATGGCGCTGAGATTCGTATCGGAGACTCAGATGAGGACGGTGGAATCAGTAACCCCAGGTAAGCTTGTGTGCCTAATTCAGAGTTGATCGCAGCAGCAAATTTGTTAGCAGTTGAGCAAAACCATGCTGCACTGCAGGTGGGGCGGATGTAACATGTGCAGAGAGAGTTAGATTTGGGTGGGGTGAGTTCAAACTGAAATCTAAATTGCAGTGTAAAAATAAAGCAGCCAGTATTTACCCTGCACAGAAACAATATAACCCACCCAAATCTAACTCTCTGCACATGTTACATCTGCCTCCCCTGCAGTGCACGTGGTTTTGCCCAGCTGCTAACAAATTTGCTGCTACGATCAACTCTGAATTAACCCCTGTGTGCGGCTCTCAGTGCAGGGAAATGAACACAATAAAGACAACCAGTCGTTGGCAGAAGCACAGAGCGGACATTTCCGGGTTGGTAAAAGCTCTGACTTTCCTGGGCATGAGTCGGAAAACTGAACCCAACTAGTGTGGATGAACGATAGCCAGGGCTGGATGTGAAGGCCATCTGCCAATAGCTCCCACCCTGAGTAACAAGATAATACTCCCTTCTCCCATGCCCATCTCCAGGACTTCTCTTCTGCTTCTCCCAACCCCTGGAGTGCCCTCTCACACTATCAGACTTTTCCAGCTTACCAACCTTCAAAACTAATCTCTCCAGCTGAGCCCACCATCCTTCCTGCGAATACTCCAGGATGCACGTTGCACCCCCAGTTCACAAGCGGGTGCTCATTCCTCACAGAGCGTTCGCCAACACTGCCCCCCCCCCCCACCCCTAACCACGACTGAGATATAAAAATTGTTCCCCAAAATGTGCACCTCTCCATCAATACTATCTTTCAGCGCCCCCCCCCCCCCCCCATTATGTTTAAAATAAGTAATGTTCCGCTATGTCAATCTGTTCAGCTTTAAATCCCACTCGCTTTCATAGAAACCTAGAACGTGACGGCAGATAAGAACCACTTGGCCCATCTAGTCTGCCCCTTTTTTAACCTTTGAGAGTAACCTGAACCCTAATCGATCCCTAGCTCTATGTAAGGACATCATTATGTATATCCCATGCATGTTTAAATTACTTTACTGTCTTAGCATCTACCACCTCTGATGGGAGGCTATTCCACTTGTCCACTACCCTTTCTGTGAAGTCATTTTGACTTGAATTTCCCCGGACTCAGGAAGTGTCCTCGTGGTCTAATACTTCTCTTCCTATGAGGAATGTTTCCCTCCTGTACCTTGTTATAACCCCTGATACATGTGAACGTTTCACCTTGGAACTTTGAGTAGCCCAGATTGGAAAGTCTTTGTCATATTATTATTGTGCCGGAAGAGTCTTATGTCTGGTAACCCTGAAAGCTTAGGTTATGATCCAGCGCCCGTACTATTATCCAGGTGCGCAGTTGTATTCCGAATGAATTATGGGGAGACAATGGCCTTTAACTGCAAAGGAATGGAGGGACGATACGTGACCATAACTATACCCAACGAAAACCAGATCCTGACGCTCTGTGAAGTCCAAGTATTTGCTGAACCTCTTGAGAAACATGAAGGTATGTAGGGGTGATACCAGTGTTACTGTATTTGGCACTGTCACCAAATATCTGTAGAAACCTCTGCCCTTCATTTATTCTCTCTTTTTTATACAGTTATTCCAGGACAAGTCCACATCCCGGAGACCGGTAAGTGTTCTGTATTCATCTACAGTCAGGACGGGCTGCAGGGTGCTATACAGAGTCATTCTCTGGCTAGAAGAAGTGGGACTCTCAACGGTTTTCTGTGTGTAACTATGGCCCTCATTCCGAGTTGTTCGCTCGGTAATTTTCTTCGCATCGCAGCAATTTTCCGCTAATTGCGCATGCGCAATGTTCGCACTGCGACTGCGCCAAGTAAATTTGCTATGCAGTTAGGAATTTTACTCACGGCATTACGAGGTTTTTTCTTCGTTCTGGTGATCGTAGTGTGATTGACAGGAAGTGGGTGTTTCTGGGCGGAAACTGGCCGTTTTATGGGTGTGTGTGAAAAAACGCTACCGTTTCTGGAAAAAACGCGGGAGTGTCTGGAGAAACGGGGGAGTGTCTGGGCGAACGCTGGGTGTGTTTGTGACGTCAAACCAGGAACGAAACTGACTGAACTGATCGCAGATGCCGAGTAAGTCTGGAGCTACTCAGAAACTGCTAAGAAATTTCTATTCGCAATTCTGCTAATCTTTCGTTCGCAATTTTACTATGCTAAGATTCACTCCCAGTAGGCGGCGGCTTAGCGTGTGTAAAGCTGCTAAAAGCAGCTAGCGAGCGAACAACTCGGAATGACCACCTATGTGTCTTTACTGCACAGAATAGTACAATGAAATAGGGATCATTGGTTCTTATAGCAGGGGAATGGAGGCAGCAGGAAGCCACAGACTGAGAGTTATATAGTGGGAGGAGCAGGGTCCCCAGCAGCACAGAGTATATCAGGAGATGAGTGATGTGTCAGTGAGGACAGGGCTGCATGTGACAGGGGCAGTGACATGATGTGATGAGGGGAATGGAGGCAGCAGGAAGCCACAGACTGAGAGTTATATAGTGGGAGGAGCAGGGTCCCCAGCAGCACAGAGTGTATCAGGAGATGAGTGGTGTGTCAGTGAGGACAGGGCTGCATGTGACAGGGGCAGTGACATGATGTGAGGAGGGGAATGGAGGCAGCAGGAAGCCACAGACTGAGAGTTATATAGTGGGAGGAGCAGGGTCCCCAGCAGCACAGAGTATATCAGGAGATGAGTGAGGTGTCAGTGAGGACAGGGCTGCATGTGACAGGGGCAGTGACATGATGTGAGGAGGGGAATGGAGGCAGCAGGAAGCCACAGATTGAGAGTTATATAGTGGGAGGAGCAGGGTCCCCAGCAGCACAGAGTGTATCAGGAGATGAGTGGTGTGTCAGTGAGGACAGGGCTGCATGTGACAGGGGCAGTGACATGATGTGAGGAGGGGGATGGAGGCAGCTGGAAGCCACAGACTGAGAGTTATATAGTGGGAGGAGCAGGGTCCCCAGCAGCACAGAGTATATCAGGAGAGGAGTGATGTGTCAGTGAGGACAGGGCTGTATGTGACAGGGGCAGTGACATGATGTGAGGAGGGGAATGGAGGCAGCAGGAAGCCACAGACTGAGAGTTATATAGTGGGAGGAGCAGGGTCCCCAGCAGCACAGAGTGTATCAGGAGATGAGTGGTGTGTCAGTGAGGACAGGGCTGCATGTGACAGGGGCAGTGACATGATGTGAGGAGGGGAATGGAGGCAGCAGGAAGCCACAGACTGAGAGTTATATAGTGGGATGGGCAGGGTCCCCAGCAGCACAGAGTATATCAGGAGATGAGAGATGTGTCAGTGAGGACAGGGCTGCATGTGACAGGGGCAGTGACATGATTTGAGGAGGGGAATGGAGGCAGTAGGAAGCCACAGACTGAGAGTTATATAGTGGGAGGAGCAGGGTCCCCAGCAGCACAGAGTATACCAGGAGATGAGTGATGTGTCAGTGAGGACAGGGCTGCATGTGTCAGGGGCAGTGACATGATGTGAGGAGGGGAATGGAGGCAGCAGGAAGCCACAGACTGAGAGTTATATAGTGGGAGGAGCAGGGTCCCCAGCAGCACAGAGTATATCAGGAGATGAGTGATGTGTCATTGAGGACAGGGCTGCATGTGACAGGGGCAGTGTCATGATGTGATGAGGGGAATGGAGGCAGCAGGAAGCCACAGACTGAGAGTTATATAGTGGGAGAAGCAGGGTCCCCAGCAGCACAGAGTATATCAGGAGATGAGTGATGTGTCAGTGAGGACAGGGCTGCATGTGACAGGGGCAGTGACATGATGTGAGGAGGGGAATGGAGGCAGCAGGAAGCCACAGACTGAGAGTTATATAGTGAAAGGAGCAGGGTCCCCAGCAGCACAAGATACATTATATGGTCCTTGTCTACTGGGGCAGGAATATACTCTGGGGCAGAGATCCTCTATATGAGGTAAAAGTTAATTAACTCCAAATAGTTACTAATATGTTATGCTTCTTCCCTCTTCTTTATTACAGATGAGCATGACACATCGGAGAAACCGAATTTGCCCGTCAGTGAGTATACTTTTATACTAGGAAAGGTAAAACACACCCGACACCGCTGCAGCACAGAACATTATAATGCTACTGTATTGAGCTACGCTAGTTACTCTGGGGATGTACGACCTTTGTCGGTATACATCACAGTAATGATTACGCTCTGCAAGACATTTTTTTTTATTTCTCATACATCCTAGAGGATGCTGGGGACTCCAAAAAGACCATGGGGTATAGACGGGATCCGCAGGAGACATGGGCACTTTAAGACTTTAAATGGGTGTGAACTGGCTCCTCCCTCTATGCCCCTCCTCCAGACCTCAGTTAGATTCTGTGCCCAGAGAGACTGGTCACACACTGAGGAGCTCTCCTGAGTTTCTCTGGAAAAGACTTTATTTAGGTTTATTATTTTCAGGGAGCACTGCTGGCAACAGGCTCCCTGCATCGTGGGACTGAGGGGAGAGAAGTCAGACCTACTTCTTCTTAGTTAAGGGCTCTGCTTCTTAGGCTACTGGACACCATTAGCTCCAGAGGGTCTGATCACTTGGTATAGCCTAGCTGCTCGTTCCCGGATCTGCGCCGTCCCCCCCCTCACAGAGCCAGAAGAAAGAACCCGGGTGAGTAACCGAAGTACAGAAGACTTCCGTAAAGACGGCAGAAGACTTCAGTCTTAGAGGTACCGCGCAGCGCGACCGCTGCGCGCCATTACTCCTACTCACAAGCGGCACTACATGGGTGCAGGGTGCAGGGGGGAGGGCGCCCTGGGCAGCAATAAAACCTCAATTTCAGTCTGGCAAAAGTGATATACAGTGCATAGGCACTGTATACAGACCCCCGCCAGTATAAAAAAATAGCGGGACATAAGCGCGCCATTAAGGGGGTGAGGCTTGGTCCTCCCAGCTCTAATCAGCGCCATTTTCTCTTCACAGTGAGCTGCAGAGACGCTGGTCCTGGCCTCCTACACTTCTGTCACAAGTAACAGGGTGCTAAACTGGGGAGGGGGGGGGGGGGCACAGCAAGTTTGGTGTTGAATTATTATATATAAAAAGCGCTGACAGGTCTGGGGCATTATATATATATACTTTCAGACTGGGATAGGCGCTGGGTGTGAGCTGGCAAACTCCCTCTGTGTTTCTCTAATAGGCCTTATTGTGGGTCTGTCCCCTATAGCCCAGTGTGATAGTGGTGTTGGTTCGAGTGTGTCGACATGTCGGAGGCTGAAGGCTCTTCCCAGGAGGAGGCTGGAGTGGGGACAGAACAGAGTGGGGGAGTGAATCTGTCGGCACCGCCGACTGCTGATTGGGTAAATATGTTGAGTGCCTTGAATGCAAATGTGGCTTTATTGAATAAGAGATTGGATAAATCTGAGGCTCAGAACCAAACATGGAGACAATCCGTGGAAGATGCTTTATCCCAAACGCAGACTCCCTCAGGGTCACAGAAACGTCCGTTTACCCAAATAGCAGACACAGATACCGACACGGATTCGGATTCCAGTGTCGACTATAATGATGCCAGGTTGAATCCTAAACTGGCTAAAAGCATTCAGTACATGATTGTGGCAATAAAAGACGTGTTACATATCACGGAAGACCCTGCTGTTCCTGAGACACGGGTCGGTATGTTTAAAGGAAAAAAACCTGAGGTAATGTTTCCTCCCTCTCATGGACTGATCACTCTTTTTGAAAAGGCTTGGAAAATTCCTGACAAAAAGTTGCTGATTCTCAAGATAATTATTATGGCATACCCATTCCCCTCTGAGGATAGGAAAAAGTGCGAGCCAACCCCCAATGTGGACAAGGCTTTAGCACGGCTGTCCAAGAAGGTGGCGCTTCCGTCCCCTGACACGGCGGCCCTAAAGGATCCTGCGGATCGTAAGCAGGAAACTACTTTGAAATCTATTTATGTCACTACGGGTACGCTGCTCAGACCTGCCGTGGCATCGGCATGGGTGAGTAGTGCAATTGAAAAGTGGGCAGATAACTTATCATCTGACTTGGACACCCTGGATAGGGATAGCGTTCTTTTGACACTGAGTCATATCAGGGAAGCTGCAGTCTATCTAAGGGAGGCTGCGAGAGATATTGGCCTCTTGGGATCAAGGGCCAATGCCATGGCAATCTCGGCTATGAGAGCATTATAGACTCATCAATGGAATGGTGATGCTGACTCTAAGAGGGCTATGGAGGCTCTGCCGTATAAAGGTGGTGTTTTGTTTGGTGAGGGCCTCGCGGACATGGTATCTACAGGTACCGCGGGTAAGTCATCTTTTCTACCGTATGTCCCTGCACAACAAAAGAAAACGCCTCTTTATCAGATGCAGTCCTTTCGGTCTAATTAATTCAAAAAAGGACGAGGGTCCTCCTTCCTTGCTGCTAGAGGTAGGGGAAGGGGGGAAAAGTCGCCGGCTGGGGCAAGCTCCCAAGAGCAGAAGTCCTCCCCGGCCACTGCCAAATCCACCGCATGACGCTGGGGCTCCACTGCTGGAGTCCGCACCGGTGGGGGCACGTCTTCAACTCTTCAGTCAGGTCTGAGCTCGTTCGGCCCTGGATCCTTGGGTGCTAGAAATAGTGGTCCAAGGGTACAAACTGGAGTTTCAAGACGTGCCCCCTCACCGAGTTTTCAAATCGGCCTTACCAGCTTCTCTTCCGGAAAGGGAAATAGTATGCGCGGCGATACAAAAGCTGTGTCTGCAGCAAGTTATTGTCACGGTCCCCCCGTCACAACGGGGAGAAGGCTTTTATTCAAGCCTGTTCATGGTCCCCGAAGCCGGATGGCTCGGTCAGACCGATTCTGAACTTAAAATCCCTCAGTTTATATCTGAAAAGATTCAAATTCAAGATGGAATCTCTCCGAGCAGTGATCTCCAGTGTGGAAGGGGGGGCTTCAGTCGACATAAAAGATGCCTACTTACATGTCCCAATATATCCTCCACATCAAGCTTACCTGAGGTTTGCTGTTCAGGATTGTCATTACCAGTTTCAGACGTTGCCGTTTGGTCTTTCCACGGCTCTGAGGATTTTCACCAAAGTTATGGCGGAAATGATGGTGCTCCTGCGCAAGCAGGGTGTCACAATTATCCCGTACTTGGACGATCTCCTGATAAAGGCGAGATCAAAGGAGCAGTTACAAAGAAACGTTGCGCTCTCCCTGACTGTTATGATTCCAGCACTCTGGTCTGAGGAGATCTTATTGCGAGGACCGGAGCACTGGAACGTAATGCTGGGGAAGGGAGCGGAAATGGAAAATAGCCCCTGGCACCCTAACTTCGTTGTCTCGCCCGTGCTGTCAGAAATCCCCTGCGAGACTATGGTTGCTTGAGCCCATGGCAGCCGCGTTTGAAGGGCGGATTATGTCTGCCCAACTCCGATGCCCCCTCAGGTCTTAATGGGAGACAAAGGGAAATCCGAGACAGGGTGATAACAAGGGGCCCTCTGACTAAACAACCAGGCCAGGGGCTACAAGAAATTAAAACTAGAATATGTGCGGAAAAACCGCCAGGGAAAAGGACAACCAAAATATCCACTTGTCCACTCTCCTACCCGGCACCGCCGAGTTCCGGAGAGGACTTGTGGAAGCGGAACCCTCCGCAAATGCTCCGAAACAGAATATAAAGATAAAGCAGCTGAGCCGCAACATACGGCAGAGCCGTAACTCACGAACACCACACGATATTCTCTGGTGATCGTTGAGGACAACAGGGGACCAAACGACTTCTTGGGATGAGATGACAACTCCAAGATACAAAACTTCTGAGGACAGGAATGACCGGATACAGCAGGACAGGAACAGACGTTCAGCAAACCAAGGTAGCATGCAGGAAGCTATTACCGGCGTCTGTGTGCAGCACTGAGCAGGTATTTAGCAGGGAGTCCTCCAATCAGAAGCTTGGAGCCTGATTAACAAGATGCCGTGCAGCTGGCTTGCTGCACGAGCAGAAGACAAATGTGAAAGTTAAAACTTGATTAGATTGACCCTGCAACGGGGAGCGCGGTCCGCCCGTGGCGTCCCCGTTGCTAGGGTCCAGGCGGCTCAGTGTTACTAGGGAGCCGGCGGCTAAGCGCGCACGGCGTCCCAGCGTTGCTAGGGACCCGGCGGCTCGCACGCCTGGCGTCACTAGTTGCTAGGCGCCGGGCCGCAAGGACGTCGCGGACCACGGCGCCTAACAGTACCCCCCCCCCCTTGAGGAGGGGTCAACGAACCCCTAGAGCCAGGTTTCTGAGGAAATTCTCGAAAAAATGCTTTCTTGAGTCTCGGGGCATGAAGATCCTTGTCCAGGACCCAAGACCTTTCCTCCGGACCATAGCCTTTCCAGTGCACTAAAAAATAAAGCCGACCCCGGGACAATTTAGAGTCAAGAACTTTCTCTACCAAGAATTCCTGTTGTCCCTGTACATCTACTGGAGATCTACCCTGAGAGATCCTCCGAGGAAATTTTACTGGAAGAAACGTATTGTTTCAACAGGGAACAATGAAAAGTATTTCCAAACTTAAGGGATCTTGGTAAACGTAGCCGAAAGGCAACTGGGTTGACCTTCTTAATAATAAGAAACGGTCCAATAAATTTGGGTCCCAATCTAGCCGAGGATTGTCGAAGCCTGATGTTGCGAGTTGACAACCACACCTTATCTCCCACCTTAAAAGTGCAAGGACGTCGGAGCCTGTCAGAAAATTTCTTCTCTCGGAAGGCCGCTTTTCTGAGAGCAAGGTGCACTTTTTTCCAAATTGTTCTGAGATGGGAGGTCAAGGTTAGCGAGGAGACTGGAGAATGATGAAAAAAAGAATTGGCTCTGGGGTGAAAACCAAAAACTGAGAAGAATGGTGACTCTTTAGTGGAGGAATGACAAGCATTATTGTAAGCAAATTCAGCCAAAGGGAGAAACTCGGACCAATCATTCTGGAGTTTGGCTGAATACAAGCGCAAATATTGTTTTAATGACTGGTTGACTCGTTCGGTTTGCCCGTTGGACTGTGGGTGGTAACCGGATGTTAACGACAGTTTCATCTTTAATGAGGCACAAAAACATTTCCAGAATTGTGCGATGAATTGTGGACCCCGATCAGAAACAATATCAGTGGGCAACCCATGAAGCCTGAACACATGGCGGAGGAACAAAACTGCCAACCCTTGAGCAGAAAGCAATCGAGGAAGAGCAATAAAATTAGCCATTTTACTAAAACGGTCCACTACCACCCATATGACTCGGAATCCGGCTGAAAGGGGAAGGTCAACCACAAAATCCATGGAAATATGAGACCATGGCCTGAGAGGAACAGTTAACGGCATAAGTTGCCCGATAGGCAAGGAACGGGGAACCTTATGCTGTGCACAAACCTGACATGAATAAACAAATTCCTTAACGTCTTTAGAAAGACTAGGCCACCACACTGAGCGAGAGACTAACTCCAATGTCTTAGTGATTCCCGGATGCCCTGAAACTTTGTTGTCATGAAATTCAGTTAAAACAGTGGCTCTCAAAAATTCAGGGACGTAAAGACGACCAGCAGGAGTAAATCTAGGAGCTTGGTGTTGAAGCTGGTTTAACTGGGTAAATAAATCCTGTGTGAGGCCTGCCCGGATGACCGAAGATGGAAGTATGGGGGTAACAACAGGATTGCTATTGTGAACCGGAAGAAAGCTACGTGACAGGGCATCAGCTTTAGTATTCTTGGAACCAGGCCTGAAAGTGATTATAAATTTGAAACGAGTAAAAAATAATGCCCAACGTGCCTGCCGGGCATTAAGCCGTTTAGCTGATTCAATGTATTGCAGGTTCTTATGGTCAGTCAAAACCGAAATAGTATGTTTTGCTCCCTCCAGCCAATGCCTCCACTCCTCGAAAGCCCACTTTACCGCCAGTAACTCCCGATTACCAACGTCATAGTTGGATTCAGCGGAGGAGAATTTCCTGGACATAAAGGCACAAGGATGTAACTCCAGAGACTCCAGATCCTTTTGAGAAAGGACAGCCCCCACTCCAACCTCTGAGGCATCAACCTCCACAACAAAGGGCAACTCCGGATTAGGATGTTTGAGAACTGGAGCCGAGACAAAGGCTTGTTTCAAGGCCCGGAAGGACAATTTAGCTTCATGCGACCAGTTGGTAGGATCCGCTCCTTTCTTTGTCAGAGCTACTATAGGAGCAACCAGGTCAGAAAAAGAATGAATGAACCTCCTATAATAATTCGCAAACCCTAAAAAGCGCTGAATTGCTTTTAAATTGGTGGGTTGCGCCAAATTAAGGATGGCCTGGAGCTTCTTTGGTTCCATGGAAAATCCCTGAGGGGAAATTATGTACCCTAAAAAAGATACTTCCGTGACGTGAAAATCACACTTCTCCAGCTTGGCATATAAATGATTCTCACGTAACTTTTGAAGAACCAGACGAACCTGGGTAACATGTTGATCCATTGATTCAGAATAAATCAAGATGTCGTCTAAATAAACGACCACGAATTTCCCTAGGAAGTCACGGAGCACATCGTTAATGAGGTCTTGAAAAACTGCTGGAGCATTAGACAGGCCGAACGGCATCACCAGGTATTCGTAGTGACCCGACTGAGTGCTGAAAGCCGTCTTCCACTCATCTCCAGATTTAATTCGGATGAGGTTGTAAGCTCCTCTAAGGTCAATTTTAGAAAAAATCACAGCAGAACGTAACTGATCAAAAAGTACAGAAATTAACGGCAAAGGATAGGTGTTTTTTACTGAGATCTTATTCAGGGCTCTAAAATCAATGCATGGTCTAAGCGAGCCATCCTTTTTCTCCACAAAGAAAAAACCTGCACTTAAAGGAGATTTTGATGGTCTAATAAATCCTTTCTCTAAGCTCTCCTGAACATAATCATTCATGGCCGATGTTTCTGGCCCGGACAATGCATATAATCTCCCCTTTGGCAATGTGGCACCTGGAACTAGCTCAATAGCACAATCATAAGGCCGATGGGGAGGTAGAATGTCCGCATTGCCTTTGGAGAATACATCGGCAAACTCCTGGTATTCCACAGGAATGAGCTCTGGAATGATAGCTGCCACTCTGACTGGATACGAAATACATTCCTTAGCACAAAATGTACCCCATTGGGAAATCTCCCCGGACCGCCAATCAATGGTGGGATTATGAAAGGCCAGCCAAGGGTGACCCAGAACAACTGGAACTGCTGGGCAATGTGTTAGGAAGAATTCAATATTTTCAGAATGTAAGGCTCCTACTGTAAGTACTACGGGAGGTGTACGGTGAGTAATAACCCCATTGGAAAGCGGACTCCCATCTAAGCCGTGCATTGTGATTCACCTATCCAATGGTAACTGTGGAATGCCTAAGGCCTTAGCCCAAGTTAAATCCATAAAGTTTCCTGCAGCTCCACTGTCAACAAAAGCCGACACCAAAGAACTGAGGCTGCCAAAGGAAACCTTAACTGGAACTAAAAGAGAGTTATTCGAGGAGATAAGCTGCAGACCTAAGTGAACCCCCTCACAATTCACCTGGTCAAGGCGTTTCCCGACTTGTTCGGACAATTACGAGCAAAATGTCCCTTACCACCACAGTACAAACAAAGACCGGAATTTTGCCTTCTGGTTTTTTCCTCAGGAGACAGCCGGGAGAGACCCATCTGCATGGGCTCTTCAATGTCCTCAGGAATGGAATAAACACAAGGACTAGACCTTACAGTTGTTCCTCTTTCAGCCCTCCGCTCTCTGAGACGACGATCAATCTTAATAGAAAGCTCCATGAGTTTATCGAGAGTCTCAGGAGCGGGGTACTGGAGGAGACTGTCTTTAATAAACTCTGATAAACCGAGGCGAAACTGACTGCGCAGGGCTGGGTCATTCCAGCCACAGTCGTTCGACCAACGGCGAAACTCGGTACAATAAACCTCTGCAGGATTTCTACCTTATTTGAGAGCGCGCAGCTGACTTTCAGCGGACGCCTCTCTATCTGGGTCATCATACAAGAGCCCTAAAGACTTAAAGAAAGCGTCTACTGACAACAACGCAGGATCCTCTGCTCTTAAACCAAATGCCCAGGTCTGAGGATCCCCCTGGAGTAAAGAAATAATAATCCCTACCCGCTGAGATTCAGTACCAGAGGAAGTAGGTCTTAAACGAAAATAAAGTTTACAGGACTCTTTAAAATTAAAAAATTCTTTTCTATCACCAGAAAAACGGTCGGGCAAATGCATCTTTGGTTCAGGGACTACCTTTGGGGAGGCTCGCAAAAGATCTTCCTGCGACCTCACCCGAAGAGAAAGATCCTGAACCATCTGAGTAAGTTCGTGAATCTGATTGACTAAGAGCTGGCCAGGATTTGGCCCTAAACCTGTCGGATTCATGAGGCCAAAAAACTTTAACAAAAACTGAATGAGAAAAAATTAAACCCTATTTAATTTTAGTTTTTGGTATGGCCGGTAATAATGTTATGATTCCAGCACTCTGGTCTGAGGAGATCTTATTGCGAGGACCGGAGCACTGGAACGTAATGCTGGGGAAGGGAGCGGGAATGGAAAATAGCCCCTGGCGACCTGTGACAGGATGATACTGTACGGAAGCACTCGCAGCTTCTGCGTCCCGTTGACTGCGCACAGAATGGAAGGTCAAGCCGCACGAGGCCTGACCACATAGGGGATTCCCGCTTACCGTCAGTAACCGCCTGTTACTGACTCCACCCACTGCGCTGTGGGCGGGTTCTCGCTGCCACCACCAAACTCCTAACCTGCCGTGGCGTTTGGAACCACGGTTCTGCTCTGTATGTGCCGACGCACTGCCTTACCACAGCTGTGTGGTGCTGACGAATCCCCACTAGCCACTTGCTAGGCCTCTACCGGTAGCTGGCGGAAGGCGGAGCTTGGAGACGTCAGGTGCTTCCCTGGACAGCCGGAGGACGGGGCTAGGTTTGGCCTAACCCTGTTGGTCACAAGGATGAAGCAGTCTTCTTGAGGCAAAGGTGTTTATTGCTCAAATAACCTTTAAAAAGGCTCCTCCCTATTGCTAGGGGCAACAGCATACAATTAAGATGTTTCAGCAGAAGAAGATGTTACAATACACAATCCTATGGGCCAACTGCCCTCCTTTTATCCCTCTCCAAGACCCCTTACCACAGGGGGTAAGCCCGCCCTGTGGTGTACAACCAATCAATGTTTACCCATGAGCTGTGCATGCTCTGGTCTCATGCACACACAACATTGTTCCCTATGGACAGTGGGGAGTGGTCGGTCTCCTTTGTCTCTCCCATCTGGGAGAGCAGGCTACTCCCACGGTGCCGTTCAGTCTGGCTGGGGGGAGGTTTTCCCTCCTAAACTGACTTCCAGAAACCTGCCCGGGACCCCTTCTCACTGCCTGCAGCCTGGATTTGGGCTCCAGAGCTGGGCAGCCTGGCTCCCCGGTCCAGGTCTCTGGTCCACTACGGCTGATCTCCATGGAGCTCCAAGAAACCACTCAGCTTGTTTTATAGCTAAGCTGCTTCTCTTTCTCCCTGTCCCCATTGGAACTGTGAGGCTGGATGGGAAAGCATTCCGTTTTTAGGGAAAAGGTCTGGGAGAATCCATCAGCCTGCACAGCTATGGATTCCCCCCTCCTGGGACACCCAATCAAGTAAGTGCATTTTATCTTTAAATACATTACATTTTAAAATCACACTGTACATTTCCCCTTTTAAATATACACTGAGCCTGTGCCCTGCACAGACTCTACATACTCAGGCACTGCAGTGCCTTCCCTAGCCCTGCAGCCTGGCTGCTAGGGCTCTCTGTGTGCTGGAGGTATGGGGCTGGCTTCCCCCATCCTCCAGCCTGCCTTCCTGCCTCTGGGGTTCCAGGGAGCTGGCTCTCCCTGTCCCCCCAGGGTGGCACTAACCAGTGGCCTCGCCGCACGCAGCGGCGCACCCCCCTGTACCTAAGCCCGGCGGCCCGGGACACTTGTCCCGGCCGCCGTGACTCTGGCTTTGTTGTGGTGCTGGGGCGCCGGGAGCGTAGCTCCCGGACCCCAGCGCTCATCAGCCTGCTCGCCCGCCTAATGTGCCCACGCCGCTAGGGAGCCGGCTAGCCCGGTCCCCCCCTGAGCGGCGCCTGTCTTGTGGCCTCGCTGCAGCGTCCGGCGGGGAGCCGGGCTGCAGCGCACCCCCCTCGCCGACTAGCAGCCCGGGACGTCCGTCCCGGCTGCTGCGGCTGGCCACCCGTGCTGGGCTGAGGCGCTGGGAGCAGAGCTCCCGGCCCCCAGCGGCGGCTCTCACATAGAGCACTGCAGCGGGAGCCGAGCTCCCAGCCGCAGCGCTCACCCTTCTCCCCGGCGCGCACACTCCAGTGCGCCCGGGGCTACACTGACCGCTGCCGGGAGCGGAGCTCCCGGACTCCGGCGGTCAGCGGCTGCCTCCTCTCCCCCGGCGCGCACACACTGCTGAGCGCGCCGGGGGCTGTCCTCCCTGCCGTGGTCTCCGGAGGGGTCCGGGACCACGGTGCATATTATAAAAATACATTTTTATACATTTACACATCACGGCGCCTAGCGCCCAACATAATTAAAATTTGGCGCCAAGCGCCCCTTTGTCTCTGCAAATGGCGCCGGGCACTAGGGATTAACCCCTTCAGTGCCAGGGCGGCCATTTGCCTCGTGGCTGGGGCTCTCCGGCCACACTCCTCCCCCCCCATTCAAGCGGGTCAACCAGGGACCCATGTCCCAACGATTTGGGTCCTGGTCCCGCAGTCCGTTGGGGTGAAGGGGACGCTACCTGGGGGGTGTAGGCTCTGGCCTAGACAGTTCATCCATAGTGTAGTGGGCCTCTCTTCGTGGGTGCACAATGTTCAAATAGTCCACCTGAAGTCCAAGTTCAAGGCTCCACCACAAAAGTCTGTCCAATTCCCCCAAGGTAGGTTGCAGCCACCTAACAGGTAGGTGGTAAGTCACCACGGTGGGGGGCCGGTTACAAACAAGTGCCACCCACGGTGTCCCAACTGTGGCATACCCCACCTCCCACAATAGCAGTTTTCTGCTCAAACAGGCCACAGGGTGCTCCTGCCCATATGGCTCTTTCTGGCTTGGTACAGCTCCCAGTCCGTGCAGTGGCGCAATAGTTCGTAACACACAGTCCTGGTCAAGAATGTGCGCCATCAGCACTGGAGCGGGTACCTGAGCCACCTTCAATGACTGGAATGCCAACTCGCAAGCGGGTGCAAAGTCCACTGACTTGGGAATGCCCTTCCTAGCCATCTCTGTCAAGGGGTTCACTACAAGACTAAAGTCAATGACAACATGTCCGTAGGGCCTTACAGGTTCTAAGGTCAGTACCGGTCTGGGTGATGTGGGTCGGGGACAGCCTCTGGTTGCCTCCACCCCCTCTGAGTTGGGCCTACCCCTGTCTCCTCCCACATGGTGCCCCAGGCACTGCACCTCTGTCATACTTATCTGGCAACTGTCTGCCCTTACTGTCAGACCTGCCCTCCAATCCTCCTCTGTCGACCTATGACTCGGGAAACCTACCCTGTCACCTAGGCCTACTCCTTCCTCCTCGTCCGCTACCTGTGCCACAGTGATGGCGGCCAGACCACCAGCCTCTGGATCCTGTGTGGCATCCACTACAGGGAGGCTGTGTGTCTTCCCCGATCTACGGTGCACAGGTAGGGGACCTGCTATGTCCACAGCAACTTGCTGCAAGGGTTCTCCTATGGGCAGAGGCCCAGAGACAACACAACCGCTGGAGTGCCCCGGCTGCCAACGCATGGCACCAGCCTTACAGTTGGTCTGGGCGTCATCCGACATTCCAGACCAGGGTAAGCTCTGTGTCAGGCACTTCAGGGTACGGTCTATCTCCGGGTTGCTGTCCAAAGGGGTTTCGCTGGCAACCGACACCGGTTGCGCAGGAACGTTCCCTGAGGGGACCAGTTGGACACATTCCCTATCTGGTCTATCCCCTCCCACTTTCCTGGCTACCCTGTACCTTAACCCTTCCCGCCCGGCCAAACTTCCTGCCCCAACCCTGTCAAGGCCGCTGCCAGAGTGGCGCCTCATGCCTTTCGGGGATGGGTCAGAGAGTTGAGCCTCCCTAAACTCCTGCCTGTGGCCCTCAATCTCTCCTAAATTGGGACACTCTACAGGGGGATCTAGGTGGGGACTACTAGGGTCAGTCTGGTAGGGGTCAGTCATGGAAAAGTCAATGTGGTTTCTCATACTCACCGCCGGAGTTGGCAAACCACTTGGGTCAGGAGCATCATTGGGCACCCCCACAGGATCACACGAGCTGGAACCGACATCCTCTGCGTTGCTAGGGGACGTAGGCATACCAGAGGCAAAAGGCATGCGGGGTCGATGTACTGATCTAGCCGCTGTGATCTTTTCCTCTGGGCTGGTTGATGCTGTGGTTGGCTGTGCTGGCAGTTGTCTAGCAGCTGTAGTCTTTTCCTCTGGGCTGGGCTGTGCTGGAGTAGCTGATGTCAACGGTGGTTTTGGAACTTGACTCCGGGAAATGGCGCCAACAAACGTAGTGACGATCCCACCACCCAGATCATTTCCTAGGACCACATCAGTTGGGAGACCATCCATGACGGCAACTTCTCGCAACTCTGGTCCAGCTCCCCAGTCCAGGTAGACTCTTGCCATGGGAACCGCTTTTTCTGTTCCTTCTGCCAGGGTGATCGTGGCAGTGCGACCCTGCAATACTGCAGCAGGATCTATAAGGTGGGGGCTCACCACAGTGATTGAGGCCCCAGAGTCTCTTAGGCCTTCTCCCTGCAGAGGTCCCACGTGGACTGGCTGCAGGTGCCTCCACATGTTGTGTAGGGGCTGTTTGGCCATGCAGGTGACTCTCTCCGCAGAGTGCACCTGTCTCTCGCCACACTCCATCGGACTGACTGGAGGGGGAACAGTCTCTGTAGGCTCATCTCCTCTCGTCAAACAAGCGATCCGGGCTCCAGCACTCGGATTTGGGGCACGAGTCTGGGGTGCTTGGGATGCAGAACAGTTCATCCTCAGATGTCCGATTTTCCCACAGCCGTAGCACTTCTTCTCCAGTCGTGGCACCGATGATCTCTGATCAGTTGCAGGGACGCTGCGGTGCGGTTGCTGGCCAAGAGCACCCATGTTGGAAGATGCTTGTCTTTGGGGGTGATGAGTTGAAGAGGGTGGTCCCCTTGGTGGTACAGTCTGTTGGAGCTGGCTGCTGGCGGGGCGCTTCTGCCCCCGTGGCCGAATTGCCACATACTTGTCGGCTAATTGGGCAGCCATCTTTAAGCTGGGTGGCTCCCGATCTAGCACCCACTCCTTCACTTCCTGGGCGCACCGGCGTTAGAACTGCTCTCTGCAGATCAGGTCGATCAGTGCGTCCCATGTAGTGGCTTCCGAATCCTTCACCCACTTCACCACGTACTGCCGCAGCTGGTTGGCGAACTGCTCATGGGTGCTGCTAGGATTCTTGCGCAAGTCTCTGAACTTCTTCCTGTAAGACTCTGGAGTGATGAAGAATCGCTGGAGGAGGGCCTTCGCGACTTCGTCGTAGTTCCCACAGTCCTCCGTCGCCACTCCTCGATAGGCCTCCAAGGCCTCTCCATGCAGAGTGGGCACAAGGTGTCTCACCCACTCCGACTTGGGTAGATCATGTAGTTTACAAGTCCTCTCAAAGACTTGCAAATGTCCATCAATGTCCCCATCACTGTCTGCAAACTTGGCAAACTGAACTCGTCCTGATCTGTGTACAACAGCTGACAACGGCTCCCGGGGTACCACGGCCTGTGATGCCCGCTCCGCATGCCACATCCGAATGACAAGCATGCGCTCTTGCTCCGTTGCCCTTTCCCCCAATTCCGCTAGCCGATCTGCTAGGGTATCCGGGTCGCCCCCCCTGGGACGTTGGGATCCTGGCCCTGCTAGGGATTGCTGGGAAACATGGCTGCTGTGAGAGAGGGCGGGGCTTGTGGTTCTCACCGGTTCCTCACGAAGGTCCACTGGTGGGCCGTCCTCTGCGATGCTGACGCCGTCAGTGCTTTCCACCTCCGCCCGATGAGACTCCTCCCAGCTCCTGAGCGCCGCCTGCATGACGCTCCTGGACGCGTTGGAAGGGATTTCCACACCCTTCCCCTGGCATACGATCTCCAGATCCTCCTTGGACATTCCGCTGAATTCCGCCATCTTGTGCGTTCTCCTGCGCTGCAGTTACTCCTCTCCTGAGTAACTCGGCTTCTCCAATCGGGTGATGAAAAGCCGCCTGGGAATATCCCACCACTATGCCACCAATTTCTGTGACAGGACGATACTGTACGGAAGCACTCGCAGCTTCTGCGTCCCGTTGACTGCGCACAGAATGGAAGGTCAAGCCGCACGAGGCCTGACCACATAGGGGATTCCCGCTTACCGTCAGTAACCGCCTGTTACTGACTCCACCCACTGCGCTGTGGGCGGGTTCTCGCTGCCACCACCAAACTCCTAACCTGCCGTGGCGTTTGGAACCACGGTTCTGCTCTGTATGTGCCGACGCACTGCCTTACCACAGCTGTGTGGTGCTGACGAATCCCCACTAGCCACTTGCTAGGCCTCTACCGGTAGCTGGCGGAAGGCGGAGCTTGGAGACGTCAGGTGCTTCCCTGGACAGCCGGAGGACGGGGCTAGGTTTGGCCTAACCCTGTTGGTCACAAGGATGAAGCAGTCTTCTTGAGGCAAAGGTGTTTATTGCTCAAATAACCTTTAAAAAGGCTCCTCCCTATTGCTAGGGGCAACAGCATACAATTAAGATGTTTCAGCAGAAGAAGATGTTACAATACACAATCCTATGGGCCAACTGCCCTCCTTTTATCCCTCTCCAAGACCCCTTACCACAGGGGGTAAGCCCGCCCTGTGGTGTACAACCAATCAATGTTTACCCATGAGCTGTGCATGCTCTGGTCTCATGCACACACAACATTGTTCCCTATGGACAGTGGGGAGTGGTCGGTCTCCTTTGTCTCTCCCATCTGGGAGAGCAGGCTACTCCCACGGTGCCGTTCAGTCTGGCTGGGGGGAGGTTTTCCCTCCTAAACTGACTTCCAGAAACCTGCCCGGGACCCCTTCTCACTGCCTGCAGCCTGGATTTGGGCTCCAGAGCTGGGCAGCCTGGCTCCCCGGTCCAGGTCTCTGGTCCACTACGGCTGATCTCCATGGAGCTCCAAGAAACCACTCAGCTTGTTTTATAGCTAAGCTGCTTCTCTTTCTCCCTGTCCCCATTGGAACTGTGAGGCTGGATGGGAAAGCATTCCGTTTTTAGGGAAAAGGTCTGGGAGAATCCATCAGCCTGCACAGCTATGGATTCCCCCCTCCTGGGACACCCAATCAAGTAAGTGCATTTTATCTTTAAATACATTACATTTTAAAATCACACTGTACATTTCCCCTTTTAAATATACACTGAGCCTGTGCCCTGCACAGACTCTACATACTCAGGCACTGCAGTGCCTTCCCTAGCCCTGCAGCCTGGCTGCTAGGGCTCTCTGTGTGCTGGAGGTATGGGGCTGGCTTCCCCCATCCTCCAGCCTGCCTTCCTGCCTCTGGGGTTCCAGGGAGCTGGCTCTCCCTGTCCCCCCAGGGTGGCACTAACCAGTGGCCTCGCCGCACGCAGCGGCGCACCCCCCTGTACCTAAGCCCGGCGGCCCGGGACACTTGTCCCGGCCGCCGTGACTCTGGCTTTGTTGTGGTGCTGGGGCGCCGGGAGCGTAGCTCCCGGACCCCAGCGCTCATCAGCCTGCTCGCCCGCCTAATGTGCCCACGCCGCTAGGGAGCCGGCTAGCCCGGTCCCCCCCCTGAGCGGCGCCTGTCTTGTGGCCTCGCTGCAGCGTCCGGCGGGGAGCCGGGCTGCAGCGCACCCCCCTCGCCGACTAGCAGCCCGGGACGTCCGTCCCGGCTGCTGCGGCTGGCCACCCGTGCTGGGCTGAGGCGCTGGGAGCAGAGCTCCCGGCCCCCAGCGGCGGCTCTCACATAGAGCACTGCAGCGGGAGCCGAGCTCCCAGCCGCAGCGCTCACCCTTCTCCCCGGCGCGCACACTCCAGTGCGCCCGGGGCTACACTGACCGCTGCCGGGAGCGGAGCTCCCGGACTCCGGCGGTCAGCGGCTGCCTCCTCTCCCCCGGCGCGCACACACTGCTGAGCGCGCCGGGGGCTGTCCTCCCTGCCGTGGTCTCCGGAGGGGTCCGGGACCACGGTGCATATTATAAAAATACATTTTTATACATTTACACATCACGGCGCCTAGCGCCCAACATAATTCAAATTTGGCGCCAAGCGCCCCTTTGTCTCTGCAAATGGCGCCGGGCACTAGGGATTAACCCCTTCAGTGCCAGGGCGGCCATTTGCCTCGTGGCTGGGGCTCTCCGGCCACACGACCTAACTCCGTTGTCTCGCCCGTGCTGTCAGAAATCCCCTGCGAGACTATGGTTGCTTGAGCCCATGGCAGCCGCGTTTGAAGGGCGGATTATGTCTGCCCAACTCCGATGCCGCCTCAGGTCTTAATGGTAGACAAAGGGAAATCCGAGACAGGGTGATAACAAGGGGCCCTCTGACTAAACAACCAGGCCAGGGGCTACAAGAAACTAAAACTAGAATATGTGCGGAAAAACCGCCAGGGAAAAGGACAACCAAAATATCCACTTGTCCACTCTCCTACCCGGCACCGCCGAGTTCCGGAGAGGACTTGTGGAAGCGGAACCCTCCGCAAATGCTCCGAAACAGAATATAAAGATAAAGCAGCTGAGCCGCAACATACGGCAGAGCCGTAACTCACGAACACCACACGATATTCTCTGGTGATCGTTGAGGACAACAGGGGACCAAACGACTTCTTGGGATGAGATGACAACTCCAAGATACAAAACTTCTGAGGACAGGAATGACCGGATACAGCAGGACAGGAACAGACGTTCAGCAAACCAAGGTAGCATGCAGGAAGCTATTACCGGCGTCTGTGTGCAGCACTGAGCAGGTATTTAGCAGGGAGTCCTCCAATCAGAAGCTTGGAGCCTGATTAACAAGATGCCGTGCAGCTGGCTTGCTGCACGAGCAGAAGACAAATGTGAAAGTTAAAACTTGATTAGATTGACCCTGCAACGGGGAGCGCGGTCCGCCCGTGGCGTCCCCGTTGCTAGGGTCCAGGCGGCTCAGTGTTACTAGGGAGCCGGCGGCTAAGCGCGCACGGCGTCCCAGCGTTGCTAGGGACCCGGCGGCTCGCACGCCTGGCGTCACTAGTTGCTAGGCGCCGGGCCGCAAGGACGTCGCGGACCACGGCGCCTAACACTGACAGTCCTGCAACAACATGGTTGGCTCCTAAATTTGCCAAAGTCACAGTTGGTTCCGACAACACGGCTGTCATTCTTGGGCATGATCCTAGACACGGAACTGCAGAGAGTGTTTCTCCCAGTGGAAAAGCTCTGGAAATCCAGAACATAGTCAAGGAGATTCTGAAACTGGCAAGAGTGTCGATTCATCAATGCACTCGGGTGCTGGGGTAGACGGTGGCAGCATACAAAGCCATTCCGTTTGGCAGGTTCCATGCCAGGGTGTTTCAGTGGGACCTGTTGGACAAGTGGTCCGGGTCTCACCTGCACATGCACCGGAAAATAAGCCTATCTTCCAGGTCCAGAGTATCTCTCCTGTGGTGGATCCAAAGTTCTCACCTCCTAGAGGGGCGCAGGTACGGGATCCAGGACTGGGTCCTGGTGACTACGGATGCAAGTCTCCGAGGCTGGGGAGCAGTCACACAGGGGGAAAATTTCCAGGGAAAATGGTCAAGCCAGGAAGCTTGTCTGCACATAAACATTCTGGAATTAAGAGCCATCTACAACGGCCTTCTACAAGCGGAACATCTTCGTGGTCTGCCCGTCCTGATTCAGTCAGACAACATAACAGCAGTGGCGTACATAAACCGACAGGGTGGAACAAAGAGCAGAGCGGCGATGGCGGAGGCCACGAAAGTTCTCAGCTGGGCGGAAAAACATGCAAGCGCTCTGTCAGCGGTCTTCATTCCGGGCGTGGACAACTGGGAAGCAGATTTCCTCAGCAGACACGATCTTCATCCAGGAGAGTGGGGTCTTCATCAAGAGGTCTTTGCAGAAGTGACAAGCCATTGGGGAATTCCTCAAATAGACATGATGGCGTCCCGCCTCAACAAGAAGCTTCAGAGATATTGTTCCAGGTCGAGGGACCCTCAAGCCAGTCCAGTGGACGCCCTGGTGACACCGTGGGTGTTTCAGTCGGTATATGTGTTCCCTCCACTTCCACTCATTCCAAAGGTGATAAGGATCATAAGAGGAACAAGAGTTCAGGCGATACTCATTGTTCCAGATTGGCCACGGAGGGCCTGGTATTCGGATCTTCAGGAATTACTCGTAGGAGATCCCTGGCCTCTTCCTCTAAGAGAGGACCTGTTACAGCAAGGGCCGTGCGTGTTCCAAGACTTACAGCGGTTGCGTTTCACGGCGTGGCGGTTGAACGCCAAATCCTAGCTCGAAAGGGTATTCCCGGTGAAGTCATCCCCACTCTACTTAAAGCTAGAAAGGAAGTGACAGCGAAGCATTATCACCGTATTTGGAGAAAATATGTGTCTTGGTGTGAATCCAAGGAGGCTCCTACGGAAGAATTTCAGCTGGGTCATTTTCTCCATTTTTTGCAAGCCTAAAGTTAGGCTCTATTAAAGTGCAGATTTCGGCCTTATCGATTTTCTTTCAAAAATAATTGGCCGCCCTTCCAGAGGTTCAGACTTTCGTGAAAGGAGTGCTGCACATCCAACCTCCATTTGTGCCCCCAGAGGCACCATGGTACCTTAACGTGGTGTTGCAGTTTCTTATGTCCAACTGGTTTGAACCTTTACAAAAGGTTGAGTTAAAATTTCTCACTTGGAAAGTGGTCATGCTTTTGGCCTTGGCGTCCGCAAGGCGGGTGTCGGAATTAGCGGCTTTGTCTCACAAGAGCCCCTATTTGATCTTCCATGTGGATAGAGCGGAATTGAGAACTCGTCAACAATTTCTGCCAAAAGTGGTTTCTTCGTTTCACATGAACCAACCTATTGTGGTGCCTGTGGCTACTGAAGCCTTGGCTGATTCAAAGTGTCTCGATGTAGTCAGAGCTTTGAAAATTTATGTAGCCGGAACGGCTCGTATTAGGAAAACAGAGGCTCTATTTATCCTGTATGCTCCCAACAAAATTGGGGCTCATGCTTCTAAGCAGACTATTGCACGCTGGATCTGTTATACGATTCAGCATGCTCATTCTACGGCTGGATTGCCGTTACCGGAGTCGGTGAAGGCCCATTCTACCAGGAAGGTGGGCTCATCTTGGGCGGCTGCCAGAGGAGTCTCGGCGGTTCAACTTTGCCGAGCAGCTACTTGGTCGGGTTCAAATACTTTTGCTAAGTTCTACAAGTTTGATACCCTGGCTGATGAGGACCTCATGTTTGCTCAATCGGTGCTGCAGAGTCATCCGCACTCTCCCGCCCTGGAGCTTTGGTATAAACCCCATGGTCCTTTTGGAGTCCCCAGCATGCTCTAGGAGGTATGAGAAAATAGGATTTTAATACCTACCGGTAAATCCTTTTCTCTTAGTCCGTAGAGGATGCTGGGCGCCCGTCCCAGTGCGGACTCTATCTGCAGTATTTGTTGATAGTTATTGCTTTGGTTACACAAAGGTTGTGTTTTGGTTATGTTCAGCCTGTTGCGGTTTTTGATTCATGCTGTTAACTGGTATTTTCTTAAAAGCCATGTTGTACGGTGTGTTGTGGTGTGAGCTGGTATGTATCTCACCCTTAGTTTAACAAAAATCCTTTTCCTCGAAATGTCCGTCTCCCTGGGCACAGTTCCTATAACTGAGGTCTGGAGGAGGGGCATAGAGGGAGGAGCTAGTTCACACCCATTTAAAGTCTTAAAGTGCCCATGTCTCCTGCGGATCCCGTCTATACCCCATGGTCCTTTTGGAGTCCCCAGCATCATCTACGGACTAAGAGGAAAAGGATTTACCGGTAGGTATTAAAATCCTATTATCTATGTAAAAGGAAAAGTGCACACAAGATATTTATCAGGGTGCACACTTGTATAAATAAGATTTTACTTACCGGTAAATCTATTTCTCGTAGTCCGTAGTGGATGCTGGGGACTCCGTAAGGACCATGGGGAATAGAGAGGCTCCGCAGGAGACATGGGCACTTTAAGAAGAATTTAGATTCTGGTGTGCTCTGGCTCCTCCCTCTATGTCCCTCCTCCAGACCTCAGTTAGAGAAACTGTGCCCGGATGAGCTGACAGTACAAGGAAAGGATTTTGGGAATCCAGGGTAAGACTCATACCAGCCACACCAATCACACCGTATAACTTGTGATAACTTTACCCAGTTAACAGTATGAACAATCACAGAGCATCAGATAAACTCTGATGCAACTATAACATAACCCTTATTTAAGCAATAACTATATACAAGCATTGCAGAAGAAGTCCGCACTTGGGACGGGCGCCCAGCATCCACTACGGACTACGAGAAATAGATTTACCAGTAAGTAAAATCTTGTTTTCTCTAACGTCCTAGTGGATGCTGGGGACTCTGTAAGGACCATGGGGATTATACCAAAGCTCCCAAACGGGCGGGAGAGTGCGGATGACTCTGCAGCACCGAATGAGCAAACACAAGGTCCTCCTCAGCCAGGGTATCAAACTTGTAGAACTTTGCAAAGGTGTTTGAACCTGACCAAGTAGCCGCTCGGCAAAGCTGTAATGCCGAGACCCCTCGGGCAGCCGCCCAAGAAGAGCCCACCTTCCTTGTGGAATGGGCCTTAACTGATTTAGGCAGCGGCAACCCAGCCGCAGAATGAGCCTGCTGAATCGTGTTACAGATCCAGCAAGCAATAGTTTGCTTTGAAGCAGGCGCCCCAAGCTTGTTGGAAGCATATAGGATAAACAAAGATTCTGTTTTCCTGACCCTAGCCGTTCTGGCTACATAAACCTTCAAAGCCCCGACCACATCCAGTAACTCGGAATCCTCCAAGTCAGTAGTAGCCACAGGCACCACAATAGGTTGGTTTATATGAAAGGATGAAACCACTTTCGGCAGAAATTGTGGGCGGGTCCGCAATTCTGCTCTATCCGCATGGAAAACCAGATAAGGGCTTTTATGTGACAAAGCCGCCAATTCTGACACACGCCTAGCCGAAGCCAAGGCTAATAGCATGACCACCTTCCACGTGAGATATTTTACTTCCACCGCTTTGAGTGGTTCAAACCAGTGTGACTTCAGGAAACTCAACACCACGTTAAGATCCCAAGGTGCCACTGGAGGCACAAAAGGGGGCTGAATATGCAGCACTCCCTTTACAAACGTCTGAACTTCAGGCAGAGAAGCCAGTTCTTTTTGAAAGAAAATGGATAAGGCCGAAATCTGAACCTTAATGGAACCCAATTTAAGGCCCAAAGTCACTCCCGACTGTAGGAAGTGAAGGAAACGGCCCAGCTGGAATTCCTCCGTAGAGGCATTCCTGGCCTCACACCAAGCCACATATTTTCGCCACATACAGTGATAATGTTGAGCCATCACATCCTTCCTAGCCTCTATCAGCGTAGGAATGACCTCATTCGGAATGCCTTTTTCTGCTAGGATCCGGCGTTCAACCGCCATGCCGTCAAACGCAGCCGCGGTAAGTCTTGGAACAGACAGGGCCCCTGTTGCACAAGTCCTGTCTTAGAGGCAGAGGCCACGGGTCCTCTGTGAGCATTTCTTGCAGATCTGGATACCAAGTCCTTCTTGGCCAATCCGGAACAATGAGTATTGTTCTCACTCCTCTTTTTCTTATGATCCTCAGCACCTTGGGTATGAGAGGAAGAGGAGGAAACACATAGACCGACTGGAACACCCACGGTGTCACCAGTGCATCCACAGCTATCGCCTGAGGGTCTCTTGACCTGGCGCAATATCTCTGCAGCTTTTTGTTTAGGCGGGATGCCATCATGTCCACCTGTGGCAGTTCCCACCGACTTGCAATCTGCGTGAAGACTTCTTGATGAAGTCCCCACTCTCCCTGGTGGAGGTCGTGCCTGCTGAGGAAGTCTGCTTCCCAGTTGTCCACTCCCGGAATGAACACTGCTGACAGTGCACTTACGTGATTCTCCGCCCAGCGAAGAATTCTGGTGGCTTCTACCATCGCCATTCTGCTCCTTGTGCCGCCTTGGCGGTTTACATGAGCCACTGCGGTGATGTTGTCTGACTGAATCAGAACCGGTTGGTCGCGAAGCAGGGACTCCGCTTGACGTAGGGCGTTGTATATGGCCCTTAGTTCCAGGATGTTGATGTGAAGGCAAGTCTCCTGACTTGACCACCGCCCTTGGAAATTTCTTCCCAGTGTGACTGCCCCCCCACCCTCGGAGGCTTGCATCCGTGGTCACCAGGACCCAGTCCTGAATGCCGAATCTGCGACCTTCGAGAAGGTGAGCACTCTGCAGCCACCACAGGAGAGATACCCTGGCCCTGGGGGATAGGGCGATTAACCGATGCATCTGAAGATGTGATCCGGACCACTTGTCCAGTAAGTCCCATTGGAAGGTCCTCGCATGGAACCTGCCGAAGGGAATGGCCTCGTATGATGCCACCATCCTTCCCAGGACTCGAGTGCAGTGATGCACTGACACCTGTTTTGGTTTTAATAGATTCCTGACCAGTGTCATGAGCTCCTGAGCTCTCTCTATCGGGAGAGAAACCCTTTTCTGGTCTGTGTCTAGGATCATGCTTAGGAGAGGCAGATGAGCTGTAGGAACCAACTGCGACTTTGGAATATATAGAATCCAGCCGTGTTGGCGTTACACTTCCAGAGAAAGTGATACGCTGTTCAGCAACTGCTCTCTTGATCTCGCTTTTATAGGGAGATCGTCCAAGTACGTGATAATAGTGACACCTTGCTTCCGCAGGAGCACCATCATTTCCGCCATTACCTTGGTGAATATTCTCGGGCCGTGGAGAGACGTCTGAAATTGGTAATGACAATCCCGTACCGCAATTCTGAGGTACGCCTGATGAGGTGGATAAATGGGGACATGAAGGTATGCATCCTTTATGTCCAGAGTCACCATAAAATCTCCCCCTTTCAGGCTTGCAATGACCGCTCTTAGCGATTCCATCTTGAACTTGAACCTTTTCAGGTATATGTTCAGGGATTTTAAAATCAATATGGGTCTGACCGAACCGTCTGGTTTCGGGACTACAACATGGTCGAATAATAACCCCCTCCTTGTTGAAGGAGGGGAACCTTGACCACCACCTGTTGAAGATACAATTTGTGAATTGCAGTTAACACTGTTTTCCTCTCGTGGGGGGAAGCCGGCAGGGCCGTCGGTGAGGGGGCATCTCCTCAAAATCCAGCTTGTATCCCTGAGACACAATATCTATTGCCCAGGGATTTTAACAGGGAATGAATCCACTTGCTGAACTTACGAAGGCGTGCCCCCACCGGGCCTAGCTCCGCCTGTGGAGCCCCAGCGACATGCGGTGGATTTTGTAGAGGCCGGGGAGGACTTCTGTTCCTGGGAACTAGCTGTGTTGTGCAGCTTCTTTCCTCTGCCCCCGCCTCTGGCAAGAAAGGACGCACCTCATACTTTCTTGTTTCTGTGTTCGAAAGGCTGCATTTGATAATGTCGTGCTTTCCTAGGCTGTGCAGGAATATAAGGCAAAATATCAGAATTACCAGCTATAGCTGTGGAGACCAGGTCCGAGAACCCTTTTCCACACAATCCTCAGCCTTCCATATGCCTCTTAAGTCGGCATCATCTGTCCATTGCATATTCTACAGGACACGTCTAGCAGAAATCGACATAGCTTTGACTCTAGGACCCAGTAGACTCATGTCTCTTTGGACATGTTTTATATATATTTATATCTCTTAAGACAGCATCTTTAATATATATATATCTCTATATATACATATATATATACACATACTAGGGTCTCAATCTCTGCTGACAAGGTACCTGTCCACGCTGTCACAGCGCTATAAACCCATGCCGACGCAATCGCCGGTCTGAGTAGTGTACCAGAATGTGCACGCTATCTGCAGGATCCCTGAGAATAGCTGTTACGTCAGGGCTACCTTTTGGGCAAACGTGACACCCTAGGGGAAGATTCCCATCGTATCCTGGCCCTAGTGGGGAAAGGATACTCCCTGAGAATTCTATGTGGGAAGCTGCAGTCTCTTGTCTGGAGATTCCCGCTCTTTTTCATCATGAGAGGAGGGAAATTTACCTCAGCTTTCTTCCCCTTAAACATGTGTACCCTTGTGTCAGGGACAGATGAGTCATCAGTGATATGCAAATCATCTTTTATTACAATAATCATATATTGAATACATTTCTGCCATTTTGGCTGTAGCTTTGCATTATCGTAGTCGACACTGGAGTCAGACTCCGTGTCGATATCAGTGTCTATTATTTTGGATAGTGATCATTGAGAGACTCTGAAGGTCTCTGCGACATAGGGACAGACATGGGTAGATTTCCTGTCTGTTCTCTAATCTTTTGTGCAATAAATTCACCTTAGCACTTAATTACACATATCCAAACAGGTGTCGGCGTTGTCGACGGAGACACCCTCTCACACACATATTTGCTCCATCTCCTCCTTAGGGGAGCCTTTTACCTCCGACATGTCGACACACACGTACCGACACACCACACACTCAGGGAATGCTCATCTGAAGACAATTCCCCCATAAGGCCCTTCGGATAGACAGAGAGAGAGTATGCCAGCACACACCCCAGCGCTATTAACCCAGGAATAACACAGTAACTTAATGTTAACCCAGTAGCTGCTGTTTATATTGATTTTTGCGCCTAATTATGTGCCCCCCCTCTCTTTTTACCCCCTTCTACCGTGTAACTGCAGGGGAGAGGCTGGGGAGCTTCCTCTCAGCGGTGCTGTGGAGAAAAACATGGCGCTGGTGAGTGCTGAGGAAGAAGCCCCGCCCCCTCGACGGCGGGCTTCTGTCCCGCTTTCATGTACAATTTTTGGCGGGGGCTCATACATATATACAGTGCCCAACTGTATATTATGCAAACTTTTGCCAAAGAGGTCTCTTAATTGCTGCCCAGGGCGCCCCCCCCCTGCACCCTGCACCCTACAGTGACTGGAGTATGTGGGTGTAGTGTGGGAGCAATGGCGCACAGCTGCAGTGCTGTGCGCTACCTCAGTGAAGACTGGAGTCTTCTGCCGCCGATTTCGAAGTCTTCTTGCTTCTTTCACCCGGCTTCTGTCTTCCGGCTCTGCGAGGGAGACGGCGGCGCGGCTCCGGGAACGGACGACGAGGGTGAGATCCTGTGTACGATCCCTCTGGAGCTAATGGTGTCCAGTAGCCTAAGAAGCAGGACCTATCTTCAGTGAGTAGGGCTGCTTCTCTCCCCTCAGTCCCACGATGCAGGGAGTCTGTTGCTAGCAGAGCTCCCTGAAAATAAAAAAACCCAACAAAATACTTTCTTATAGCAAGCTCAGGAGAGCTCACTAAACAGCACCCAGCTCGTCCGGGCACAGATTCAAACTGAGGTCTGGAGGAGGGACATAGAGGGAGGAGCCAGAGCACACCAGAATCTAAATTCTTTCTTAAAGTGCCCATGTCTCCTGCGGAGCCCGTCTATTCCCCATGGTCCTTACGGAGTCCCCAGCATCCACTAGGACGTTAGAGAAATTATAATTTTGATGCAATTTTAGTTTCGATTACACTTACATTTGAAAGTCACACCTCCCAGGGCAGGTTATGAATTTTTTTTTACCTGCGTGTTGCCAGGGGTTTCACGCGCTGTGTCATGCTTTTTGCCAGGGGTTTCACGCGCTGTGTCATGCTTTTTGCCAGGGGTTTCACACGCTGTGGGGTTTCACGCGCTGTGTCATGCTTTTTGCCAGGGGTTTCACGCGCTGTGTCATGCTTTTTGACAGGGGTTTCACGCGCTGTGTCATGCTTTTTGCCAGGGGTTTTATGCTCTGGGATCCATGCTCGTTGCCTTAGGGAATGTTCGTTGCCTTAGTGAAAGCCCGTTGCCTAGGGGTGGCTAGGGATGGCCTTCGACCATCGATGATTCAAAATCATCGATGGTCTATGACCGAGGTCGAATACTTTTACCATCGATGGGGGAGAACCAGATGGTTTCCTTCCATCGATGGTTCAGTTCTAGCGATTTTTTTTATATTTTTATCAAAGTGTCAGGGCACAGAGTTTAGCTCCGCCCCCCTGACACCTACTAAGCTACGCCCCCTGGTTCTGATTGGCCCGCATTTGTACAGTAATGCAGGGATGACCATCGATGGGTAATACCATTGATGGATCCATTCCAGATGGTTTTACACCATCGAGGTTATCCATTGCTAAACACTGATGGCCACCCTCCAGGTAGCATTTGCTGGTGGCCACTGGCCTGCCAGAACTGAAATCCTCTCCCCCCCCTCCCTCCCTTGTACTCCACTTAGCTGGCGGACTTTTGCGGAATGACGCGATCACATCATTCTGTAGAAGTACACCGCTGAACAGAGTGCAAGGAGGAGGGAGGGGGAGCAGTGGCATGCCGCGGAAAATTTCCGGGGTTGCCAGTCTGCACAGCGCAGATGGCCCCGGAAATTTTCCGGGCATACCACTGAAGGGGTTAATAGGCCATTGCCAGACTAAGTCCTTCTTGCAATAGGGTCCAGAGGTGGCACGGTTCCCTTGTACGTAACTTGGACTGTACATTTTCTTCCAAAAGCTAACACACACAAAAAACACACACGTTGAAGCCATTTTTAACCCATCTACTTGTGGCCTGTCGTCTTCAGATGGCATGCATCAATTCAGTGTGAAAAGATGCCCGTGCGTCCCTGTTCACAATTATTTTCTTTTCTTTAGACTTGGAAGGAAGATATTTCAGTTTCCCGGAAGCAACTGATAACAGCTATGTGTACCTGTCTCCAGCTCAGCCCATGAGTCTGACGGCCCTCACGCTCTGCATGAAAGTGGCGTTAGATGTTCCCGAAAACAGAGAAACCATCTTGTTCTCCTACCGTACTTTGTACTTCGATGAGTTGAATCTCTGGCTGGAATCCAATGGGAAAATTGGTCTCTACATGAGCGGGGAATCGGTAATGTTCCCGAAACTCAGTAGAGGCAAGGAGTGGAACCATCTTTGCGTGACCTGGGAATCCAGCCGCGGTCGCTGCGAGCTGTGGATGAATGGTAGAAGATCTGGGGTTAAGGTTTTCCAGAGGGGGCACACCTTGCGGGCAGGGGGCATCGTGATGCTGGGACAAGATCAAGACGGACTGGGGGATGGCCTTGACGCAGAACAGAGCTTTGTGGGGAAAATTAAAAACGTCAACATGTGGGACAAGGTACTGTCGCTGAAATCTCTCCGAGCGGTGTTCAAGCACCTGACGGTAGAAAAGGGAGATGTTTTTGATTGGAGCGGCCTGACTTACTCAATAAGGGGAAACGTTGAGGTTAGTGATGAATAAAACGGTACGCTGCCGGATTGGTGACTACATCCCAATAAAACATGAGATTTGTTTCTTTCCCAGAAGTTCACATAAGCTGCGTGTGTCAGCCATTAAAAAAAAAAAAAAGTTTAAGACTATGTGTATTCATTATGTGCGACGATCCGCTTTGGTATGCTTACACGATCAACAAAATTACTTATGTCTTTTAATTGTAACAAAAAATAGGATTTTGATACCTACCGGTAAATCCTTTTCTCCTAGTCCGTAGAGGATGCTGGGGTCCACTTCATGACCATGGGGTATAGACGGTTCCGCAGGAGCCATGGGCACTCTTAAGACTTTTCAATGGGTGTGAACTGGCTCCTCCCTCTATGCCCCTCCTCCAGACCTCAGTTATAGGAACTGTGCCCAGGGAGACGGTCATTTCGAGGAAAGGATTTACTTTAATACTAGTGGTGAGATACATACCAACTCACACCCTCAACCATGCCGCACAACATGGCATTCAACATAACACACGCCAACAGGCATGAACCAATTACAGCAACATGCTGAAACTAATATAACACAACATGTGTAATTCTAATGAACAAAAAACTGCAGGTAAAGTACGCACTGGGACGGGTGCCCAGCATCCTCTACAGACTAGAAAAAGGATTTACCGGTAGGTATCAAAATCCTATTTTCTCATACGTCCTAGAGGATGCTGGGGTCCACTTCATGACCATGGGGTTTATACCAAAGCTCCAGTACGGGCGGGAGAGTGCGGATGACCCTGCAGCACCGATTGACCAAACTTGAGGTCTTCATCGGCCAAGGTATCAAACTTGTAGAACTTAGCAAATGTGTTTGACCCTGACCAAGTAGCTGCTCGGCAAAGTTGTAATGCCGAGACCCCCCCCCCAGGCAGCCGCCCAGGATGAGCCCACCTTCCTAGTAGAATGGGCCTTCACCGACTCCGGTAACGGCAATCCAGCCGTAGAATGTGCATGCTGCATCATACCTCTGATCCAGCGCGCAATAGTCTGCTTGGAAGCTGGACACCCAATCTTGTTGGGAGCATACAGGACAAACAGGGCCTCTGTTTTCCGAATCCTAGCTGTTCTAGTGACATAAATCTTCAAAGCTCTAACCACATCTAGAGACTTTGACTCAGTGAACGTGTCAGCAATTACTGGCACCACAATAGGTTGGTTTATGTGGAAAGATGAAACCACCTTTGGAAGAAAATGTTGGCGAGTTCTCAACTCTGCCCTATCTTCATGGAAGACCAGGTAAGGGCTCTTGTGAGACAAGGCCCCCAATTCAGACACCCGCCTTGTGGATGCCAATGCCAAAAGCATCACCACTTTCCAAGTGAGAAACTTCAACTCTATCTCTTGTAGAGGCTCAAACCAATCCGATTGAAGGAACTGCAACACCACATTAAGGTCCCATGGTGCCACTGGAGGCACAAATGGAGGCTGGATGTGCAGAACCCCTTTCACGAAGGTCTGAACCTCTGGAAGAGCGGCCAATTGTTTTTGGAAGAAAATTGACAAGGCCGAAATCTGGACCTTGATTGACCCCAATCGAAGGCCCGCCTCCACACCAGCCTGCAGAAAACGGAGAAAACGTCCCAACTGAAACTCTTCTGTAGGAGCCTTCTTGGATTCACACCAAGACACATATTTTCTCCAAATACGGTGGTAATGTTTCGACGTTACTCCTTTCCTGGCCTGAATAAGTGTGGGAATGACTTCCTTTGGGAATACCCTTTCGGGCTAGGATCCGGCGCTCAACAGCCATGCCGTCAAACGTAGCCGCGGTAAGTCTTGATACACGCACGGCTCCTGCTGTAGCAGGTTCTCGTGAAGAGGAAGAGGCCGAGGATATTTTATGAGCAGGTCCTGAAGATCTGGGTACCAAGCCCTCCTTGGCCAGTCTGGGGCAATGAAGATTGCTTGAACCCTTGTTCTTATGATCCTGAGAACTTTGGGCATCAGTGGGAGTGGAGGGAAGACATACACTGACCGGAATACCCACTGGGTCACTAGAGCATCCACTGCTATTGCTTGAGGGTCTCTCGACCTGGAACAATATCTCTGAAGCTTCTTGTTGAGACGAGATGCCATCATGTCTACTTGAGGAACTACCCAAAGACTTGTCACCTCTGCGAAAACTTCTTGGTGGAGGCCCCACTCTCCTGGATGGAGATCGTGTCTGCTGAGGAAGTCTGCTTCCCAGTTGTCTACTCCCGGAATGAAAATTGCCGACAGAGCCTTTACATGTCTTTCTGCCCAGAGGAGGATCTTCGTCACCTCTGCCATTGCCGCTCTACTTTTTGTTCCGCCCTACCATTTTATGTACGCGACTGCTGTTACATTGTCCGACTGGATCTGCACAGGATGATCTTGAAGAAGATGTTCCGCTTGTTGAAGGCCATTGTAAATGGCTCTCAATTCCAGCACGTTTATGTGAAGGCAGGCTTCCTGACTTGACCATTTTCCTTTGAAGCTTTCCCCCTGAGTGACAGCTCCCCAGCCTCGGAGACTTGTGTCCGTGGTTACCAGGACCCAGCCCTGAATCCGAAACTTACGCCACTCTAGTAGGTGCGAACTGTGTAGCCACCACAGGAGCGAAATCCTGGCTTTTGATGACAGGACCTTCTTTCGGTGAATGTGTAGGTGGGATCCCGACCACTTGTCCAACAGGTCCCACTGGAATACTCTGGTATGGAACCTGCCAAACTGTATGGCCTCGTAGGCCGCCACCATTTTCTACAACAACCGAATGCACTGAGGGATCGACACACTTGATGGTTTCAATATCTGTTTTACCATTTTCTGGATTTCCAGAGCCTTTTCAACCGGAAGAAATACTCTCTGAACTTCTGTGTCCAGAATCATCCAGAGAAAAGATAATCTTGTCGTCGGTTCCAACTGTGACTTTGGAAAATTTATGATCCAACCGTGTTGTTGGAGTATGGACAGGGAGAGTGTGATGTTCTGTAGCAACTGCTCCCTGGATCTCGCCTTTATCAGGAGATCGTTTAGATAAGGAATTACATTGACTCCTTTTTGACGAAGGAGGACCATCATCTCCGCTATCACCTTGGTGAATACCCTCGGCGCCGTGGATAGACCGAAAGGCAACGGCTGGAACTGGCAATGGCAATCCTGAACCGCGAATCTCAGATAAGCCTGGTGAAGAGGATAAATGGGAACATGCAGGTAAGCATCCTTTATGTCTACTGACACCATGTAATCCCCCTTCTCCGGACTGGAAATCACTGCCCTGAGTGATTCCATCTTGAACTTGAACCGTTTCAAGTAGAGATTCAGATTTTTTAGATTTAGGATCAGTCTGACCAAGCCGTCCGGCTTCGGAACTACAAAGAGGCTTGAATAAAACCCCTCCCCTTGTTGTGACAATGGTACCAGGACTACGACCTGATCCCGACATAATTTTTGAATTGCCGCTGTTACTGCCTGTCGTTCTGGAAGAGAAGCTGGCAAGGTGATTTGAAAAATCGGCATGGGGGAACGTCTTGAAACTCCAGCTTGTACCCCTGGGATACTATCTGCAAAACCCAGGGGTCCAGGCCAGACTGAATCCAACATTGGCTGAACAGTTTGAGGCGTGCCCCCACCCGAGCGGTCTCCCGCAAGCGAGCCCCAGCGTCATGCTGTAGATTTGGCAGAAGTAGGGGTTGACTTCTGCTCCTGGGATCCTGAAGCCGTTGTGGACTTCTTTCCCTCTCCCCTTCCCCTACCTGCAAAGAACTGGGAACCTTTTTCCTTTTTGTATTTATTGGGCCGAAAGGACTGCATGTGGGAGTGATATGTCTTTTTTGCCGGTGCAGGAGCAGAAGGCAAAAAAGTTGACTTACCTGCGGTAGCCGCCAAGACTAATGCATCTAGTCCATCACCAAATAAGGCCTCACCTTTGCATGGGAGAGCCTCCATATTCCGTTTGGAATCTGCATCCGCGTTCCACTGGCGAATCCACAACGCCCGCCGAGCCGATACTGCCATGATAGCGGCGGGTGTAGTACTGGTGACCGGCGGTCTCCTGGCCGCCGGTCACCTTACCGACGCCGGGATCCCGGCAGCATACCGACGCCGGGATCCCGGCGGGGAGGGGCGAGTGCAGCAAGCCCCTTGCGGGCTCGCTGCGCTCGCCACGCTGCGGGCTCGGTGGCGACCTGCGGTCGCCACGGGTTCTATTCCCACTCTATGGGTGTCGTGGACACCCACGAGTGGAAATAGTCCCTGTTGGTCGGCATGCCGACCATCGGGATAGTGAGCCGTCGGGCTCACGGAGAAGGTCATGTGACTGTCGGTCAGCTGACCGGCGGTCACATGAATACCACCCGATAGCGGCTGTTGAACCTAAGAGTCCAATATCTTTCATCGCCTCTAGCATGTATGCGGCAGCATCTTTGATATTCCCTAACTTAAGGAGTATCTCATCTTTATCAATCGTGTCAATTTCCGATGACAGGCTTTCTGACCATTTTTCAATAGCGCGACTCACCCACGCGCAAGCAATTGTGGGCCTGAGCAGCGTACCATTGGTAACATAAATGGATTTCAATGTAGTCTCCATTTTGCGGTCTGCTGGCTCTTTTAGTGAAGCCGTGCCAGGTGCAGGGAGAATTACCTTCTTTGTCAACCTGGACAGTGCACTGTCTAACACCGGGGGTGACTCCCATTTTTTCCTGTCCTCCACCGGGAAAGAGAAAAGGGAAGAGAACGCCGATAGACTTACATTAAAAAAGATTTAATATTACTAAAATTTGCACAAGTACAATAAATTAAACAGTACCAACTTAATACACTAAATGAAATTATACATTTAAAATGTCCTTCATAGGATCCTTCACACTCAAGTCCATATAAATTTCCACTGGAATAATACACTGGTAAATACCAGGATAGGTGTTGTAATCGTCTTTAGTAGAACCGGTGATTTAGTGAAAACATATTTGAAAAATGGTAACAGAGACGTAACTTTATCCACCAAATAGAGTTCTAAATGATACTTCACGTATCTAAACCGTAATTATAATTACTGTTCTGTTATGTGGAAAAGATCAAAACTGTTATGACATGTAACAAGTGCACAGTTACTTTAGTAGCTACAGTTCAAATCCTTCAGCAGCAGACTTTAGCCCGCAATGCAGCACACCAAAAGCGACTCTGTCTGCCGCACTTTGCCTATAACGCTCTGTGAGATTCAGGGCGGTGATGACTTACCGCTTCCTGAGATGTACCGATCTGTGGTGCTGAGATCAGCACTCGCCGTCAAGCGTTTCCAGGGATGAATGAATCTGCGGCACTGGAAATCACCGCTCACCGCCCAGCTGAACCGCTGGTTTCAGGAGACGTAGTCGGCAGCCACGGTCCCCATGTAGCAAAGGGGACCAGTGCAGGTGGCTCCAAACGGACGGACCAAACGGTACAATAAAGTAATGATGATTGAGAATGGTGGCTGCAGAGACTGAACAGAGTGCTGGGATCCCAGAAGCAAACTCTGACGCGTTTCTCGACCGTCCACCACTGGTCGTTTCTTCAGAGGGAAAAGAATGATCCTGTCTTTCCAAGACTCCATATTTAAAGAGACCTGGGAATGGTCATTAGTGCAAACACCTGAGGGTCCACCTGTTTCATTAGTTCTCAGGGGAGCATGTGCATACACAATTCTAATGATGCCTCCATTCAAATGCAGAGCAATGATACCCTAAGGGTCTATATTCATACAAATTCTTATAGCAAAAAAAATCAGTAAAAATAAGATTTTACTTACCGATAAATCTATTTCTCGTAGTCCGTAGTGGATGCTGGGGACTCCGTCAGGGCCATGGGGATTAGCGGCTCCGCAGGAGACAGGGCACAAAACTAAAGCTTTAGGATCAGGTGGTGTGTACTGGCCCCTCCCCCTATGACCCTCCTCCAAGCCTCAGTTAGGATACTGTGCCCGGACGAGCGTACACAATAAGGAAGGATATTGAATCCCGGGTAAGACTCATACCAGCCACACCAATCACACCGTATAACTTGTGATCTGAACCCAGTTAACAGTATGACAAACGTAGGAGCCTCTGAACAGACGGCTCACAACAATAACAACCCGATTTTTTTGTAACAACAACTATGTACAAGTATTGCAGACAATCCGCACTTGGGATGGGCGCCCAGCATCCACTACGGACTACGAGAAATAGATTTATCGGTAAGTAAAATCTTATTTTCTCTGACGTCCTAAGTGGATGCTGGGGACTCCGTCAGGACCATGGGGATTATACCAAAGCTCCCAAACGGGCGGGAGAGTGCGGATGACTCTGCAGCACCGAGTGAGAGAACTCCAGGTCCTCCTCAGCCAGGGTATCAAATTTGTAGAATTTTACAAACGTATTTGCTCCTGACCAAGTAGCAGCTCGGCAAAGTTGTAAAGCCGAGACCCCTCGGGCAGTCGCCCAAGATGAGCCCACCTTCCTTGTGGAATGGGCATTTATATATTTTGGCTGTGGCAGTCCTGCCACAGAATGTGCAAGCTGAATTGTACTACACATTCAACTAGCAATCGTCTGCTTAGAAGCAAGAGCACCCAGTTTTTTGGGTGCATACAGGATAACAGCAAGTCAGTTTTCCTGACTCCAGCCGTCCTGGAAATCTATATTTTCAGGGCCCTGACAACATCTAGCAACTTGGAGTCCTCCAAGTCTCTAGTAGCCGCAGGTACCACAATAAGCTGGTTCAGATGAAACGCTGACACCAACTTAGGGAGAAACTGGGGACGAGTCCGCAGCTCTGCCCTGTCCGAATGGACAATCAGATATGGGCTTTTGTGAGACAAAGCCGCCAATTCTGACACTCGCCTGGCCGAGGCCAGGGCCAACATCATGGTCACTTTCCATGTGAGATATTTCAAATCCACAGATTTGAGCGGTTTAAACCAACGTGATTTGAGGAATCCCAGGACTACGTTGAGATCCCACAGTGCCACTGGAGGCACAAAAGGGGGTTGTATATGCAGTACTCCCTTGTCAAATTTCTGGACTTCAGGAACTGAAGCCAATTCTTTCTGGAAGAAAATCGACAGGGCCGAAATTTGAACCTTAAGGGACCCCAATTTGAGGCCCATAGACACTCCTGTTTGCAGGAAATGCAGGAATCGACCGAGTTGAAATTTCTTCGTGGGGCCTTCCTGGCCTCACACCACGCAACATATTTTCGCCACATGTGGTGATAATGTTGTGCGGTCACCTCCTTCCTGGCTTTGACCAGGGTAGGAATGACCTCTTCCGGAATGCCTTTTTCCCTTAGGATCCGGCGTTCAACCGCCATGCCGTCAAACGCAGCCGCGGTAAGTCTTGGAACAGACATGGTACTTGCTGAAACAAGTCCCTTCTTATCGGCAGAGGCCCTGAGTCCTCTGTGAGCATCTCTTGAAGTCCCGGGTACCAAGTCCTTCTTGGCCCATCCGGAGCCACGAGTATAGTTCTTACTCCTCTACGTCTTATAATTCTCAGTACCTTTGGTATGAGAAGCAGAGGAGGGAACACATACACCGACTGGTACACCCCTGGTGTTACCAGAACGTCCACAGCTATTGCCTGAGGGTCTCTTGACCTGGCGCAATACCTGTCCAGTTTTTTGTTCAGGCGGGACGCCATCATGTCCACCTTTGGTCTTTCCCAACGGTGCACAATCATGTGGAAAAAACTTCTCGATGAAGTCCCCACTCTCCCGGGTGGAGGTCGTGCTGAGGAAGTCTGCTTCCCAGTTGTCCACTCCCGGAATGAAAACTGCTGACAGTGCTATCACATGATTTTCCGCCCAGCGAAGAATCCTTGCAGTTTCTGCCATTGTCCTCCTGCTTCTTGTGCCGCCCTGTCTGTTTACGTGGGCAACTGCCGTGATGTTGTCCCACTGGATCAATACCGGCTGACCTTGAAGCAGAGGTCTTGCTAAGCTTAGAGCATTGTAAATTGCTCTTAGCTCCAGTATATTTATACGGAGAGAAGTCCCCAGACTTGATCACACTCCCTGGAAATTTTTTCCCTGTGTGACTGCTCCCCAGCCTTTCAAGCTGGAATCCGTGGTCACCAGGACCCAGTCCTGAATGCATAACTGTGGCCCTTTAGTAGATGAGCACTCTGCAGCCACCACAGAAGAGACACCCTTGTCCTTGGAGACAGGGTTATCCGCTGATGCATCTGAAGATGCGATCCGGACCATTTGTCCAGCAGATTCCACTGAAAAGTTCTTGCGTGAAATCTGCCGAATGGAATCGCTTCGTAAGAAGCCACCATTTTTCCCAGGACCCTTGTGCAATGATGCACTGACACTTTTCCTGGTTTTTGGAGGTTCCTGACTAGCTCGGATAACTCCCTGGCTTTCTCCTCCGGGAGAAACACCTTTTTCTGGACTGTGTCCAGAATCATCCCTAGGGACAGCAGACGTGTTGTCGGAGACAGCTGCGATTTTGGAATATTTAGAATCCACCCGTGCTGTCGTAGAACTACTTGAGATAGTGCTACTCAGACCTCCAACTGTTCTCTGGACCTTGCCCTTATCAGGAGATCGTCCAAGTAAGGGATAATTAAGACGCCTTTTCTTTGAAGAAGAATCATCATTTCGGCCATTACCTTGGTAAAGACCCGGGGTGCCGTGGACAATCCAAACGGCAGCGTCTGAAACTGATAGTGACAGTTTTGTACCACGAACCTGAGGTACCCTTTGTGAGAAGGGCAAATTTGGACATGGAGGTAAGCATCCTTGATGTCCAGGGACACCATATAGTCCCCTTCTTCCTGGTTCGCTATCACTGCTCTGAGGGACTCCATTTAGAATAGGTCTCACCGAGCCGTCTGGCTTCAGTACCACAATATAGTGTGGAATAATACCCCTTTACTTGTTGTAGGAGGGGTACTCTGATTATCACCTGCTGGGAATACAGCTTGTGAATTGTTTCCAATACTGCCTCCCTGTCGGAGGTAGACGTTGGTAAAGCAAACTTCAGGAACCTGCGAGGGGGAGACGTCTCGAATTTCCAATCTGTACCCCTGGGATACTACTTGTAGGATCCAGGGGTCCACTTGCGAGTGAGCCCACTGCGTGCTGAAACTCTTGAGACGACCCCCCACCGCACCTGTTTTTACGGCCCCAGCGTCATGCTGAGGACTTGGCAGAAGCGGTGGAAGGCTTCTGTTCCTGGGAATGGGCTGCCTGCTGCAGTCTTCTTCCCTTACCTCTATCCCTGGGCAGATATTATGGGGACGAAAGGACTGAGGCTGAAAAGACTATGTCTTTTTCTGCTGAGATGTGACTTGGGGTAAAAAAGGTGGATTTTCTAGCTGTTGCCGTGGCCACCAGGTCCGATGGACCGACCCCAAATAACTCCTCCCCTTTATACGGCAATACTTCCATTTGCCGTTTGGAATCTGCATCACCTGACCACTGTCGTGTCCATAAACATCGTCTGGCAGATATGGACATCGCACTTACTCTTGATGCCAGAGTTTCGCATATATAGAAATGCATCTTTTAAATGCTCTATAGTCAATAAAATACTGTCCCTGTCAAGGGTATCAATATTTCCAGTCAGGGAATCCGACCAAGCCACCCCAGCGCTGCCCATCCAGGCTGAGGCGATCGCTGGTCGCAGTATAACACCAGTATGTGTGTATATACTTTTAGGATATTTTCCAACCTCCTATCAGTTGGCTCCTTGAGGGCGTCCGTATCTGGAGACGGTAACGCCACTTGTTTTTATAAGCGTGTGAGCGCCTTATCCACCCTAAGGTGTGTTTCCCAACGCGCCATAACTTCTGGCGGGAAAGGGTATACCGCCAATAATTTTCTATCGGGGGAAACCCACGCATCATCACACACTTCATTTAATTTATCTGATTCAGGAAAAACCACATGTAGTTTTTTCACACTCCGCATAATACCCTTTTTTGTGGTACTTGTAGTATCAGAAATATGTAACATCTCCTTCATTGCCCTTAACAAGTAACGTGTGGCCCTAAAGGAAAATACGTTTGTTTCTTCACCGTCGACACTGGAGTCAGTGTCCGTGTCTGTGTCGACCGACTGAGGTAAAAAGGACGTTTTAACGCCCCTGACGGTGTTTTAGACGCCTGGACAGGTACTAATTGGTTTGCCGGCCGTCTCATGTCGTCAACCGACCTTGCAGCGTGTTGACATTATCACGTAATTCCTTAAATAAGCCATCCATTCCGGTGTCGACTCCCTAGAGAGTGACATCACCATTACCGGCAATTGCTCCGCCTCCTCACCAACATCGTCCTCATACATGTCGACACACAAGTACCGACACACAGCACACACACAGGGAATGCTCTGATAGAGGACAGGACCCCACTAGCCCTTTGGGGAGACAGAGGGAGAGTTTGCCAGCACACACCAAAAACGCTATATTATACAGGGACAACCTTTATATAAGTGTTTTTCCCTTATAGCATTTTAATATATATATACATATCGCCAAATAAGTGCCCCCCCTCTCTGTTTTAACCCTGTTTCTGTAGTGCAGTGCAGGGGAGAGCCTGGGAGCCTTCCCACCAGCATTTCTGTGAGGGAAAATGGCGCTGTGTGCTGAGGAGAATAGGCCCCGCCCCCTTTTCGGCGGGCTTCTTCTCCCGTTTTTCTGAGACCTGGCAGGGGTTAAATACATCCATATAGCCTCCAGGGGCTATATGTGATGTATTTTTAGCCAGAATAAGGTATTATACATTGCTGCCCAGGGCGCCCCCAGCAACGCCCTGCACCCTCCGTGACCGTTGGTGTGAAGTGTGTGACAACAATGGCGCACAGCTGCAGTGCTGTGCGCTACCTTCATGAAGACTGAAAAGCCTTCTGCCGCCGGTTTCTGGACCTTCAATCTTCAGCATCTGCAAGGGGGGTCGGCGGCGCGGCTCCGGGACGAACCCCAGGGTGAGACCTGTGTTCCGACTCCCTCTGGAGCTAATGGTGTCCAGTAGCCTAAGAAGCCAATCCATCCTGCACGCAGGTGAGTTGAACTTCTCTCCCCTAAGTCCCTCGATGCAGTGAGCCTGTTGCCAGCAGGACTCACTGAAAATAAGAAACCTAAAAACTTTTTCTAAGCAGCTCCTTAAGAGAGCCACCTAGATTGCACCCTGCTCGGACGGGCACAAAAACCTAACTGAGGCTTGGAGGAGGGTCATAGGGGGAGGGGCCAGTACACACCACCTGATCCTAAAGCTTTAGTTTTGTGCCCTGTCTCCTGCGGAGCCGCTAATCCCCATGGTCCTGACGGAGTCCCCAGCATCCACTTAGGACGTCAGAGAAATAGAATATAAATTTAGACATAAAGATAAAAATATAACATATATATAAAACAATTTCCTTGAGAGGAGACAGCAATACCATCATTTAGATAAATTAAATTCAACGTTTAGGATATAATATAAATATATATAAGGACATTAATGTTCAACTACATAATCCTAGAATATATAATCAAAAGTATAAAAAGTATAAAATGTGGACACAACCACCGACACATTACGCATGTGCCGATTGTTACAACTGAAAAACTATACATGTGGAACCATAGTCTCGTATCTAAACAACCATCATATGACCATCGTAATAATACTAAGAGTCAGTATTATAATGACCCTACTTTTAACAATAATGTTATTTACTTAAATATTGTTCATATTAGCAGAGACATACAAACAAGGTAGAAAATCTCATTAATGAAAATACAAGTAACATACCCATTTGTGACAACACTCACGGGTATAGGAAAAGGGGGAAAAGGAGGAATAGAGGGGGAGGGGAACAAAAACGGGGGAAGGGGGGGGGGAGGAGAGGGGGTAAAGGGGGAAGGGGGACAAGGAAGGAAGGGAAAATTAATGAAGGAATATAACATCTTGTAGAGGAAAATCCTAGAGATGAAAGAATCAAACAAAGAGATGGCAAAAAGGGGGGGTCCCACTACAATCGGGATTCACCCACAACCCTTCAAAGAGAGTATTCAGCTCGTGGGAAGGATGGAATGTGCTCTTAGATTTCTTTTCTTTATAGAAATAGGCCTTCTCCTGATGTACAGGAGTGGCTTCAGTGATTTCCAGAACCTCCCTTATAGCCACAATCATATATTGTATATTTTTTGCCAATTTATGATCTATTTCCCTGGAGTCACTATTGTCGACACAGGAATCAGTGTCCGTGTCGGTATCAGTATGTACAATGTTTGCAAACGGTCTCTTATGTGACCCAGAAGGGGTCGCCTGCGGATGGAAGTACAGAACCCTGAAATATCACATCTTCCACAGATTTTCTCCAGCACTCAGCATGAGATTCAGACTTATCTAATCTCCTATTGATATGATGCATACTATCACGTATTTCTTTCACCCATGCAGGCTCTTGGAGTGTCGGCAGCGCCACCATATTACAAGACTGTGTCCCTAAAATGGCTTTCTTCCGGGGAAGAACTCCCTGCCTCAGACATGTCTTACACACGTGCACAACACACACACACAGACACACTGGGACTTAAAGGGGACAGACCCACAGTAAAATCTGTCAGAGGGACACAGTTTAGGAGCAGCCAGTTCACAACCCCAGTGCCAGTATCTAATGCCTGTGAACACAAAATGCCCACTGACATGCAGCGGTGTTTAACACAGCAAACACACTTGTAAAGCACCAAATTCGCTTGTGCCCCCCCACCTCCCCCCCCGTTTTGCACCCTGATACTTGTAGTCAGAAGCGGAGGAGAGGACCAGCTTTGTCTCTGCAGCCTGAGGAGAGGAAATGGTGCTGAGCAGTGTGCTGGCTGCCTGAGGAAGAAGCTCCGCCCCCGCAATGGCGCATTTTTACCTCAGAGATTTTACATAATATATATACTGGCGGGGGTAGGGCTGTGCCTGGGCATCTAATGCCCCCTTTTAGCCAGTTTATTTAGGTATTTTGCTGCCCAGGGCGCCCCCCCCCCACGTGCCCTGCACCCTGCAGTGCCTGTGTGTGTGGGCAGCAATGGCGCGCTGCGCTCCCGCCAGCAGCGCTGTACCTCAGCCGTCACTTTACTTGACTGAAGATCTATCTTCTTACACTCACCTGTCTTCTGACTTCTGGCTCTGGGCGGGATGTACTAAGCGGAAAATGCGGTAAACCCCCTGTTTACCGCATTTTCCTGATGCACTATCCCCCGGCCGGCAGGTCAGCGCCGCGGCGGGGTTCGCCAGCTTTAGCTGGCGATAGTCCATAGAAGCCTATGGGCTTCTCTCCGCGGCGCTGTGTGAGGGATCCGACCGGATCCCTCCCAGCATGCCTTGCGGCCACCCCGTCACCCTGCGCATGCGCAGACTGACTCTTGGGGCCGAATCCCGGAAGTCAGGCTGCCGCTGTGCATCGCGGAGGACAGCTCTTATCGGAAGAGCTGTCCTCCGCAATGCTGATCGCATATGTAAGTACATATGCGATCAGCATCGTGGCGCAGGGCGGCGATGTACATTAGTACATCCCGCCCTCTGTGAGGGGGGTGACGCGTGCTGTGGGAGTGAGCATCTAGACACGGCTAGCGTTCAGTACCCTTCAGGAGCTAATGTCCTGTCAGCCAGAAGCAGAGCCATGAAACTCTTCAGGAAGTTGGTTCCTACTTCTGCCCCCTCGGTCCCACGAAGCAGAGAGTCTGTTGCCAGCAGTTCTCCCTGAAAATAAAAAACCTAACATAAGTCTTTTCAGAGAAACTCAGTAGAGCTCCCCTGGACTGCATCCAGCCTGCCTGGGCACATTTCTAAAACTGAGGTCTGGAGGAGGGGCATAGAGGGAGGAGCCAGTTCACACCCATTGAAAAGTCTTAAGAGTGCCCATGGCTCCTGCGGAACCGTCTATACCCCATGGTCATGAAGTGGACCCCAGCATCCTCTAGGACGTATGAGAAACAAAACATAAAAATCCGCCAATGCCAGCTATTAATTTCCTTCTAGACTGGAAGCAGCAGGTCGCTGAAAGCAGCCGCTGTTTGTATACAGATGTAGCCAGAATGAGGGCCACTACCCCTTTCTCTTACTACTAATTATAACCATCACTTAATGCCATCCTAGTAATAACTCAGCTCAATAATTATCAGAGGATGCTATGTGCTCTTTTATCTCTATGGGGGTAATTCAGACCTGATCACTAGCAGGCAATTTTTGCACTGCTGCGATCAGATAGTCGCCGCCTACAGGGGGAGTGTCTTTTCGCTGTACAAGTGTGCGAACGCATGTGTAGCCGAGCTGTACAAACAGATCTTGTGCAGTCTCTGCGCAGCCCAGGACTTACTCAGCCGCTGCGATCACTTCAGCCTGTCCGGGCGCGGAATGGACGTCAGACACCCGCCCTGCAAACGCATGGACACGCCGGCGTTTTTCCAACCACTCCCTGAAAACGGTCAGTTGCCACCCACAAACGGCTACTTCCTGTCAATCTCCTTGCGACGCACAAACCAATCGCTGAGTGGCGATCCACTTTGTACCCGTACGACGCGCCTGCGTATTGTGGTGCATACGCATGCGCAGTTTGGACCAGATCGCCGGCTGTGCGAAAACGTAGCCTAGCGATCAGGTCTGAATTACCCCCCCATGTCCTCTGAGTGACAGCTCCGATGTTCTGAGGAGGCATCTGTCTCCTCACCCCTATAGAGACATTACACATTGGATCTCATTCCGAGTTGTTCGCTCGCTAGCTGCTTTTAGCAGCATTGCACACGCTAGGCCGCCGCCCTCTGGGAGTGTATCTTAGCATAGCAGAATTGCGAACGAAAGATTAGCAGAATTGCGAATAGAAATTTCTTAGCAGTTTCTGAGTAGCTCGAGACTTACTCCTACACTGCGATCAGTTCAGTCAGTTTCGTTCCTAGTTTGACGTCACAAACACGCCCTGCGTTCGGCCAGCCACTCCTCCGTTTCTCCAGCCACTCCCTCGTTTCTCCAGACACTCCCGCGTTTTTCCCAGAAACGGCAGCGTTTTTTCGCACACTCCCATAAAACGGCCAGATTCCGCCCAGAAACACCAACTTCCTGTCAATCACACTACGATCACCAGAACGATGAAAAATCCTCGTTATGCTGTGAGTAAAATACCTAACTTTTGTGTAAAATAACTAAGCGCATGCGCTCTGCGAACCTTGCGCATGCGCAGTAAGCGACTAATCGCAATATAGTGAAAATCGGCAACGAGCGAACAACTCGGAATGACCCCCATTGTTACACTAGTCTGCCATGATCTCTTATTACACAAATGCATCTCAACCAGGAGCCCATGCCAGACACCCTAATGACTCCTTTCTATACGCCCAGTTCTCTTTGTCCTCTACATAAAGTAACGGAATATTACGTGATGCACACTAAGTAAACGCGTCTATCGGCCACTCCACTGTAATGTATTATATGTATTAAACCACTCACTCACACATTCTCTTCGTTATATTAAAAAACATTGATTGCCCTCAAAAAACTATTCTAAAGCCACAAACTGTAATAGCTGGTCCTCTCCCTGAAGTCACGAACCTAGGAGTGACCTATGGGTGAATTGCATACTGGGTAAAGGTGTGGCGTCAGGAGTCATTTCCTTACCTCAGGAGTACAGTAAAAAAAATAAAAAAATAAAAATAAATATATATATATATATATATATATTATATACATATACACACACCCACATACACACAGGTTGAGTATTCTTTATCCGAATGCTTGGGACCAGAAGTATTTTGGATATTGGATTTTTCCGTATTTTGGAATAATTGCATACCATAATGAGATATCATGGTGATGGGACCCAAGTCTAAGCACAGAATGTATTTATGTTTCATATACACCTTATACACACAGCCTGAAGGTCATTTAATACAAAATTTTTAATAACTTTGTGTATTAAACAAAGTCTGTATACATTGAACCATCAGAAAACAAAGGTTTCACTATCTCACTTAAAAAATTCTGTATTTCAGAATACTCCATATTTTGGAATAATTTTATATGAGATACTCAACCTGTAATTTATATATATATATATATATATATATATATATATATATATATATATATATATATATATATACACATATATATATATATATATACGAACACATATACATGGGGAGCAAAAACCATAACAAAACTATGGGCCTAATTCTGGGTTGATTGCAGCATCAAATTTGCTAGCAGTTGGGCAAAACCATGTGCACTGCAGGTGGGGCAGATAATAGGATTTTGGTACTTACCAGGTAAATCCTTTTCTTTGAATCCATAGGGGGCACTGGAGTACTCTTGGGATATCTACGGCTTCCGCAAGAACAGGGCACTGAATATTTAAATTTAGAACTCTCCTCCCCTCCATATCCCAGAGTACCTCAGTGTTTTTTACTGAGCCGAACAGGAGCTATAGAGAGGTTGACAATGGAGAATTACATATAACATAACGGACAACAATAAAGTTGACACATAACGTTAGTGACAACTAAACAGTTGACACCATAACCGATAGAACTTGAAACTTTGAACCAGTCAATGAGAATGTGTTACCATAAGATCCCCTGAACTGACCACAAACCAGGTAAAACTGCTCTGGGTGGGCGTCCAGTGCCCCCTATGGATTCAAAGAAAAGGATTTACCTGGTAAGTACCAAAATCCTCTTTTCTTTTTCATCCACTAGGGGTCACTGGAGTACTCTTGGGATGTACCAAAGCTTCCCCCGTGGGCGGGAGAGCTGTTTGACACCTGTAACACTAGGCGGCCAAAGCAAGATGCTGATGCCGCAAACGTATCAAACTTGTAAAAGCGCACAAACGTGTGCACTGATGACCATGTAGCCGCATGGCAAAGCTGCGTCGTAGAAGCCCCACGACCAGCTGCCCATGAAGTTCCCACAGAACGTGTGGAATGAGCTGTTACTGATGTAGGCGGCTGTAACCTAGCATGAAGGTAAGCCTGACGTATGGTCAGTTTAATCCAGTGGTTCTCAAACTCGGTCCTCAGGACCCCACACAGTGCATGTTTTGCAGGTAACCCAGCAAGTGCACAGGTGTATTAATTACTCACTGACACATTTTAAAAGGTCCACAGGTACAGCTAATTATTTCACTTGTGATTCTGTGAGGAGACCTGCAAAACATGCACTGTGTGGGGTCCTGAGGACCGAGTTTGAGAACCTGTGGTTTAATCCATCTGGATAAGGTCTGCTTAGAAGCTGGCCAACCCATCTTGGCAGCATCATAGAGAACAAACAACGTATCCGTCTTACGCACTGTAGACGTTCGGTATACATAAACGCGTAGTGCGCGTACCACATCCAAAGTTCCAGAATCTCCTGTTAACACAGGAACTACTATTGGTTGATTGATGTGAAAAGATGACACTACCTTTGCTAAGAAAGCGGGATTCGTTCGAAGTTCCGCTCTGTCATCATGAAACACCAAATACGGTGGCTTGCATGACAAGGCACCCAAATCTGAAACACGCCTTGTCGAAGCTAAGGCTAGGAGAAAAATTGTTTTCCAAGTGAGAAACTTAATATCAACTTGTTGTAAGGGTTCAAAACATGAAGACTGTAAGAAATCTAAAACCAGATTCAAGTCCCATGGCGCTGTAGGTGGAATGAATGGAGGCTGTACTCTGAGGACACCTTGCAGAAAGGTGTGTACAGACGGCAATAGAGCCAATCGTCTTTGAAAGTAAATTGACAAAACAGATACCTGCACCTTTAGTGTAGATAAACGCAGTCCTCCATCTAACCCCGTCTGTAGAAATAACAAAAGACGGGATAACTTGAAAGATGATGTCGGAAACTTCCGAGCTTCACACCAACCTATATAGGCACGCCAAATTCTGTAATAATGAGCTGCCGTAACTGGCTTCCTAGCTCGTAACATGGTTGGTATAACCAATTCTGGAATGCCCTCTCTTCTTAAGAGGGCGGTCTCAACAGCCATTCCGTCAAACGCAGCTGCGCTAAATCGGGGTAAAGAAACGGACCCTGTTGTAACAGGTCCGGACGTAGTGGGAGCAGACAAGGATCGTCTGCGAGTAGTCAGCATAGATCCGAGAACCAAGCTCTCCGAGGCCAATGAGGCGCCACTAGTATGACTGTGGCGGACTCTCTTTTGATCCATTTTAGCAACAGAGGGAGCAGCGGAAATGGTGGAAACAGATACACGAGGCTGTAAGGCCACACGATTGTGAGAGCATCCACCGCCACTGCCTTTGGATCTCGCGTTCTGGACACATACTGGGGCGTTTGGTGATTGTGGCGAGATGCCATCAGACCCACTTGAGGGTAACCCCACCTCTGGACCAACATGTGAAACACTTATGGATTTAATATCCATTCTCCTGGATGAAAATCCCGATGGCTGAGATAATCCGCCTCCCAGAATGAACACTGCCGACAATATCACTTGGTGATGCTCGGCCCAATTGAGGATTCGAGCTACTTCCCGCATTGCCATGCGGCTTCTCGTTCCTCCTTGTTTGTTGATGTACGCGACCGCCGTCACGTTGTCTAACTGCACCTGGACAGTCTGAGACCGAAGCATGTGTACTGCTTGTCGTAGCGCATTGTAAATTGCCCGGAGTTCCAGGACATTTATAGACCGCAATCTTTCGTGATCCGCCCAGAGACCCTGGAGCTGACAATTTTGAACTACAGCTCCCCAACCTCTGAGACTCGCGTCCGTCGTTAGAATTATCCAATTCCAGGTGCCGAACCGTTTCCCTGCGGTTAGATTGTGTACTTTGAGCCACCAGAGTAGCTGTCCCGTGTAGCTGGCCCGTGGCGACAACCTCACCCTGTGGTGAATCTGCAGATGCGAGCCCGACCACTGTGCGAGCACATCCAGTTGAAAAGGACGTGAGTGAAATCTTCCGAACTGAAGCGCTTCGAAAGCCGCCACCATTGTGCCTAAGAGGCGAATGCACAAATGTACAGAGACTGTGCGTGGCTTAAGCACGAATTGTACCAGATGACGAATAATCTGTACTTTCTGTTCTGGTAGGTAAATTCTTTGATTTACCGTATCGAGAATCATACCTAGGAATTGAAGTCGTTGAGACGGAATTAGATGTGATTTCTTGAGGTTGACAATCCAACCGTGCTGAACTAGTACATTGTACGTTAGCAACGCATGTTGGAGGAGCATCTGTTGAGACGGAGCTTTGATGAGCAGATCGTCCAAGTACGGAACTATTATCACTCCCAAGGATCTGAGATGAGCTATCATCACAGACATCACTTTGGTGAATACCCGAGGCCCTGACGAGAGGCCAAACGGTAGAGCCTAAAACTAGTAATGGTTCTGCCGTATCGCAAACCGCAAGAACCTCTGATGAGGTGGCCAAATCGGAATGTGCAAGTACGCATCCTTGAGATCCAGCGCAATCATGAATTCCTGTGGCTCTAAACCTGCAATTACTGACCGCAGAGATTCCATCTTGAATCTGTAGTAAGTGACGTACTGATTGAGGCCCTTTAAGTTCAATATTGGCCTGACCGAGCCATCCGGCTTTGGTACCCCAAACAGACTGGAATAATAACCCTGACCTTGTTGTTGTACAGGGACCGGAATCAAAACTGCTGAATCCAGCAGGGACTGAATGGCAATTTGCAGAACCGCCCTCTTGTCGTCCGAGAGGCAGTCCTGTCTTGAAAAACCGCAGTGGCGGGAGACAGTCGAACTCTATTTTGTAACCTTTTAACACTAAATTGCGGATCCACCCATCTGTGGACGTCTGGAACCACGCCAAATGGAACGTCTGAAGGCGTGCTCCCACAATTGGAGATCCGAAATGGGCTGGGAGCCCGTCATGCCACTGGCTTGTTGGTGACCTTAGCGTCTTGACGACTGGTGTTGGTTTGTTGGAAACCACGTCCTCGACCTCGTCTACCAGGAGTGGCTGTTCCTCTACCACGGCCTCGAAAGGGCTGAGGTCTAAAAGATTTGAACGCCGTGCCAGAGTATTTCCGTCTAGGTACCGTTGGAGGCAATATAGAAGCTATGCTAAAGTCCATGTATATAGCAGCAGGAGTGTTGCTTAGACCTGGGTTGGTTGGCATTTGGGTCACTAAGGCTCTAATTGTATGGATAACAGAACTCAAGTCTGCCCTACATGACGATCACCTTATACTTCTTGCTGATTAAATCTGTGAAGCTGCTGAGTATCTATGTACAGCTTCTACTGACGTCTGTCAGCTCACTTCTCGCATCTCATCGTCGCTAGTTACAGTACGACGAGCACTCTGGCTGCGTTCTTGGCAAGCGGAGGCAGAGGTCAAAAGAGGTATAGAGGCGTTACCTTACGGTGGCGAGAAGTTGTTTGGTCCTGAATTGGACAAATGGATTTCTGAGGCCACGGGAGGAAAGTCTGTTTTCTTATTTTTACGGTCTGAAGGGTCTTTAAGCGTAGTAGCAGTTGGTACTGGTATGGTTAATTTCTTTGTAAGTTTTGACACAGACGAATCCACCATTGGCGGATTCTCCCATGTACATGTCACAGACTCTGGAAACGGGTAACTAGACTTAAATCTGCGAGGTATAGAAAACCGTTTATCTGGATTCTTTCGTGTTTCCACTAACATCTTATTAAGAGATTCCGAAACAGGAAAATACATTGGAGATCTTTCATTTAGTAAAGACGACTTCATCATTTGTCAGAGGCTCCTCAGTTTCCGTAAACTTCAGAGACTGACGCACCGCTCTGATGAGATTATCAATGCCTGGGCTGTCAAAATCTCCACTATCTGACTGCTGGTCTACTTCGCCCTCCTCACCCTCCTCTTGTGCAGTGAGGTCTGGCATAGAATCGTCAGAATGCAACATAGCAGAAACTGGTAAATCATAAGACAAATGAAATGTATCCCTTCTACCCAAAGTGGACTCGGACTTATGGCAAGACTGAGACCCCTCCGGTAGTTCTAGCGGTCTCACCATAGACTCAGACCTTGCCGCTTCCCGCTCTTGTCGAGCGGCGGCCAATTCGGATTGCAATCCAGCCATGACATCTGTTAGCATAGCCCATGGAGGGTCCGGGGATGAAACCGGCTTTGAAACCGGAGCGGAAATTGTATTCGTAACTGAATCCACAAAACATACTGTACATGTGGTAGATCCATCCAGTAACACTCTTACAGACATTGCAGTGAAACTGCTTTTTATTTTTTGCTGGTGCCTTACTCATTATGCAGACAATACAATACACAAAGACAGACAACTTGCACGACTCAGTAAAATAGTACTAAGGTGTGCCTATAAATATATATGTGGCCAGGAGCAGTGCACGTGGCCAGTACTATATGAAATGTGAGCCAAAATTCCCACTAACACCCCTGCGCCTCCGGTGGAGTAGAGATGTAGGACAGGAACGTTCTGGAATCACAACAGGAAGAACAGGAAGCATGGTTAAAATGGCCCCCATGCCATGCTTACACTTAGAATCACAGTACAGGTTATAATTTTGTGCAAAACATATATAACCTAGGAATAATCTGTTTAATAACAAATTTTGTTAATAAAGGCTTAATAGCCTATGCTGTCTTATAACCCATGCAGCGTTACTGCTGCTGCTATGGGTACACTTCTCCTCCCCCCCCCCCCCCCCGTGCAGCTGCTGAGAGACTTCTCCTCCCCCCCCTGTGCTCCGTGTACCGCTGTCTATTCCAGCGGGAAACGGGTACACGGAGCCGGGGAACTTACAAGTATCCGGGGAGCGAGGTAAAGGGAGTTGGGGAGCGCGCTCCATAGAGCCGTGAAGCGGCGGCTATGGTTTGCAGAAAATGCGGCCGGCGTGGCTCTGAGCGGCGGGACTGAGCGGGTTCGGCATCCGCTCACAGGATCAATTAGCGGCGGCGGGCGGCGCTTTACAGTACAGTGTCCCCACACAGCAGAGCGGCAGCGTGAGCTGACCGCCCCGTCCCCCAACATACCTGGACGCCTGTGGAGAGGGGCTATGACGGGGCTTGTCTGCAAGCTCCGTCCAGCCTTTTCTGCAGGTAGTCTGCACTTGGCTGTGAGGGTGCTCTGTAGTGAGGACCGACACGCCACAGCTGCTTGTAGCAGCTTCCACTATCCCGGACCCACGCCTTTTGGAAGGGGGGAAGGGATGTGGATAAAGTTGTTAAAAATATAAATATATTCAAAATAAGTGTGGGAGTTCCAAACAAGCCTTGTTAGTGCGATGAGCATAGAAAAAACACTGAGGAACTCTGGGATATGGAGGGGAGGAGAGTTCTAAATTTAAAAATTCAGTGCCCTGTTCCTGCGGAAGCCGTCCATATCCCAAGAGTACTCCAGTGACCCCTAGTGGATGAAAAAGAAATAACATGTGCGTTGCTACCTCTACTCTAATTTTTCCATTCTGCTCTTTCTTAAAAAAAAAAAAAAAAGTGTATCCCGGTACATCCATGTCCCAGTCATGAGTCTCATTGCACTAAGACTCCGCAATCACCACAATATCCAGATCATCCATTGTCACTATCAAAAATTCCTCCTGGGATTTAATCTCCCAGTGTCTTGCTTCTGCAGCTCTTTATCCTAGCCACGTTCAGACATTTAAGTTGCAATTACCTGGTCTCAGATGTTGCTCAACTGTTTAAGTGTTCAGAAAATACACTTTGTGATTTCAACACTCGAGGCACAAAGTGACTGGCACCTACTGAACAGTCACTCACTTGTCACCAATACAATGTGACTGCGTCCACTGAGCGTAAGCGACATTTTTAAACATGGAGACGAGTCTTCATCTCCCAGCTCGTCCGCATATCACTAACTGCCGGGCCTCCACTTATTAATAAAGATCATTACAGTCACCGCGCTGTACACATCAATCTTTATTCACTTTACATCATAGTATTAAAGCTATGGCAATTGCTCTCATCTCCAGTAACAATGAAGGTGTGCAGTCATTTATTCAGCCCGAGAAACAATGGTATAAATCAATGTAAAAACACAAATATTATAATTAAAAAATAAAATTATTTACAGTAAAATGGGCGAGTCAAAAGCAATAATAATATATATATATAAAAAAAAAAAAAAGTATTCTGAAACCCAACCAAACCATACAATAGAAAAACAAGATCTATGAACTAATCAGATTTAGCGTCGGATGGCAACTATGCATGTAATACCTGCGTGACCTGTCTTCTGTTCCTCGCACTGCCCCACCCCTCTTCTGCTCCTCCCTCTCACACTGCCCCACCCCTCTTCTGCTCCTCCCTCTCACACTGCCCCACACCTCTTCTGCTCCTCCCTCTCACACTGCCCCACCTCTTCTGCTCCTCCCTCTCGCACTGCCCCACCTCTTCTTCTGCTCCTCCCTCTCGCACTGCCCCACCCATCTTCTGCTCCTCCCTCTCGCACTGCCCCACCCCTCTTGTGCTCCTGGGTCTGAATCCTCCCTAATTAAAGATGGCTGCCAAAAAGAAGCACATCCAGTGTTCACCTACAGAAATACGAAAACCATGACCCTCAGGTTTTCATCTGGGTGGGGGCTTGAGGACCAGAGGTAAGTAGTCCTGTATTGGAGGTCATCCATGGGATACTGAAAAGCGGCCTATTGTAAATATATTGTGTAGTAAAATACTTTATCCCCAAGTGCAGGGAAACCACACCTGGGCCTTGAATGAACACCAGATAGGCGACGTCCACATAAACGACACGCATTCTTCTGCTCTGATATGGAGATGTGTAAGAGAAGAGAAACTTAATTCATCAATACCAAATAAAAACAATAAAGGACTAACTTAAACATTCTACTTAGGTCACATGTTTAATACTAAGAAATTAAAAAGAGTTGTGAATGGTCAAAACAATAGACCTAGATTGCTACCGGTCTGGCGAGAACAGTCTGACCACAATCCACGGTATCATCAGGGGGAACACAAAGGGATCAGCGATCCCTATTACAGACACAGTCTGCGGATGGTTTGCACAACATCACACGTTCAGGAGGTGCTGTGGGAAGCTTAAACAGGATGACTTCTAAATAAAAGTACATATCCGCAGCTCTAGAGAAGCCCTTCCATCTCTTTCATAAAGGCTTCGTACATATCGTCCTTGGTCTGCACCGGCATCGGTGCTCCTATCTTGGGACCAGCTTTGGCCACCGGCCTCGTCACCTCCTCCTCTTGTTTCCTTGATTGAGGAGCGACACCTGACCCTTTGTTCTCCCTGCGCACACGGAGGGCAGTCGGGACAAACCGAGTCACCTCCGCTTTAGGATTTGTGATCTGCGGTTTGGCGCTGATCGTGGCAGTGGCCTTCTTCTCAATGGTGGCCCCGCTCTCGTCTGATTTGGGTCTCTGTATTAAGCTGGGAGGTGCACTTAGCACACCTGGGTTTGCCACTGGTGTCGGAGGATAAAGGCCTGGGGGTGCCGAGCCGGGAGGAGGACCCAAGGGAGGGCGCAACATTGGGCGAGGAGGAGGGGGCATACCTGCGGAGCAAAAAAAAAACAGGCGCATGTTAAATGAAGGGGGGGGGGGCAGTAAATTTTTTTTGTCTTCACCTTCTGGACAAGAGATTACATGAGTGGACATACTTTCCATATCCACACACAGAAGATCGATGTAGCAAAAGTAATGCAGGACAAGTTACCTGGGGGTGCTGGCGGAGGCAGACGTGGGGGCGGGCCACGTGGTGGGGGACCTGGTGGCAAGCCAGGAGGAGGACCGGGAGGGGGGCCAGGAGGACGGCCGGGCGGAGGTCCTGGTGGTAACAGGCGTGGCGGTGGGCCACGAAGACCAGGGGGTCTCAAAAACGGAGGCGCTCCTGTGGCCGGTAGAAAACATAACAAGAGTCAGCTGCAGGGTTTCAATAAATACATTGTGCCCTTTACAAGAAACAAAAACATTGTTCTAAATATCTATTCATATAGGTCATAAGCACCTCAGTCCCTTAACCCGTTAGATAATGTTACACTTTGTTCTCTACGTGCCCTTATAATTCCTCCAAAAGGTTTTCTTTTTTTCCCAGGACAGACAGTGATTTATTTGGTAGAATACTGAATGATACATCTGTGAATTTAATTTTCCCTTGGTACTACCAACGCACATTAAGAGACGAATACTGGTGATAGAATTATACCTAGCTTCTGAGGAAGCGCTTGTTAGTTGACTTGCATAGCTCACAATAAAGTACAGTTCCACTGTGCACTCTCTCTTCCCCAGAACAATTTTATCTCCCCAAAGTGACCCCCTGTCAGTCTCTCCGGGGTGTGATAATCCTCTCTAAATGCAATAAATTGGGGCTGTGGCCTTATGGCAGGAAATGTGAGTGGCGGCGTTTTTTTTTTTTTTTTTGGGGGGGGGGTATTTTATGACAATTTGGGGGGATGGCCTTATCGGGTCCATATTTGAGGAAAAGAGGACGACTCCTTCGCTTGCTCGTAACCCAGAGGGATCTGGAAACTTAAGTCCACTAAATAACACTCCCCTGTGAAAACAGCTCCTCTGGGCGTGCCAGGTCACGTGCGACTGAGCACCGGGTGTTTTTTTATATCTTAACTAATAATACATTCTAGTCACAATGTCAGCTGAACTATGTACATATTTTGTCAGGTTCATACCAGACTATAAGTATCTCCCACACTCACTGTCACCCCTGCAGCAGGTTTCCATGTTATCTAACTAGACACGCAAGTACTTTCTACAGAAATACACTGCTGAGATTGGTCTGTGTCACAGCAGCTCATATGCAGTGTCAGCTTCTGGAACCCTGAGATTCCACCTGAACAAGGTCCTACAGAAGACAGAGGGAGTTTAGGGTGTGTGTGTGTGTGTGTGTGTGTGTGTGTGTGTGTGTGTGTGTGTGTGTGTGTGTGTGTGTGTGTGTGTGTGTGTGTGTGTGTGTGTGTGTGTGTGTGTGTGTGTGTGTGTGTGTGTGTGTGTGTGTGTGTGTGTGCGCACACTAAGGGACTGTAGCTCTGTGTGCGTGTGCTACAAAGATTACCAGGCGGTGGTCCTGGTGGCATTCCTGATGGTGGTCCGGGAGGCCGAAGTGGTGGAACTGGTGGTGGACCGAGGGGAGGTGGTCCTGACATGATAGAGGGTGGCATCTGCAGCGGTGGTGGCGGCACATTAAGAGGTGGAGGCACTGTAATGGGTGCCTTGGAGCTAGTTTCCGACTTATCAGCTGTGGACTCCTCTGTACGCTGCTCGTCCTCAGAGCCGGAATCCTCATCGGATGATGAGCTGGATAGATATTCCTCCGCGTCATTATCCTCGTCTTCCTCCGTCACCTCCTGACCTGCAGAGTAACATCATTAGAACATGTATGTGTCATACCCACATATAGCTACACCGTACTTATCTACACCAGGGTGTAAGTGGCTCTCTATAGCTGTGGAACTAAAAGTCACAGCATGCCCTTATGCCTACCTCTGGTTCACATACAACTGGGTTAATAACAGAAAACATTGTGACTGGAGGATCTGTTGCTATACTGTTCCTGTACAAACTGGCGCTGCCACTATGAGGCATGAAACTGCAACAGCAAAAGCAGGAGACACCGCAGAGCGACAAAGAACACAAGGTCACCTTCTATTCCACCTCTGTCCTTTGGCTTACATAAAACTGGGTGGGGTAACCGTCTAATGGCCAAACTCATCCAGCACCATGTGTTCTATGCCCATTCTCTCCGGTGTCCCCCATTGATGAAAGAGGAAAACCTGCCAAGGAACAAGGTTTTGCCCCAAAATATGAGAATTCTGCAGTTGTGCGACTGTTGCCACTCGCTCTGCGGATACTGGTGGTCATTCCGAATTGATCGCTAGCTGCATTCGTTCGCTGTGTAGCGATGAGGCAAAAAAACGGCACTTCTGCGCATGCATAGCAATGCGCGTTGTACTATTACAACGACCGATGTAGTTTCACACAAGGGTCTAGCGAATCTTTCCAGTCGCACTGCTGGCCGCAGAGTGATTGACATGAAGTGGGCGTTTCTGGGTGTCAACTGACCGTTTTCAGGGAGTGATCGGAAATATGCAGGCGTGGCTGGGCGAACGCAGGGCTTGTTCGTGACGTCAAAACAGGAACTGAACAGTCTAAAGTGATCGCAAGCGCTGAGTAGGTTTAGAGCGACTCAGAAACTGCACAATAAAAAGAACTTTGTAGCCGCTCTGCGATCCTTTCATTTGCACTTCTGCTAAGCTAAAATACACTCCCAGTGGGAGGCGGCATAGCGTTTGCACGGCTGCTAAAAACTGCTAGCGAGCGATCAACTCGGAATGACCACCACTGTAACAATACACTACAGTCAATTTGAATTGGTGGCAATGGGCTGCTCCCAGAAGTAAAAGGTCAGCATTTGGGGAAAAGGAGAAAGGCTGTACGTTACAGATAGGGACACTTTATAATAGTTACAGAATAACTTACCAGCCATACGTAACATCATGGCCTGAAGCGGGGTCAGATCCTTCACGCTCTTCTTCCTCTTTTTCTGAGATTTGTCCGTAGCATCAGCAAAACGTACGTTGTGACCTGAGGGTGAAACGTGCGCAGTCAGACTCTCAGCAATAGTGTATGAACGGGAACGATATAACCAGTATGAATACCTTTCATAATGATCTGCAGTTGTGAATGAATCATGTCACCGTTCATTAAGAACCAGTGTGTATTATAATTAATAAACTGAGAATATGGAGAACATTACATGTCACATTGACTCTGACAAATCAGCACTCAGCCAGTGACCTGGCCTCTGTGTATGGCCAGAGAGACACTCAGCCACTCTAATCTTCCAATTACAGGACAGTAAGAGGGGAACATTATGAGATGTACGACACGTGACACTGATCATTAGGGATTAGCAAGAATCACTCCCCCTCAATGTAATTAGTGTTTACAGTGATTCCTTTTGCAAGTTTCCCTGAAATATTCCTTGAGTTCCTGCGAGTAATTCAAATAAAAGTAAAAAAAAAAAAAAAAAAACCCTGAAAACGAGGAACCACGGGTACCCTTCCCTGCCGGCACCAAATTAAAAACTGGCTGGCCCAGGGCTGGAGGCGGGGTATAGGGGGGAGAGTGCCCTGGGCTACTGGGTAATTGAAATTAACTGTTAGGTGCCCAGACTCCTCTCCAAGCTAAATCCTGTGCCCCCTAGTAGAGGAAAAATAAATTAGAATTTTACCTTATGGGGATGATGTACTATGCCATGGAGAGAGATAAAGTAGCAGCCAATCAGCTTAACTGCCATATTACACTGTGGGGCAGATGTATTAACCTGGAGAAGGCATAAGGAAGTGATAAACCAGTGATATGTGCAAGGTGATAAACGCACCAGCCAAGCAGCTCCAATATGTAAATTAACAGTTAGGATCTGATTGGCTGGTGCCTTTATCACCTTGCACATATCACTGGTTTATCACTTCCTTATGCCTTCTCAAGGCTTCATACATCTGCCCCAGTGTTTGAAAAAAGACTATTAGGAGCAGACTGGTTTGTGCTTTTTTCTTCTCTCCAAGGCTTAGTACATCTGTCCCCATATTTTCTCCTAGAGGAACATAATCCTAGAAGATATGAAAAGTTTCTGGACCCCAAAGTGTGATGATGTCAGTGCAGAACATAAGGCAATGAAAGGTGGGTTTGGTGCAGGTGATGCTTCTGGGGTGAAGGTTGAGACTCGCCTCCCTTCTTGTCGCTGCTGTTTTTCCTTTCATCCTCTCGCTGAGCATACTCTGTGCTGTCACTGTCCCTTCCGTCCGACTGATTGCTGTCACTGTCCTCGTCGCTGCTGCCTTCATCCTCCTTGTCCTGTTCCATCTCATTAGCGTAACCCTCATCGTCACTTGAGCTGGAACCATCGAGACCCCTTTGTCCTGCATGGAACACAAGCCACAAACTGATCATTAAGAGCAGCAGAGTAACACCACACAGATTTAGAAAGGGTTTGATCTGTTGTTTATCACAGGGCAACAATACTTTCAGGCAAAGGAGTTGCATGTGATAAAATGTACATCCAGCTACGGATGAAAGAGTCACAAGAAAGTGCAGTTACTTTTAATGAAGCGCAGTACCACATTACAGCCAGAGGGTGGCACGTTTCCTTCGTGTCCATCTAGAATACGTATTGCCAAAATGATCACAAAAGTTTGAGGATGCATAACAATGTGTATGCAGAGGAGAGGACAACTCTTTATTCTGTGTTAATGATCTATTACAAAGAGAATAATCGTAGGAAAGTTTTCTGCCAGACACCAGCAGGAGATCACAGAGGCAGCAGGGTCAGGACTTGCTTACCGTTCAAATATGGATACAAAAACCACTGGCGTTTCTAGAAGGGGTGCAGTGTGTGCAGTGCACACGGGCCCCTGAGTCCAGAGGGGGCCCCCACCGAACACGCTTCACCCATTTTTAATATACTTACCCCTCCGGAGTCCAGCGCCGGCATCCGCAGCGCTATCAGAACCCAATGAAAATGGCTCAGCGGCCATTTTCACGGAGTTCTGCGCATGCGCAGTAGAGCAATCTCAGGTAAAATGGCCGCCGCGCCATTTTCCCGGAGATCTGCACATGCGCAGTAGAGTCTAAGCCCTCTAGTGCTCAGACTCTACAGCGCTCCGGGCAGAGGGGGTCCGAACGGAGGAGACTGAACATGGGCCTCCTCCTCTCTGATTAAAGCGCACCTCACAAAAACACAATACTACAGGGAGCTGTGCTGGAGGAAGTGATTAATTCCCGTGATTCAGGTCTATATTATGCTCATGTACACTGGCTCCTACATGCGTGTTACCGGTCACCCCTGTGTCCTACGCTACCTCCTGTGTAACCACCCAAGGTCCTCACCTCCGTCCGGGCTGTATCGCTCATCTTCCCGCCTCCTCATGATGTTCTCCAAAGCAAACCCGACTTTACGCCCATACATCTGCAGTACCTGGGGCGGGGGAGGGCCTGGCGGCGGTCCTGGGGGCTTCTTGCCTGGGGGTAAGCGGGGAACTCCATGGCCTGGTGGGAAAGGCAGGGAGACACCGCCTCGCCCAGGGGGTCTGGAAATGGAAGGCAGACAGATGTAATGAGAGCTGTGGTTAGGCTACGTTATATATCGGCGTTCATGTACATTTCTCTCTGCAGCACACCGGTACGTGCGGTTACTCACGGTGGGGAAATACGACACAATCGTACCTCTAATCTAACAGCATTATGACGGTGGCTACTAGAGCTTAGCTTTTACCCGTAAGCAGAGGTCTTCTTCAGGATGGATGGCGGCTGGGCTCCTGGCAGGGGAATGTCTTGAATCAGAATATTGGACGGAGCGTGGGGCAGGTCTGGCAGTGGGATGCTTTCCACCTCCACGTGCTGGGCGTTCTGAGCACAGAAAAACACTCGTTACTGGCTGGTCCTACACAATAATAGGACTTCAATGTAAATAATAAATGTTCCCCTCTGGGCTAGAAACCAATAAACGTGAACATCTTACAGATCAGAACGCCTTGCAAAGAAAACATTAACAATTTCTATCATCAAATAACAAAGCATATTTATTTTTTTTTACTTTCCCAAAATTCACTGTAGTAACAGCATCTTATATGGGAGGGGGCGTCATAGCAATCCCAATTCCGGTAACTGCCATAGATCAACACATACAAGCCATCAATTCACACAAATTAATACAAAACCTTCAATTTCCATCATCTGTGTCAAGAGCGTATCCAGATGTAGTCATATACAGATGTGGCTCATTGTCGCAGCGATGTGTACGCACGGGCAAGCTGCATTATATGCGGTGGCTGCTCATGTAAATTAATGGGAAGCACGTTCGCGGGCACACTAGTCGCTCCCTCCATGCCGTGATGCGATGGGTGAGCTTGGCTACTTCTGTATATGTACGCCTTGTTGGATAAAGAGCGCTATATAAATAAAACTAGCATTTGCCCGCGGCTTCGCCCGCGTGGCTATCTAGAACTGCTCATCTGAAATAATTTTACAAAAACAGTAGTGCCATCTAATATTGTGATGTATATTATTTATTTAAAAAAGGTCTTTGTAAACAATACAGGGTGATTCAAAAGTCGCAGTCCACCCTTTTGCTTCAAAAACTGTGCAGGAAATGGGAAAAATGAATACTCCAGTAAGGTATGGGTGAGGTGGGCTATCTTTTAGGGTATGTACCGAACATGGGCGCCATCTTGAAATCGGCCATCTTGAATTCAAGTCAGTTTTCCCATTTCCAGCACAGTTTTTGAAGCAAAAGGGTGTACTGCAACTTTTGAATCACCCTGTATTTGCAGCTTATCCTTAAGGGATTAACACAAAACTATGCTTGGGGCTACTAACTCATGAGAAAGCCACATAAGGCTGCCTATGGGAGAAGCAGCTGGTCCCGGGATCTACGCCTGCAGCTCTGAGCATTTTGTCCCTGCGACCGTATACGCAATAATACACAGTAAACCACAAAATCCAATTCAAGAGAAAATCAATCTCACACTCCAGTCTAACTTCACTGTAGCCAAACAAATATTATCTTGTAGATCCCACATCCGTTGCTAGTTAAGCTACAGTAACACTGAAGGGTTGCAAGTAACATGACCAGCGACTATGCTATGTAGTATTTGTCTTGGTGCGCCATCTACTGGACTGACATGAATACTTTACGAGTCAAGATAAGCTGGCTGATTAATGATTAATATATAGTAGGATTTTCCTGTGAAATAGTTCTTGAGATATTATATATATATATATATATATATATATATATATATATATATTTATATATATTTATATATGCATAAATCAGGATTTTGGTACTTACCGATAAATCCCTTTCTCCGATTCCACAGGGGACACTGGAGCGCAGTTACAATGGGGAAATATTAGGCAGTAACTGGGAGCTGGCACTTTAAAATTCTAACACTGTGGCTAGCGCCTCCCCTACTATGTCCCCCCACCAAACCAGTCTACGTAAAACTGTGCCCGAGGAGAACTGGAATAAACTAGCGTTAAAGTAGAGGAGGTTAACGCCGCCATGTAAACCAGGATAACACGAAAAACCAACTTGGAACCTAACCTAACAAAAGGTTAACCTGAACCAAACAAGCAGTCTCATAGTGATCTACGAACCGTTAAGCGAAAAAGGAGGAAACAGCGCTGGGTGGGCGTCCAGTGTCCCGTGTGGAATCGGAGAAAGGGATTTATCTGTAAGCACCAAAATCCTGATTTCTCGTTCATCCACTATGGGACACTGGAGCGCAGTTACAATGGGGACGTCCCAGAGCTCCCAAGACGGGCGGGAGAGCGCTGAGCGTCCTGTAAAACCGCTCGGCCAAACTGTGATGCAGAGGCCGCAAAGGTGTCAAACCTGTAGAATTTGACAAACGTATGTCGGCCCGACCAAGTAGCTGCCCGACATAAAGAAGTCATGGAGACCCCACGGGCAGCCGCTCATGAAGGTCACACAGAGCGCGTAGAGTGCGCTGAAATTGAAGCGGGAGGTTCCCGAGAAGCTGCCAAATAAGCTTGTCTGATGGTCAGCCGAATCCATTGTGACAAAGTCTGCTTAGAAGCCGGCCAACCACGGCGGGCAGCATCGTATAGAACAAATAAGGAATCGGACTTCCGAATTGCCTTAGTCCTATCCACATAGATCTTGAGCGCCCTGACAACATCCAATGATCTTGAATCTGGAGAGTCCACCGAGAGAGCCGGAACCACAAGTGGCTGATTGATGTGAAAATCGTACACCACCTTAGGTAGAAAAGTCAGGGCCGAGCTCCGTACTGAAACACCAGGTAAGGAGGACAACAAGAGAGAGCCCCAAGTTCCGACACCCGTCTGGCCGAAGCGAGAGCCAGGAGAAGAACCACCTTCCAGGTGAGATATTTCATCTCCACTGACTCCAGAGGCTCAAACAACGAGGATTGCAGAAAAGAGAGGACCAGATTGAGGTCCCATGGTGCTATCGGAGGGCGAAAGGGAGGCTGTATTCGTAAAACCCCCTGAAAGAAAGTCTGAACTTCCGGCAGCAAGGCTAACTTTTTCTGGAAGAAAATCGAAAGAGCAGAGACCTGCACCTTTAGTGAACCCAGTCTTAAGCCTGCCGAAAAACCCACCTGCAAAAAACTGAGAAGGCGGGCCAAGCGAAAAACTGAAGGAGAAAATTGTCGACGTTCACACCAGGCTACATAAGCTTTCCAAATGCTGTAGTAGTGAGTCGATGTGACTGACTTTCTAGCCCGAAGCATAGTAGGAATAACCGTACGAGGAATCCCCTTCCTTTTCAAGATGGGCTTCTCAACAGCCACGCCGTCAAACGTAGCCTGCGTAAGTCTGGATAAAAAAAAAAGGACCCTGTTGCAGAAGATCGTCCCGTAGTGGCAGGGGCCAAGGCTCGGCTACTGACAACAGGTGTAGGGTGGAGTACCAAGTCCTGCGTGGCCAATCTGGAGCCACCAGGAGGACCAGAGCGTTTTCTCTCTTGATGCATTGTAGAACCCGAGGCAACAGCGGGAAGGGAGATAAGAGGTAAACGTACCGGAAATTCCAAGGAGCCGTGAGGGCATCCACGCCCACCGCCGCCGGGTCCTTCGTTCGAGAGTAATAAAGAGGCAGCTGATGATTCAGACGGGATGCCATGAGGTCGATCTGTGGTATTCCCCACCGGCGGACCAGCTGACAAAACACCTGGGGATGGAGTGACCACTCTCCCAGGTGTATGTCCTGTCGGCTGAGGTAATCGGCTTCCCAATTTTCCACTCCTGAAATGAATATCGCCGAGAAGGACAGAGCATACTCCTCCGCCCAGAGAAGTATGTTGTTGACCTCCCTCATCGCCGCACAGCTGCGAGTGCCGCCCTGACGGTTGATGTACGCTACCGTCGTGGCGTTGTCGGATTGAACCCTGACCGCTCGACCGCGCAGCAGGTGATGTGCCTGAAGTAGGGCGTTGTATACCGCCCGTAGTTCGAGAATGTTTATCGGGAGAGCGGATTCGTGGATCGACCAGCGTCCCTGGAATCGATGTTCGAGGGTCACTGCCCCCCAACCTCGCAGACTTGCGTCCGTGGTGAGAAGAGTCCAATCCCACACTACGAACCGCCTTCCTTCCAACAGATTTGCCGACTGGAGCCACCAGAGAAGAGACGACCGTGCCTTTGGAGATAGCGTCACCCGCTGATGAAGGAACAGATGAGATCCTGACCACTGATGTAGAAGACACAGCTGAAACGGTCGAGAGTGGAAGCGACCGTACAGAAGAGCTTCGAACGCCGCTACCATCTTTCCCAGAAGGCGAATGCACAGATACACTGACACCCGACGGTGTCGAAGTACCGATCTTTCCAGCGTCTGCAGATACAGGATCTTGTCCAGAGGAAGGAAAACCCTCTGACAGACCGTGTCGAGAATCCTCCCCAAAAACAGCAACCGTTGTGAGGGGCATAAGTGAGACTTCGGGAAGTTCAGGATCCACCCGTGCCGAATCAGTAGGTCCTGCGTTATCCGGATATTCTGAAGTAAAAACTCAGCCGAGCGCGCCTTTATGAGCAGATCGTCCAGATAGGGAACAATCGTCACACCCTGCTTCCAAAGTAAGGCCATCATGACCGCCATGACCTTTGTGAACACTCTGGGAGCAGAAGAGAGACCGAACGGAAGGGCCTGGAACTGGAAATGAGCGTCCTGTAACGCGAACCGGAGAAAAGCCTGATGAGGAGGCCAAATGGGTACATGTAAGTATGCATCCTTGATGTCTAAGGACGCCAGAAACTCGTTTTGCTCCAAACCCGCAATAACAGACTGGAGGGACTCCATCTTGAACTTGAATACCCTCAAATACTGATTGAGATCCTTCAAGTTCAGGATTGGCTTGACCGAGCCGTCCGGCTTCGGTACGAGAAACAGGCTTGAGTAATAGCCCTGTTTCCGATGCTGAGAGGGAACAGGGATCAGTACCCTTGCGGCTAGAAGCTTCTGGACCGCTGCCTGCAAGGCATCTCCTCTGTCGGAAACTGGTAAACCCGTGGTGGAAAACTGCCGGGGCGGACGGGTCTGAAAATCGAGCTTGTAACCACAAGTGATGAGATCCATGACCCAAGCATCTGGCCAGGACTGTACCCAGACTTCCTTGAAGTCCCACAGACGAGCTCCCACCCTGTGGTCTCCCAGGTGGGAGGGAAGCTCGTCATGCGGTGGTAGTGGTGGAGTATTTAACCTCTGACTGGGTTGAGGCTGTGGAACCTCTGCCTCTACCCCTATGGCCACGGGAGGTGGAAGCTCCTCCCCTGGCCTCGAAACCTGGGAGGGGCCCGAAAGGAGGGACCCCTATATGGCCTGCGAGGGGCTGGAGAAGCAGAAGGAAGATAAGTCGACTTCCCTCCGGTGGCCTAAGAGATCCAGGCATCCAGACCCTTACCGAACAGGACCTCTCCCGTAAAGGGCAACGCTTCTGCTGCCCTTTTGGACTCCGTATCCGCCTGCCACTGCCGCAGCCAGAGAGCTCTGCGGGCGGAAATTGCTAAAGCGGAAATCCTAGCACCGAGAATACAGATGTCCTTGGAAGCCTCGCAAAGATAAAGGGCTGATTCACGGATGTGTTCCGCCAACTGTATCAGTTGATCCGCGAGCAAATCGTCCCGAATTCCAGAGGACAATTGCTCTGCCAAGCCTCTATCGCCTGGTTGACCCAACAACCTACCTGCGCCGGGCGATGTAAATAGTCTGCAAGGTGGATTCCAATTTCCTATCTGACGCCTCTTTAAGCGAAGTCGGTCCAGGAACCGACAGAACCGTCTTCTTGGACAGATGAGACACCGAAGGATCCACAATCGGGGAGGTCTCATAACGCGTCCTGCTATCTGCGGGAAAAGGATAGGAAGACAACATTTTTCTTGATACCTGAAACTTCGCGTCTGGATGTTTCCAGGCTGCCGTGATGAGCGCATCCAGCTCCTCCGTAACAGGAAAAGTCACCGGCAAGCATTGGTTGGTGCCAAACCTTGAAGGGCGTAAGGCGTCCTGCTCTGTCTCTTCCACCTGTAATGCTGAGCGAATAGCAGTAATAAGCACCTCAATACCCTGAGCTACTGGTTCAGAGTCCTCATACACCTGATCGTCATCAGTATCCTGTAGATCTACCACTGCCTCACCTAACTGAGGCATATCATCGTCAGATTCCTGCAACACAGAGGCTAGCAATCTCTTTTTAGAAGCCTGTGGGGGGGGGGAGTCCAAAGGACGGGGCTTGGGAAGGGATTACAGCCCTAGAGAGCCCTTCAACTGATTTCGCCAGGGAAACCGCCCATGCTGGTTCTGGCTCCGGTACCGTGACAAGCTGTCGGACCCGGGCCACCTCTCTATCTTCCCGAGAGGCCTTCAGTTCCCCAGTCAACAGGGACATAACCTCAGTGAGTTGAGTTGTCCAAGTTGGGGTGCTCTGGGGCTCTAATGAGGGCACAGCAGAAGGCTCTGACCCACAATCCTCACATAAAACTTGTAAAACTTTCTGTGCTGCCTTTGAGCCTTTACCAGCCATGACAGCCCTTGTCACACTCCCCACACACAGCAACAAGCAGAAAGGGAGGGAGGGAGGGGGAGCAGGGAGAGCGCAGCCACGGTAGAGCCGCGCCGAGTGGAGAGCCGCACAGAGACGGGAGCTGCATGGGGCGGGCGGCCGGCCCTGAATAAAATAAATAAAGTAAAGAGAGCAGCGGGAGGCAAGCGGTGAGGACACGGAGAGGCATTTGAACTCAGACTGCAAGCCAACAGCTCTATGCTGGCCAAAGTAAATTAAGCAGTTACATACTCACCGCTGCTGGTCTGACCGATGGAGTGGCCCCGACACGCGCCGTACGCAGCGGTGTCCGGCCACTATACTTACCGCTGCCGGAATCTTCTGCCGACGGAGCGGCCCCGACACGCGCCGCACGCAGCGGTGTCCGGCCAGGTCCGGAGAGCTCAGTGTGTCCTACAGCCCCGGGGCCCATCCCGAGCCGCACGCAGCTGCGATGGGACCCCGCCGGCAGCTCCCGCGGTGCAGACTGGCAGTGGCAGAGCTGCCAGTCTGTGAGTGCAAGAAAGAAGAAGAAAAAAAAATAATAATAATTCTTCATAGAAGACTCAAGTGTGACCAGCTCCCTCTGGGCACAAAACAAAGACTGGCTTGGAGGGGGGACATAGTAGGGGAGGAGCTAGCCACAGTGTTAGAATTTTAAAGTGCCAGCTCCCAGTTACTACCTACTATTTCCCCATTGTAACTGCGCTCCAGTGTCCCCTAGTGGATGAAGGAGAAAATAGGATTTTAGTACCTACCGGTAAATCCTTTTCTCCTAGTCCGTAGAGGATGCTGGGGACTCCAAAAGGACCATGGGGTATAGACGGATCCGCAGGAGCTTGGGCACACTATAAAGACTTAAACTGGGTGTGAACTGGCTCCTCCCTCTATGCCCCTCCTCCAGACCTCAGTTATAGGAACTGTGCCCAGGAGAGACGGACATTTCGAGGAAAGGATTTTTGTTTAAACCAAAGGGCTAGAAACATACCAGCCACACCATAACATACCGTACAACTGGAGTGGTATAAAACCAGATAACCGTATGAACGAACTACAGCAACAAGCTGAACAAATAACTAATACACAAACCCATGTATAAACACATACAACCAGTAACACTACAACTGCAAGTAACAGTCCGCACTGGGATGGGCGCCCAGCATCCTCTACGGACTAGAAGAAAAGGATTTACCGGTAGGTACTAAAATCCTATTTTCTCTTACGTCCTAGAGGATGCTGGGGACTCCAAAAGGACCATGGGGTTTATACCAAAGCTCCAGAACGGGCGGGAGTGTGCGGACGACTCTGCAGCACCGACTGAGCAAACATGAGGTCCTCGTCAGCCAGGGTATCAAACTTGTAGAACTTAGCAAAAGTGTTTGAACCCGACCACGTAGCTGCTCGGCAAAGTTGAAATGCCGAGACTCCTCGGGCAGCCGCCCAAGATGAGCCCACCTTCCTGGTAGAATGGGCTTTTACAGATTTCTGCAATGGCAACCCAGCCGAAGAATGAGCCTGCTGAATTGTATTACAAATCCAGTGTGCAATGGTCTGCTTGGAAGCGGGATGACCAATCTTGTTGGAAGCATACAGAACAAACAAAGCCTCTGTTTTCCTGGTAAGAGCCATCCTTGCGACGTAAATTTTCAAAGCTCTAACAACATCAAGAGATTTTGGAACCGCCACAGCATCCGTAGCCACAGGCACCACAATAGGCTGGTTAATGTGAAAAGAAGAAACCACCTTCGGCAGAAATTGTTGACGAGTCCTCAATTCCACCCTATACGAATGGAATATCAAATAAGGACTCTTGTGAGACAAGGCCGCCAACTCTGACACTTTAACTCAACCTTACGCAAAGGTTCAAACCAGTGAGACATAAGGAACTTCAATACCACCTCAAGATCCCACGGCGCTACAGGCGGCACAAATGGAGGTTGGATATGCAGCACTCCCTTCACAAAAGTCTGCACCTCAGAAAGGGCGGCCAATTCTTTTTGAAAGAAAATAGATAAAGCCGAAATCTGCACTTTGATGGAACCCAATTTCAGGCCTACATCGACGCCTGCCTGCAAAAAAATGAAGGAAGCGACCCAGTCGAAATTCCTCCGTAGGAGCCTTCTTGGCTTCACACCACGACACATTTTCTCCAAATGCGGTGATAATGCTTCGCTGTAACCTCATTTCTAGCTTTAAGGAGAGTGGGGATGACCTCCCCGGGAATACCGTTCCGAGCTAGGATTTGGCGTTCAACTTCCACGCCGTCAAACACAGCAGCAGTAAGTCAGGAAACACGGAGGGCACCTGTAGCAACAGGTCCTCTCAGAGGAAGCGGCCAAGGATCTTCTACTAGCAATTCCTGAAGTACCGGATACCAGGCCCTCCATGGCCAATCTGGAACGACAAGTATTGCCTGAACCTTTGTTCGTCGCACGATCCTCAGCACCGTTGGGATGAGAGGAAGCGGAGGGAACACATACACCGACTGAAACACCCACGGTGTCACCAGGGCGTCAACTGCACTGGCTTGGGGGTCTCGTGACCTGGAACAATACCTCGGAAGCTTCTTGTTGAGGCGAGACGCCATCATGTCTATCAGAGGAACTCCCCAACGCTCTGTCACTTCTGCAATCACCTCTTGATGAAGAGCCCACTCTCCCGGATGGAGATCGTGCCTGCTGAGGAAGTCTGCTTCCCAGTTGTCCACGCCCGGAAGGAAGACTGCTGACAGGGCGCTCACGTACTGTTCCGCCCAGCGAAGGATTCTTGTGGCCTCCGCCATAGCTACCCTGCTCTTTGTTCCGCCTTGGCGGTTTACGTACGCCATCGCTGTTATGTTGTCCGACTGGATCAGGACAGGACGACCTTGAAGAAGGCTCTTCGCTTGTAGGAGGCCGTTGTAAATGGCTCTTAGCTCGAGAACATTTATGTGGAGACAAGACTCCTGGTTTGACCATTTTCCCTGGAAATTTCTTCCTAGTGCGACTGCGCCCCAGCCCCGGAGACTTACGTCTGTTGTCAGCAGGACCCAATCCTGGATTCCGAAGCAGCGTCCTTCTAGAAGGTGAGAGCTTTGCAGCCACCACAGGAGAGAAATCCTGGCCTTGGAGGACAGATTGATTTTCCGATGCATGTGCAGGTGAGATCCAGACCATTTGTTCAGTAGATCCCACTGAAACACCCGGGCATGAAACCTGCCAAACTGAATGGCTTCGTAAGTCGCAACCATCTTCCCTAACACCCGAGTGCATTGATGAATCGACACCCTTGTCGGCCTCAGAAGCTCCCTGACCATTGTCTGGATTTCCAGAGCTTTGTCCTCCGGAAGAAACACTCTCTGTAGCTCCGTGTCTAGGATCATGCCTAGGAAGGGCAGCCGAGTGGACGGGATCAACTGAGACTTTGGCAAATTTAGAATCCAACCGTGATGTTGCAGAACCGATATGGAGATCCACATTTCTTAACAACTGTTCCTTGGACCTCGCCTTTATCAGGAGATCGTCCAAGTACGGGATAATAATGACCCCTTGCTTGCGCAGGAGAACCATCATTTCTGCCATCACCTTGGTGAAAACCCTCGGGGCCGTGAAAAGCCCAAACGGTAACGCCTGAAACTGGTAATGACAATCCTGTACCGCAAACCTCAGGAAGGCTTGATGAGGAGGGAAAATCGGGATGTGTAAGTAAGCATCCTTTATGTCGACAGACGCCATAAAATCTCCCCCTTCGAGGCTGGAGATCACCGCTCGAAGAGACTCCATCTTGAATTTGAAAGTTTTCAAGTATGAATTGAGGGATTTTAGGTTCAGAATCGGTCTGACCGAACCGTCCGGCTTCGGCACCACGAAGAGGCTCAAATAGAACTATTTCACCCGATCTGACGGGGGAACCGGCACCACGACCCTCTGTTGACACAACTTTTGTATCGCATCTCTTACCACCTCTCTCTCGGGAAGAGAAGTTGGCAAGGCCGACACGAAAAACTGATTGGGGGGCATCTCCTGAAACTCCAGTCTGTACCCTTGGGACACTATGTCTAAGACCCAAGAATCCAGAGCCGAACGGACCCAACTCCTGGCTGAAGGATCGGAGACGACCCCCCACCGGTAGGGACACCCCCCGGGGAGCCCCAGCGTCATGCGGTGGACTTGGTAGAGGCAGGGGAGGACTTTTGGTCCTGGGCACCTGGTACTGCAGGCAGCTTCTTTCCCCTACCTCTACCCTTAGAAGCGAGGAAGGACGAGCCCCTACCTCTTCTGTATTTATTAGGCCGAAAGGACTGCATCTGCTGATGGGGTGCCTTCTTCTGTTGTGTGGGAGCATAAGAAAGATTACCCGCCGTAGCGGTCGACACCAGGTCAGCCAGGCCTTCACCGAACAAGACACTACCTTTAATAGGAAGAGCTTCCATATTCTTCTTGGAGTCGGCATCAGCATTCCATTGGTGAATCCACAGCGCCCTCCTGGCCGAAATCGTCATGTCATTGGCTCTTGATCCCAAGAGGCCAACATCCCTCGCCGCATCCTTTAGGTAATCTGCAGCGTCCTTGATATACTCAAGAGTCAAAAGAATATTATCTTTATCAAGAGCATCCATATCAGAAGCCAAATTTTCAGCCCACTTAGCAATTACACTACTGACCCATACAGATGCCACAGCAGGTCTGAGCAATGCACCAGTATTGACGAAAATGGACTTCAATGTCGTCTCCAACTTACGATCCACCGAATCCTTGAGGGCAGCCGTGTCAGGAGACAGGAGAGCCACCTTGGACAATCGGGATAGAGCCTTGTCCACATTTGGCGACGACTCCCATTTTGCCCTATCGTCAGAGGGAAAAGGATATGCCATCAAAATTCGCTTGGGAATCTGCCACCTTTTTTCAGGCGACTCCCAAGCCTTTTCGCAAAGCGCATTCATTTCATGAGAGGGGGGAAATTTTACCTCAGGCCTTTTCCCCTTAAATAAACAAACTCTTGCGTCAGGAACGGCAGGTTCCTCAGAGATATGTAACACATCTTTAATGGAAATAATCATATACTGAATACTCTTGACAACCCGTGGATGCAAAGAAGCCTTATTTAATTCGACATCGGAATCAGAGTCCGTGTCGGTACCCGTATCTGCCAACTGGTTAAAAGCACGCTTTTGTGACCCTGGGGCAATGCGTCCTCCACCGACTGTCTCCATGTTTGTGTCCGAGAATCAGATTTATCCAGTCTCTGACAATAACGCCACATTTGTATTCAGTGTACTTAGCATAGTCACCCAATCAGCCGTCGGCTGTGATGACAAACACATACTTAAATCTTTCTCTGCAGCACCCATAACTTCCTCCGGGGAGGAACACCCAGGCTCAAACATGTCGACACCTCGTGCCGACACACTCACGCTCACACAGTCCAAAAGCCCAGGGACAGACCCACAGAGAAGCCCTTAGGGAGAACACAGAGAGAGTATGCCAGCTCACACCCCAGCACCCATACACTAACAGAAGTTAGTAATATGCTCAGCGCCTACCATAACTTGAAAAAGCACCAAATTTAAGTGCCCCCCCCCGTTTTTCCTCCCCAAGTACTTGCGGGAGCTCGGAGGTCCGGGTAGCGTCTCTGCAGTGCTGTAGGAATAGGAGAAAATGGCGCTGGTGAGCAATGTGCGGCTAAGTCCTGCCCCCTTCCCGACGCGCTGTAGCCCGCTAAAATTTGAAATTGCAAAGTGGCGAGGGTGCTCTATGCGGCGATCGGACACCGAATAGCCTTCTTTTGCCACTAAAAAACCTCAGTAACTGCTGCCCAGGGCGCCCCCCCCTAGCGCCCTGCACCCTGTGAGTGCCGTTGGTGAAGTGTGTGGGAGCATGGAGCGCAGCGCTACCGCTGCGCTGTACCTCCGTTACTGAAGTCTTCTGCCGTCACTGAAGTCTTCTGTTCTTCTCATACTCACCCGACTTCTTTCATCTGGCTTCTGTGAGGGGGGTGACGGCGCGGCTCCGGGAACAAGCAGCTAGGCGAACCAAGTGATCGAACCCTCTGGAGCTAATGGTGTCCAGTAGCCTAAGAAGCAGAGCCCTTAACTAAGAAGAAGTAGGTCTGACTTTTCTCCCCTCAGTCCCACGATGCAGGGAGCCTGTAGCCAGCAGGTCTCCCTGAAAATAAAAAACCTAACAAAAGTCTTTCCAGAGAAACTCTGTAGAGCTCCCCTAGTGTGTGTCCAGTCACTCCTGGGCACAAAGTCTAACTGAGGTCTGGAGGAGGGGCATAGAGGGAGGAGCCAGTTCACACCCAGTTTAAGTCTTTATAGTGTGCCCAAGCTCCTGCAGATCCGTCTATACGCCATGGTCCTTTTGGAGTCCCCAGCATCCTCTAGGACGTAAGAGAAAGATACAGTATAACTGTTTGCTTTCAGGATGTGCACACATTTTGGACTTGAGGAGCCTGTGCAAATTTCAAGAAATAAATATTTTTGTCTCTATAGTTAATAAACAATCCCTAGAAGAATATTTGCCCCAATTTTTTTTTATTTATATACGTAGAGTCTTTTTGGACTTGATGAGCCTGCACACTGCAAGCGCCGAGTGTCAAGCGTCTGTTTTTTGCTTTATTGCTCCTCTCATTGTCACATTGAGATAATACATACCTCAGTTTGCTACGCTATACGATAGTGAAAATGCAATACAAAGTGATCTCATAGTTTGTGCGTGATGACGGAACTAACAAACGAAAATTCCCAAAATTGTTTATATTTGATTTGTCTCAATAGCTCACGCACAGTCCCAAGGCGTACATTCCTCCCCAAAATTTTTATGTACAGAAACAACCATTACAACTTTATTATAACTGTAGAGATGTCTATATACCCTTACGCTGAAGGAATAATCCCCTTTATCTGCTTATGTAAAGCAGGATAAACATACAGAACACAGGGGGCAATTCAGATCTGATCGCTGGGTGCGATTTTTGCATTGCTGCGATCAGATAGTCGCCGCCCATAGGGGAGTGTATTTTTGCATTGCAAGTGTGCGATCGCATGTGTAGCAGTGATGTACAAACAGATCTTGTGCAGTCTCTGCGCAGCCCAGGACTTATTCAGCCGCTGCGATCACTTCAGCCTGTCCGGGTTTGACGTCAGACACCCGCCCTGCAAACGCTTACACGCCTGCGTTTTTCCAAACACTCCCTGAAAATTGTCAGTTGCCACCCACAAACGCCCTCTTCGTGTCAATCTCCTTGCAAACGCCCTTGCGAATGGATCCTTCGCACAAACCAGTCGCTGACCGGTGATCCCCTTTGCAGCCGTGCCGGCACACGGCGGTGCATAGGCATGCGCAGTTCAGATCTGATCACCCGCTGTGCAAAAAACGCACAGCAGCGGTCAGATCTGAATTACCCCCACAATTGCTCTGGTGTACACACATTAAAAATAAGATTTTACTTACCGATAAATCTATTTCTCGTAGTCCGTAGTGGATGCTGGGGACTCCGTCAGGACCATGGGGAACAGCGGCTCCGCAGGAGACAGGGCACTAAACTAAAGCTTTAGGATCAGGTGGTGTGTACTGGCTCCTCCCCCTATGACCCTCCTCCAAGCCTCAGTTAGGATACTGTGCCCGGACGAGCGTACACAATAAGGAAGGATATTGAATCCCGGGTAAGACTCATACCAGCCACACCAATCACACCGTATAACTTGTGATCTAAACCCAGTTAACAGTATGACAAACGTAGGAGCCTCTGAACAGACGGCTCACAACAAATAACAACCCGATTTTTTTGTAACAATAACTATGTACAAGTATTGCAGACAATCCGCACTTGGGATGGGCGCCCAGCATCCACTACGGACTACGAGAAAAAGATTTATCCTTAAGTAAAATCTTATTTTCTCTAACGTCCTAAGTGGATGCTGGGGACTCCGTCAGGACCATGGGGATTATACCAAAGCTCCCAAACGGGCGGGAGAGTGCGGATGACTCTGCAGCACCGAATGAGAGAACTCCAGGTCCTCTTTAGCCAGGGTATCAAATTTGTAGAATTTTACAAACGTGTTCTCCCCCGACCACGTAGCTGCTCGGCAGAGTTGTAATGCCGAGACCCCTCGGGCAGCCGCCCAGGATGAGCCCACCTTCCTTGTGGAATGGGCCTTGACAGATTTAGGCTGTGGCAGGCCTGCCACAGAATGTGCAAGTTGAATTGTGCTACAAATCCAACGAGCAATCGTCTGCTTAGAAGCAGGAGCACCCAGCTTGTTGGGTGCATACAGTATAAACAGCGAGTCAGATTTTCTGACTCCAGCCGTCCTTGAAATGTATATTTTCAATGCCCTGACAACGTCCAGCAACTTGGAATCTTCCAAATCGCTAGTAGCCGCAGGCACCACAATAGGCTGGTTCAGGTGAAACGCTGACACCACCTTAGGCAGAAAATGAGGACGCGTCCGCAGTTCTGCCCTGTCCGAATGGAAAATCAGATATGGGCTCTTATACGATAAAGCCGCCAATTCTGATACTCTCCTGGCTGAAGCCAGGGCCAGTAGCATGGTTACTTTCCATGTAAGATATTTCAAATCCACCGATTTGAGTGGCTCAAACCAATGGGATTTGAGAAAATCCAAAACTACATTCAGGTCCCACGGAGCCACTGGGGGCACAACCGGGGGCTGTATATGTAGTACTCCTTTTACAAAAGTCTGGACTTCAGGAACTGAAGCCAATTCTTTCTGGAAGAAAATCGACAGGGCCGAAATTTGAACCTTAATGGACCCCAATTTGAGGCCCATAGACAATCCTGTTTGCAGGAAATGTAGGAATCGACCCAGTTGAAATTCCTCCGTGGGGGCCTTCCTGGCCTCACACCACGCAACATATTTTCTCCAAATGCGGTGATAGTGTTGTGCAGTCACCTCCTTCCTGGCTTTAACCAGTGTAGGAATGACCTCTTCCGGAATGCCTTTTTCCCTTAGAATTCGGCGTTCAACCGCCATGCCGTCAAACGCAGCCGCGGTAAGTCTTGGAATAGACACGGTCCCTGCTGAATCAGGTCCCGTCTTAGAGGTAGAGGCCACGGATTTTCCGTGAGCATCTCCTGAAGTTCCGGGTACCAAGTTCTTCTTGGCCAATCCGGAGCCACGAGTATCGTTCTTACTCCCCTTTGCCGTATAATTCTCAGTACTTTGGGTATGAGAGGCAGAGGAGGAAATACATACACTGACTGGTACACCCACGGTGTTACCAGAGCGTCCACAGCTATTGCCTGAGGGTCTCTTGACCTGGCGCAATACCTGTCCAGTTTTTTGTTGAGGCGAGACGCCATCATATCCACCTTTGGTTTTTCCCAACGGTTCACAATCATGTGGAAGACTTCTGGATGAAGTCCCCACTCTCCCGGGTGTAGATCGTGTCTGCTGAGGAAGTCTGCTTCCCAGTTGTCTACTCCCGGAATGAACACTGCTGACAGTGCTATCACATGATCTTCCGCCCAGCGAAGAATCCTTGCAGCTTCTGCCATTGCTCTCCTGCTTCTTGTGCCGCCCTGTCTGTTTACGTGGGCGACTGCCGTGATGTTGTCCGACTGGATCAACACCGGCTGACCCTGAAGCAGGGGTTTTGCCAGGCTTAGAGCATTGTAAATTTCTCTTAGCTCCAGTATATTTATATGAAGAGACATCTCCAGGCTTGACCATACTCCCTGGAAGTTTCTTCCCTGTGTGACCGCTCCCCAGCCTCTCAGACTGGCATCCGTGGTCACCAGGACCCAGTCCTGTATGCCGAATCTGCGGCCCTCTAACAGATGAGCACTCTGCAACCACCACAGAAGAGACACCCTTGTCCGTGGCGATAAGGTTATCCGCTGATGCATCTGCAGATGCGATCCGGACCATTTGTCCAGCAGATCCCACTGAAAAGTTCGTGCGTGGAATCTGCCGAATGGAATTGCTTCGTAAGAAGCCACCATCTTTCCCAGGACTCTTGTGCATTGATGCACAGACACTTTTCCTGGTTTTAGGAGGTTCCTGACAAGTTCGGATAACTCCTTGGCTTTCTCCTCCGGAAGAAACACCTTTTTCTGAACCGTGTCCAGAATCATTCCCAGGAACAGCAGACGTGTTGTCGGGGTCAACTGAGATTTTGTAAAATTCAGAATCCACCCGTGTTGTTGCAGCACTACTTGGGTTAGTGCTACTCCGTCCTCCAGCTGTTCTCTGGACCTTGCCCTTATCAGGAGATCGTCCAAGTAAGGGATAATTAATACGCCTCTTCTTCGCAGAAGAATCATCATTTCGGCCATTACCTTGGTAAAGACCCGAGGTGCCGTGGACAATCCAAACGGCAGCGTCTGAAACTGATAATGACAGTTTTGCACCACGAACCTGAGGTACCCTTGATGTGAAGGGCAAATTGGGACATGCAGGTAAGCATCCTTTATGTCCAGGGACACCATAAAGTCCCCTTCTTCCAGATTCGCTATCACTGCTCTGAGTGATTCCATCTTGAACTTGAATTTTTGTATGTACAGGTTCAAAGATTTCAGATTTAGAATAGGTCTTACCGAGCCGTCCGGCTTCGGTACCACAAATAGCGTGGAGTAATACCCCTTTCCCTGTTGTAGGAGGGGTACCTTGACTATCACCTGCTGAGAAAACAGCTTGTGAATGGCTTCCAATACCGTCGCCCTGTCTGAGGGAGACGTTGGCAAAGCAGACTTTAGGAACCGGCGAGGGGGAGACTTCTCGAATTCCAACCTGTAACCCTGAGATACTACCTGCAGGATCCAAGGGTCCACCTGTGAGCAAGCCCACTGTGTGCTGAAATTCCTGAGTCGACCCCCCACCGCTCCTGAGTCCGCTTGTACAGCCCCAGCGTCATGCTGAGGGCTTTGCAGAACCCTGGGAGGGCTTCTGTTCCTGGGCAGGGGCTGCTTGCTGCCCTCTCTTACCCCTTCCTCTGCCCCGGGGCAGATATGACTGTCCTTTTGCCCTCTTGTTCTTATAGGACCGAAAGGACTGCGGCTGAAAAGACGGTGTCTTTTTCTGTTGGGAGGGGGTCTGAGGTAAAAAGGTGGATTTTCCGGCAGTTGCCGTGGCCACCAGATCCGATAGACCTACGCCAAATAATTCCTCCCCTTTATACGGCAATACTTCCATATGTCGTTTGGAACCGCATCACCTGACCACTGTCGCGTCCATAAACTTCTTCTGGCAGATATGGACATCGCACTTACTCTCGATGCCAGAGTGCAAATATCCCTCTGAGCATCTCGCATATAAAGAAAAGCATCCTTTAATTGCTCTATAGTCAATAAAATACTGTCCCTATCCAGGGTATCAATATTTTCAGTCAGGGAATCCGACCAGACCACCCCAGCACTGCACATCCAGGCTGAGGCGATGGCTGGTCGCAGTATAACACCAGTATGTGTGTATATACTCTTTAGGGTAGTTTCCAGCCTCCTATCAGCTGGATCCTTGAGGGCGGCCGTATCAGGAGACGGTAACGCCACTTGTTTTGATAAGCGTGTGAGCGCCTTATCCACCCTAGGAGGTGTTTCCCAGCGCGCCCTAACCTCTGGCGGGAAAGGGTATAATGCCAATAACTTTTTTGAAATTAGCACTTTTCTATCTGGGTTAACCCACGCTTCATCACATACATCATTCAATTCCTCTGATTCAGGAAAAACTACAGGTAGTTTTTTCACCCCCCACATAATACCCCTTTTTGTGGTACTTGCAGTATCAGAGATATGCAAAGCCTCCTTCATTGCCGTGATCATATAACGTGTGGCTCTACTTGAAAATACGTTTGTTTCTTCACCGTCGACACTAGATTCAGTGTCCGTGTCTGGGTCTGTGTCGACCGACTGAGGTAAAGGACGTTTTACAGCCCCTGACGGTGTCTGAGACGCCTGGGCAGGTACCAACTGGTTTTCCGGCCGTCTCATGTCGTGTAATGTGCTGACATTATCACGTAATTCCATAAACAAAGCCATCCATTCCGGTGTCGACTCCCTGGGGGGTGACATCACCATTACCGGCAATTGCTCTGCCTCCACACCAACATCGTCCTCATATATGTCGACACACACGTACCGACACACAGCAGACACACAGGGAATGCTCTTATCGAAGACAGGACCCCACTAGCCCTTTGGGGAGACAGAGGGAGAGTTTGCCAGCACACACCCAAGCGCTATAATATATATGGGAACAACCTTATATAAGTGTTGTATCCTTATAGCAGCTTAAATATATAAAATATCGCCAAAAAAAGTGCCCCCCCTCTCTGTTTTACCCTGTTTCTGTAGTGCAGTGCAGGGGAGAGTCCTGGGAGCCTTCCTCACAGCGGAGCTGAGCAGGAAAATGGCGCTGTGTGCTGAGGAGAATAAGCCCCGCCCCCTATTCCGGCGGGCTTTTCTCCCGTAGTTTGTAATATCTGGCAGGGGTTAAATACATCCATATAGCCTCAAGGGCTATATGTGATGTATTTTTTAGCCATAAAAGGTATTTACATTGCTGCCCAGGGCGCCCCCAGCAGCGCCCTGCACCCTCCGTGACCGTTGGTGAGAAGTGTGTGACAAACAATGGCGCACAGCTGCAGTGCTGTGCGCTACCTACAAGAAGACTGAAGAGCCTTCTGCCGCCGGTTTCTGGACCTTCAATCTTCAGCATCTGCAAGGGGGGTCGGCGGCGCGGCTCCGGGACGAACCCCAGGGTGAGACCTGTGTTCCGACTCCCTCTGGAGCTAATGGTGTCCAGTAGCCTAAGAAGCCAATCCATCCTGCACGCAGGTGAGTTGAACTTCTCTCCCCTAAGTCCCTCGATGCAGTGAGCCTGTTGCCAGCAGGACTCACTGAAAATAATAAACCTAAAAACTTTTTCTAAGCAGCTCCTTAAGAGAGCCACCTAGATTGCACCCTGCTCGGACGGGCACAAAAACCTAACTAAGGCTTGGAGGAGGGTCATAGGGGGAGGAGCCAGTACACACCACCTGATCCTAAAGCTTTAGTTTTGTGCCCTGTCTCCTGCGGAGCCGCTGTTCCCCATGGTCCTGACGGAGTCCCCAGCATCCACTTAGGACGTTAGAGAAAATAATTTCAGTTTCAACAGAACAACGTAAGACTGGAATTTATTTGCACGAACCTTCACGGCATCAAAATACTGACTCAGCTGGGAGCGCTTGTGCTCGTAGTCCAGCTCAATCTTCCGCAGCTCTTTGTAGGTTTCCGGGTTTTCCTTCTCGTACAGACGCAGAATCCGCTCAAACGTCTCCCGTAACTTTTTACGTTTGTCTTTCAGCACTTTCTCGTTGAGCTGCGGCTGCTGCACGGGGTTAAATTCTGCAAGGGGAGAGTCAGTATGCATCAGTGTACGAGGCCACGGGTTCAATCCCGGACAAGCCCCCAACTGAGAAGTTCAGATGATTTATAATAAATATTTAAAATGCCAAAGATTAATATATGTTGCGGACACAAGGCGCATCTTATTACCATATACGATAAAAGTGCGCTGTACGTCGCAAACACTACATATCCTTTTAATATCAAATATATACATCTATGAGCATGATACAATGTGCGCGAGTGCTTGTTTTCTCTTAAGGGATGTAGTGTTTGCGACGTACAGCGCACTTTTATCATATATGGTAATAAGATGCGCCTTGCATCCGCAACATATATTAACACTGGCATTTAAATATTTATTAGAAATAATCTGAACTTCTCAGCCTTCACCCTCGTACCTTATGTTCCTCATGTTTTAGAAATTGGGGAGAAAGAATAAGTCTGCATTCCTCATAGAATAATACTGCGGTTTGATAATCTGTTATATAGGTCTCCCTCACTTTTGGGACCCTCTTGACCTGGCCAGGCTCTTCTCAATAAAAGGTCCTACCCCATGTAACTGAAAGGTAGGCAGGTGTTACTTTTATAATGAATGGCAATTTCTACAAAGGTAGGTGAAATTAAGGGATAACTAGGTGGTAGAGGCTAAGACTGTAGAGCAATTTAAACATGCTTGGGATAGGCATATGAATATCCTTACAAAGAATTAAGGTTCAAAAAGGGTTGAGATTGCCTAAAAGATAAAAAAAGGGGGCAGACTAGATGGGCCAAGTGGTTCTTATCTGCCGTCAAATTCTATGTTTCTATGAATACACTAGTAAGAGCCAAAGAAAGTGAAAACAGAATAAATTTGGTTTATTTATAGAACGATTTTCGGGTTTCCAGTATTCCTTCATGACTTGGTTGCATGCAATTCAGATAGTTTATATGTACTCTAAAGCTGCGTTACTTTCCCTCTGTAGTTTTCTGACCTGAATGTATAATATGCACAATACAGGAATGTTCCTAGCTGCAGTAACGTGTTACTAAAGAATTTTGCAGAGTCCTTCTCTCCGGATTTATAGCTTTGTCAGTATCAGGGCGTGGGGTATTAGGGAGCGTGGGTGATGTCATTGTGTGCTTGGCCAATAAGAATCATAACTGGGACATGGACATAATTTATTCTGTTCCTTGCAAGGATAATGTACACAGTATATTCACCTACATATTTGGAGCAATTAAGCCGTTAGGGTTAGTTGAGGTTATAGTGTTATTCAGCCTCATTATGAACTGCTGCCCCCCAGTGGTTACCAGCTGCTAATACAGCAGCTCCAGGTGAGGACGACTCACCCATTTCATCAAGTTTCTCCATGTCCCGGATAATCTGTTTTGGATCTTTCATCTTCAGCACAGCGGCTCTCACCATCATCCTCTGCTTCTTGTTCTGCAATGGGAACACACATGAAGAAGGGGAGCTATATGAGAGTATACACATAACGGACAGAGTGATACGACACTGACCCCACTGCTGACACACATGACATCCACATGTTACTGAACTGAAAGCCTCACCTTATAACACAGATACTAGGGCAGCGCTGCCAGTGGTATTTACACTCAAACGTATAAAAAGGAAGATGTTAAAGGGTTGTCTAACATAGGTTATGTTCTGTAATACACAATGTAAAATCTAACAGCAAACCTACAAACTGTTAGGACAATGATAGATAATGGAGCAGGATGCCTATTGAGGCTAGGGGGGTATAATCTGTGTCATTATATGGCAAGGTGCTATGGAGTACCAATGCAGCTGGGGGTATAATCTGTGTAATTATATGGCAAGGTGCTATGGAGAACCAGTGAGGCGAGGGGTATAATCTGTGTAATTATATGGCAAGGTGCTATGGAGAACCAATGTAGCTGGGGGTATAATCTGTGTAATTATATGGCAAGGTGCTATGGAGAACCAGTGTAGCTGGGGGTATAATCTGTGTAATTATATGGCAAGGTGCTATGGAGAACCAATGTAGCTGGGGGTATAATCTGTGTAATTATATGGCAAGGTGCTATGGAGAACCAATGTAGCTGGGGGTATAATCTGTGTAATTTTATGGCAAAATGCTATGGAGGACCAATGTAGCTGGGGGTATAATCTGTGTAATTATATGGCAAGGTGCTATGGAGAACCAGTGTAGCTGGGGGTATAATATGTGTAATTATATGGCAAGGTGCTATGGAGAACCAATGCAGCTGTGGGTATAATCTGTGTAATTATATGGCAAGGTGCTATGGAGAACCAATGTAGCTGGGGGTATAATCTGTGTAATTATATGGCAAGGTGCTATGGAGAACCAGTGTAGCTGGGGGTATAATCTGTGTGATTATATGGCAAGGTGCTATGGAGAACCAATGCAGCTGGGGGTATAATCTGTGTAATTTTATGGCAAGATGCTATGGAGGACCAATGCAGCTGGGGGTATAATCTGTGTAATTATATGGCAAGGTGCTATGGAGAACCAGTGTAGCTGGGGGTATAGTCTGTGTAATTATATGGCAAGGTGCTATGGAGAACCAATGCAGCTGGGGGTATAATCTGTGTCATTATATGGCAAGGTGCTATGGAGAACCAATGCAGCTGGGGGTATAATCTGTGTAATTATATGGCAAGGTGTTATGGAGAACAAGTGAGGCTAGGGGTATAATCTGTGTAATTATATGGCAAGGTGCTATGGAGAACCAGTGAGGCTAGGGGTATAATCTGTGTAATTATATGGCAAGGTGCTATGGAGAACTAGTAAAACTGGGGGTATAATCTGTGTAATTATATGGCAAGGTGCTATGGAGAACCAGTGTAGCTGGGGGTATAATCTGTGTAATTATATGGCAAGGTGCTATGGAGAACTAGTAAAACTGGGGGTATAATCTGTGTAATTATATGGCAAGGTGCTATGGAGAACCAGTGTAGCTGGGGGTATAATCTGTGTAATTATATGGCAAGGTGCTATGGAGAACTAGTAAAACTGGGGGTATAATCTGTGTAATTATATGGCAAGGTGCGATGGGGAACTAGTAAAGCTGGGGGTATAATCTGTGTAATTATATGGCAAGGTGTAATGGAGAACCACTGAGGCTAGGGGTATGATCTGTGTAATTATATGGCAAGGTGCTATGGAGAACCAGTGTAGCTGGGGGTATAATCTGTGTAATTATATGGCAAGGTGCGATGAAGAACCAGTGTAGCTGGGGGTATAATCTGTGTAATTATATGGCATGATGCTATGGAGGATCAGTGTAGCTGGGGGTATAATCTGTGTAATTATATGGCAAGGTGCTATGGAGAACCAGTGAGGCTAGGGGTATAATCTGTGTAATTATATGGCATGATGCTATGGAGGATCAGTGTAGCTGGGGGTATAATCTGTGTAATTATATGGCAAGGTGCTATGGAGAACCAGTGAGGCTAGGGGTATAACCTGTGTAATTATATGGCAAGGTGCTATGGAGAACTAGTAAAGCTGGGGGTATAATCTGTGTAATTATATGGCAAGGTGCTATGGAGAACCAGTAAAGTTGGGGGTATAATCTGTCTAATTATATGGCAAGGTGCTATGGAGAACTAGTAAAGTTGGGGGTATAATCTGTGTAATTATATGGCAAGGTGCGATGGAGAACCAGTGTAGCTGGGGGTATAATCTGTGTAATTATATGGCAAGATGCTATGGAGAACCAGTGAGGCTAGGGGTATAATCTGTGTAATTATATGGCAAGGTGCTATGGAGAACCAGTGAAGCTGGGGGTATAATCTGTGTAATTATATGGCACGGTGTTATGGAGAACCAGTGTAGCTGGGGGTATAATCTGTGTAATTATATGGCAAGGTGCTATGGAGAACCAGTGAGGCTAGGGGTATAACCTGTGTTAATTATATGGCAAGGTGCTTTGGAGAACCGGTGAAGCTAGGGGTATAACCTGTGTAATTATATGGTATGGTGCTTTGGAGAACCGGTGAAGCTAGGGGTATAACCTGTGTAATTATATGGCAAGGTGCTATGGAGAACCAGTGAGGCTAGGGGTATAACCTGTGTAATTATATGGCAAGATGCTATGGAGAACTAGTAAAGCTGGGGGTATAATCTGTGTAATTATATGGCAAAATGCTATGGAGGATCAGTGAAGCTGGGGGTATAATCTGTGTAATTATATGGTATGGTGCTTTGGAGAACGGGTGAAGCTAGGGGCATAACCTGTGTAATTATATGGTATGGTGCTTTGGAGAACGGGTGAAGCTAGGGGTATAACCTGTGTAATTATATGGTATGGTGCTTTGGAGAACGGGTGAAGCTAGGGGTATAACCTGTGTAATTATATGGTATGGTGCTTTGGAGAACGGGTGAAGCTAGGGGTATAACCTGTGTAATTATATGGTATGGTGCTTTGGAGAACGGGTGAAGCTAGGGGTATAACCTGTGTAATTATATGGTATGGTGCTTTGGAGAACCGGTGAAGCTAGGGGTGTAACCTGTGTAATTATATGGTATGGTGCTTTGGGGAACCAGTGAGACTGACTCAGGACAAGCTCTCACCTTCTTCAGTTCCCTCTTCCGCGCCTCCTTTCCTGCAGAGATCAGCATAGAACAGACAGAGAATGTGAGCCACCAGATTATCACAAATTCCTACACACATATGGAATTCACTAACTATTGTACTTCTACTTCCAGTTACACTGTTACTATGTATATTCCTTGTACGGCGCTGCAGACACTTTATGGCGCCTTAATAAGAGATAATAATCTTATATATTACATCATATCTAGCATCTAAAGCCGTCTGTGAAGAGATAGTCTACAATGTTAGGCACAGTGGAATCCAATTTCTCAAATTAGACAGAGGCTCTGCTTCCCCCGGCAAGGAAAACGCGCACCATATGCCAGCTACACAGAACCGAACGGCTCGACGCTCCCAGTCCAAGAGGCGCTGCAGCGGAGCAGTTGGGACATGACGAGTGTAAATTATACACACCAAGCAGTGGAAGCCTGACAGGAATTAGTGGACATTTTCTGCTTTTAGAAGTGTGAAGACACAAACATACATAACACGGCACCTACACACGGACCTGCCTACTCTTACTATAAAAGCCTATGCATTACGCCTGTGTTACCTAGGAGACTGCAAGCTTATTACACTTTGGCTTCTGAACTGCCCCCTAGAGTCACATGAGACTGCGATACTATACAATGAGTTAGCCAAGCAGAAACATATAATATGGATCAGTAACACCTAGACAGATATAGGTTACTGTATGTAGATCTATTACTTGCATCTTATCAGGAACAGGTCACTTACGTGCTTGATCTGTAGGGTTCATGAACTTCCCACTCTTGGTGGAGGACGTAGATCTCCGCCCCATCTTGCTGCAGGTTTCTTACGTCCACCCTCCCCACTGAGAAATATAGCAACCTGCAAAATGAAGGAGATATACTATACAGTGCTGAAAGATCTGACAGAGGCTACATATCATCACTGGTAACCATTTATTATTTATCACCAGTTACTGATATAGCGCACAAATATTCCGCAGCGCTTTACAGAGAATATTTGGCCATTAACATCAGACCCTGCCCCAGTAGAGCTTACATTCTCTACCACATGTACAACACACACATAAACTAGGGCAGAATGTGTTTTGTAATGTTGGAGGAAAGCCACACAGACACTGGAGAACACACACACTCCTCACAGATACTGCCTTGGTGGTAAAGGAATCCAAGAGCTCAGTGCTATGAGGCAGGAATGCTAACCACTGCACCAAACGTGCCGCAATGCTTCAAGCCAGAATGACATAACTTCACCATGGCGCGCTCTCTCTCTCCTGACCTCTCTAGGGCTCATTCACACAAATACTCTAATAAAGAGCTTTAATGATACATAACAACATGTTCTCCACTCGGAGCACCGTTATGAAGCAATATATGGTGGGATGCTTGAGAGGTCCATTTAAAGATTGCAGGTCAGCGCCAGGCAATGGGAGCAAAACTTGCGGATTTACACCAGGTACTGGAATCACGTTTAATATGTTTTAGGGGGATGAGCAGAACACAACTCCATAACTTGTGTATTACTCCTCCCTGACACGTCTGCGACCATCCCCTATAAACAACAGAAAGGCGCTCGCTACACCCAGAGTACCAGGGATCCCATTTCAAGTATACGCCCAACATAAAAAAATAATACTCACTGCACCTAATGAGACCACAAGAAAACATTTATACAATCAACCTGTCACAGTGACAAAGCCCCCCGTCTCTGTTCCCCAAGGGAGCTCCTGACCCAGTTCTGGCATCCTAGTTCCGAATCCCATCCCAGAGTCCCATCCCAGTACCCGCATGGAGACCCCCCATCCCAGAGCCCTACCGCAGGGGAGACCCCCATGCCAAGGACCGCAGGGAGACCACCATGCCAAGGACAGCAGGGAGACCCCCATGCCAAGGACAGCAGGGAGACCCCCATGCCAAGGACCGCAGGGAGCCCCCCCATCCCAAGGATGGCAGGGAGCCCCCCCATCCCAAGGATGGCAGGGAGCCCCCCCATCCCAAGGACCGCAGGTAGTCCCCCCTATCCCAAGGACCGCAGGGAGACCCCCCACCCATCCCAAGGGCCGCAAGGAGACCCCTCATCTCAAGAACCGCAGGGAGCCCCCCATCCCTAGGACCACAGGGAGCCCCCCATCCCTAGGACCACAGGGAGCCCCCCCATCCCAAGGACCACCCCATCCCAAGGACCGCATGGAGCAACCCCATCCCAAGGACCGCAGGGAGCCCCCCCATCCCAAGGACCGCAGGGAGCAACCCCATCCCAAGGACCGCAGGGAGACCCCCATCCCAAGGACCGCAGGGAGACCCCCCATCCCAAGGACCGCAGGGAGACCCCCACATCCCAAGGACCGCAGGGAGCCCCCCATCCCAAGGACCGCAGGGAGCCCACTATCCCAAGGACTGCAGGGAGCCCCCCATCCCAAGGACCGCAGGGAGCCCCCCCATCCCAAGGACTGCGGGAGCCCCCCATCCCAAGGACCGCAGGGAGCCCCCCACATCCCAAGGACCGCAGGGAGCCCCCCCATCCCAAGGACCGCAGGGAGACCCCCCATCCCAAGGACCGCAGGGAGACCCCCCATCCCAAGGACCGCAGGGAGCCCCCCCATCCCAAGGACCGCAGGGAGCCCCCCCATCCCAAGGACCGCAGGGAGCCCCCCCATCCCAAGGACCGCAGGGAGACCCCCTCATCCCAAGGACCGCAGGGAGACCCCCTCATCCCAAGGACCGCAGGGAGCCCCCCCATCCCAAGGACCGCAGGGAGACCCCCTCATCCCAAGGACCGCAGAGAGCCCCTATCCCAGGTCCCCGCAGAGCGCCCCCAGAACACTTTTAGGAGGCTATACGTGGCCAGTAGAGTGTAAGCCTTAGTGAGCAAGATCCCTGTAAGCATGCCAGTAATGGGAGGAGTCACCAGTGCGGTTGCTATGGGTTACAGCACACTAGCGAGGCCTGGTATCACAGTATAACCAGGCACAGCGCTAACTCCCAACACAGGCGCATTGCACGGTCTCCAGAGCCGGGATCCGGCCTCACCTCTGCGGCTGCGGAGCCCTTCACCTGCCCGCTCCCTTCAATATCCACCCAGCCCGCTTCATGCACACCGACTACTGCCTCCGGGTGACACACACCACTACGTCTGCTTCCGGGGTCACAGCGACACACAGGGTGCTCTGCTCACGTGTGCGGTAAACGCCGTGGCCGGGTCACTAGAGGGAAACATTTGGTAAAGTTGGTTCTCAGCTCGGGTCATTTCTCTGTGCGGCCATGTTACTGGAGACCACACTGCGCCGTGTCAGCATAGCAAAGGTCCACCAGAAAATGGCCGCCAGTCAGCCAGACCAGGTCGCCTAGCAACAGGCGCCATGTTTGTACACCCAGCTTATTGAAGGCACCTTAGTGGCCAGATTGGCACATTATACTGTGCTCTGTGTATAAAAAGTCACAATTCACAGACATATGCTCTATTTACTGCTGTCCCTCCTGCTAGCTCAGTGTTACATGCCCCATATCACACTATGCAGTTCCTATGGAGTTACTCAGCCACAGGGAACTCTCACAGTCCTGGTATTGCGTAACTTAGGGGGTCATTCCGATCCGTTAGCACGCTACAATTTTTTGCAGCCGTGCGAACGGGTCAGAACTGCGCATGCGCGCGGGCGGCAATGCGCAGCGCGACGGTCGCCGGCGACGCACGTCACCACGGAACGGCCTTACGAAGAAGCCGTTCGCAGCGGTGAACGCAAGATGATTGACAGGCAGAAGGCAACTCACCATTTTCAAGGAGTGTCCGGAAAACCGCAGGCATGCCAGCCGTTGAAGAGGAGGGTTCCTGACGTCAGCTCCAAGCCGGATCATCGCAGCGGGTGAGTAAGTCCTGAGATGTGCAGAAACTGCACAATCTTCTGTTTGTGCAGCTCTCTGCACAGCGGATCGCAGCCCTGCACAGCGAATCCCCCCTCCCCTGTAGGCGGCAATTACCTGATCGCAACAGTGCTAAAGTTAGCCTGCTAGCGATCAGGTCGGAATGAGGGCCTTAGTGCAGAGGTGACACTAGTTATTATTATATCCACACTTGCCGACATTCTGGCTGCTCTCTGCGGGAGAGAGCAGCCAGGTCGGCTCAGCAAGGGGACAGGGGAGGACTGTAGCGTGGGGAGGAGGTGTACCGGAGGCGGGACGGGGGTGGAGCAGGGGCGGGACGGGGGCGGAGTTTCGGCGGTACATTCTTTAAGCCACGCCCCCGCTCTGTAATGCCGCGATCCCCGGCATTACACTGCAGGGGGCGTGGCTATGATGACGCGATTCAGCAAGAATCGCGTCATCAACTGCCCGGTCCGCCCACTTTACACATTAAGTGGGCGGACGGGCAGGGGGACCCCTGATTCCGGGAGACTTGCCTGCTCTTCCGGGGGGCCGGGAGGGTCACCCGATTTTCGGGAGCCTCCCGGCCATTCCGGGAGAGTAGGCAAGTATGATTATATATGATGTAGGATCATACTGCTTGCCAACTACCCCTGATTGTAAGGGAGACTCCCTGTAATAGCAGCAATCTCCCTAACTCCCCGATTCTCCCTTACTCCCCCCAGAGTCCAGCAATCTCCCTGATGCACCTGGCTGTTATGTTCTTGGGAAACAAAAGGAAATCAGAGATACGTACGTTGAAATGAGATCCATGCCATTTCCCTATACCTTCTAACAGTTTCATGCTCGCGCTTAAAAAGGGGGCGTGGCTTCATGGAAATGCCATTGTCTCTCGTATTACATCACTGTGGTGACATACCCAACGCTTCAGGAGCTGCTGGCTATGCAGGGGCGTTTCTACAGAGGAGGGGGCCCGTGTGCACCTCCGGGTGGGCCCCCTCCTCTGTACGGCGCTGTAGATTCCGGCATTGTGCCAGAGTCTACTGTGCATGCGCAGGTCTTTGGAAACATGGCGCCCACCATGATCCGGAGACCAATTTGGCTACCGCGCATGCGCGGCGGCCATTTTGGCGGCGATTTTCGCCGCGACTGCAATACCCGGCGCTGGACTCCGGAAAGGTAAGTATTAAAATGGGTGCGGTGTGGGCCCCTCCTGGACCCAGAGGCCCGTGTGCACCGCACCCATTGCACCCATTATAGAAACGCCAATGTGGCTATGCCTCCTGTCCCTCCCTCCCACTGAATTGATGTCGTGTCAGGAGCAAACACAGTATTTCTAAAGGGGGATTTCAACTCCAGATACAGTATGCATACCCTCCAACATTTTACACATAAAAAGCGGTACAAATTAGAAAAGGGGGCGTGGACACGGGTAAAGGGTGTGTGGCCACGGGTGAAGGGGGGCGTCACCACGTCCCTTTTCCTATACTTTCAATGGAAGTTTGGAGAGCCAAAAATCGATACAGACCATAAAACAAAGGTACTGTACCTATTAAAAAGGTGCAGCTGGAGGGTATAAGTATGGGAGATGTGTATGTGTGCATACCTCCCAATATGACCCTCTCCAGGAGGACACAATGCTCTGTTTATGGACTTCCCTCTTACTGTTTGATTACCATCACCTGTGCTGAAACACCTTTCTTATCCAGTAACCTGTTCAACACAGGTGCCGGCAATCATAGAGAAAGAGAAAAGTCCAGAAGCAGGGCATTTTGTCCCTCCGGGAGAGGGTCATGTTGGGAGGTATGATGTTGGGATCCCGGTGTCGGTATTCCGACTGCCATCATCCCAACGCCAGTATACTGACCGGATCCTATCCTGAGCCATTTAGCTCAACACATGTCCAGCTGCTGGGTTGTTGCCCTCCTGCGGCCTCCTCCACGTCTCCTGATGTACTGGCCTGTCTCCTGGTAGCGCCTCCATGCTCTGGACACTACGCTGATAGACACAGCAAACCTTCTTGCCACAGCTCGCATTGATGTGCCATCCTGGATGAGCTGCACTACCTGAGCCACTTGTGTGGGTTGTAGGGAGGTCATACAGGCACGTGGAAGCCACAGACACTACTGAGCCTCATTTTGACTTGTTTTAAGGACATTACATCAAAGTTGGATCAGCCTGTAGTGTTTTTCCACTTTAATTTTGAGTGTCACTCCAAATCCAGACCTCCATGGGTTAATAAATTTGATTTCCATTGATCATTTTTGTGTGATTTTGTTGTCAGCACATTCAACTATGTAAAGAACAAAGTATTTAATAAGAATATTTCATTCATTCAGATCCAGGATGTGTTATTTTAGTGTTCCCTTTATTTTTTTGAGCAGTGTATATATCAATGACCTAGACATAGGCCTGGAAAGCACAGTGTCAATCTTTGCAGATGATACTAAACTGTGTAAGGTAATTAATTCGGAATTGGATGTGGAGTCTCTACACAATGATCTATCTAAACTTGAACTCTGGGCGTCTAAATGGAAAATGAGGTTCAATACAGACAAATGCAAGGTTATGCATTTCGGGACTAAAAACAAACTTACAGCCTACATACTAAATGGGGAACGACTGGGTAAAACAGATTTGGAAAAAGATTTGGGAGTACTCATTGATAATAGGCTTAATAACCGTACACAATGTCAAAGCGCAGTAAAGAAGACAAGTAAGGTGCTAGTGTGCATAAAACGGGGAATTGAGACAAGGGACTCGGATGTAATCCTGCCGCTGTACAAATCATTGGTACGTCCGCACAGTGGCGGAACTAGCAAGCGGTGGGCCCAGGTGCGACAAAATGCTTTGCCCCCCCCCGTCCCATCCAAGTCCACCCCCTCACCCCTTGAGAGGATCTGGTGAGGGGGACCTGCTCAGGGCCAGAGAAATGGATACCTAGCAACAGTGCCGTAACTAGACATTTTAGCACTGTGTGCAAGAAACGGCATCGGAGCCCCACCCCTGCATGCAAAACAGGGGCAGTGCGCGCCGCAGGCGAGCGCAAAAATACATAGTGGGGTGGCTTCGCGGGGAAGGGGTGTGGCCACAAAATAATACCAATTCCTAAAACGGTGCACAGTAGTCTCCATTCTTCAAATTACGCCGCACAGTAGCACCACTACACCAGGTAGAGACCCTTTTACACCTTACGGTGGACAGATTCCTCTTTTTACACATTACGGCAAACAGTGTCCCCTTTTTACACATTACGGCAGACAGGGTCCCCCTTTTTATACATTACGGCAGACAGCGTCCCCTTTTTACACATAACGGCAGACAGCGTGCCCTTGTTACACATAGCGGCAGACAGCGTGCACTTTTTACACATTACGGCAGACAGCGTACACTTTTTACACATAACGGCAGACAGCGTGCCCTTGTTAAACATAGCGGCAGACAGCGTACACTTTTTACACATAACGGCAGACAGCGTCCCCCTTTTTACACATTACGGCAGACAGCGTCCCCTTTTTACACATTACGGCAGACAGCGTACACTTTTTACACATAACGGCAGACAACGTACACTTTTTACACATAACTGCAGACAGCGTGCCCTTGTTACACATAGCGGCAGACAGCGTGCACTTTTTACACATTACGGCAGACAGCGCACACTTTTTACACATAACGGCAGACAGCGTGCCCTTGTTAAACATAGCGGCAGACAGCGTACACTTTTTACACATAACGGCAGACAGCATCCCCCTTTTTACACATTTACACCTTACAGCGAACAGATTCCTCTTTTTACACATTACGGCAGACAGTGTCCCCTTTTTACACATTACGGCAGACAGCGTCCCCCTTTTTATACATTACGGCAGACAGCGTCCCCTTTTTATACATTACGGCAGACAGCATCCCCTTTTTACACATAACGGCAGACAGCGTGCCCTTGTTACACATAGCGGCAGACAGTGTGCACTTTTTACACATTACGGCAGACAGCGTACACTTTTTACACATAACGGCAGACAGCGTGCCCTTGTTAAACATAGCGGCAGACTGTTATGAGCCACGGCTGTGGCTCATTCCTGTTTTGCATGTCAGTTAGGTATTTTATGTTTATAAGTTGTTTCGCAGGCCAGGATTTCCCGTTGCTCTGTTTAAAGAGTACTCTTGGTTGCTGACGCTGGTGAGTCTGTGTAATTGCAGCTTGTTCCCATGTGTTCAGCCTCACCTGGCTGCTAATTGCATCTTGTCAGTTTGGAGTCATGCAACAGGGCAGCTGCATGAGATTATTAATTAGGCCTCTCTGTTATATGCTGGCTCAGTGCTATTCACAGATGCTGGTGATATTTCTGGGTATCTAGTCTGCTTGAGTTCTGAGCTTGTTCCTGCCAATTCCTGAGCTCCTGTGTAGCAGTGTCTGTCGAACTGCTTCCTGTGTCGATTCCTATGTCTGATCCCGTGTCCTGCCGTGAGGCGTTCCTGTCCTGAGGTCCAGTGCTTTTGCCTGTGCCTGGTCAAGTTTCTGGCTTCTTGGTGTCCACCGGTCTTTCGTTTGGGATTCTGCCTGTCCTCCAGTTCTAAGAGTCTGTGTCAGCAGCATTGGGAGTTCCTGTCCGTTTGCCAGTATTCGTACCGGTTCCGTGAGTAGCGGCTCTGCCGCGTCTGTCGGCCTAGGTCGCTGTATTCCATTATTATTTCTGTCACTGGTGTGTTGCAGAGGGTTCTGCTTATGCTGTCACCGCCGGTACACAAAAGTATTGTGTGGTCAGCATTTCCTTTGTTGTTCTTTTCCTTTGGCGGCAAACCGCACATACATTTAGTTTTAGGCTAGTTAGTAGCCCCTGGCTTTTGGTTGTTTCAGTAAGAGGGCCCCTTGTTATCACCCTGTCTCGGTACACTCTTTGTCTCTCATTAAGACCTGAGGGGGCATCGAAGTTGGGCAGACGTAATCCGCCCTTCAAACGCGGCTGCCATGGGCTCAAGCAACCATAGTCTCGCAAGAGTGTACTGACAGCACGGGCGAGACAACGGAGATAGGGCGCCAGGGGCTATTCCCTTTCCATTCCCCTTTCCCAGCATTACGTTCCAGTGCTCCGGTCCTTGCAATAAGATCTCCTCAGACCAGAGTGCTGGAATCATAACATTATCACCAGCCATACCACAAAAAAGAAATAAAACTTTTTTTCTTTTTTGGCCCAGTCCAGTGTCTAGTCTAGAATCCAGTCCTGTCTAGAATTCCGGTGTTAGAATCCAGTCCGGTGGTTAGAATCCAGTCCGGTGTTTAGAATCCAGTCCGATGTTTAAAAAAAAAAAGTCTTGTTTTGTTTAGCAAAATTTAGTCCTGCCTTGTCTAGTCCTGCCTTGTCTAGTCCTGCCTTGTCAAGTCATGCCTTGTCTAGTCTTGCCTTGTCTTGTCTTGCCTTGTCTTGTCTTGTCTAGTTTTAAATCCTCCTATGTCTACTATGCAAGCCCTGCAGGCATCTTTCGCAGCCCTGAACTCTGTTTTCAGTGCTTTGAGACCAGAGCGACTAGAAGTTTTGCAGCAATCCCTAAAGCAACTGCAAAACCTTCTGACTAAAATCTTGCTCATCTTGCCAGAAGTCGTTGAGAGTACATCTATCTCTAAAGAGACTCTTGTTCACAGTATGGTGACAAGAGAATCCTCTGGTTTAATTGAAGAGAAAAGGTTTAAAAGTTTTCTGCGGCCCAGGCTCTCAGAAGAGGAACGTCTGCGTCGCAGAAACTTAAACTTATGCCTATATTGTGGGGGTTTAGGCCACTATCTGCAGACCTGTGAGTTGCGCAAGCCAAAGTGTGGTGACGAGTCTTGCCCTCTGGCCAAGTTGAGTCAGGATACAAGACCTACTCCTGTCTCTACTGTGGCAGAGGTACTTGTCACACAACCCACACTAAAAAGCTCTCTGTCCTATAATTGGGGTCCTTGGGCGAGGGAGCCCCATTATAGATTCAGGAATCAAAAGAGAATGTTTCTCTCCTCTCTTGAGGTTTCTGTTGAAGCAGAGTTGCAAGCCCCTGGAGTGGTGCCCGTTGCCCAGGGTCCTGGAGCGGTGCCCGTTGCCCAGGGTCCTGGAGCGGTGCCCATTGCCCAGGGTCCTGGAGCGGTGCCCGTTGCCCAGGATCTTGGAGCGGTACCCGATGCCCAGAGTGCTGGAGCGGTACCCGATGCCCAGAGTGCTGGAGCGGTACCCGATGCCCAGAGTGCTGGAGCGGTACCCGATGCCCAGAGTGCTGGAGCGGTACCCGATGCCTTAGCTTATAGAGGGACATCAAATATTATAGTTCAGGTGTCCATACCAGAAGGGGTCTCAGAAGCTGTTACCCCAGGTAGGGACTTGAAAAGCGCAACCCCAGAAAGGGTATTTAAAACCATAGTTCTAGAAGGGAACTCGAGAAGCAAAACCCCAGAAGGGATATTTGAAGTAATATCCTCAAGTGGGGTCTCGAGAGACGCAGCCTCTAAGAAGGGTCTAGAGGTCGCTTCCCCAGGAAAGAACTTAAGAGGCGTAGCATTAGTGGAGGTGCTGAAGGTTATAGCTTCAGCAAAAGTCCCGGAAGTCATAGTCCCGGGAGAAGTTTCGATAATTATCGACTCAGAGAGGGAGGCCGATGGCTCGGTCCCAGTAGGGGAGGCCGACGGCTCGGTCCCAGTAAAAGAATCCGAGGTGCTGACCCCAGCGGGGTTCCCGGAGGCCACTGCCCCAGTGGGGTTCCCGGAGGCCACTGCCCCAGCGGGGTTCCCGGAGGCCACTGCCCCAGCGGGGTTCCCGGAGGCCCCGGAGGCCACTGCCCCAGCGGGGTTCCCGGAGGCCACTGCCCCAGCGGGGTTCCCGGAGGCAACTGCCCCAGCGGGGTTCCCGGAGGCCACTGCCCCGGGTGGGGTTCAGAAAGTCACTGCCCCGGGTGGGGTTCAGAAAGTCACTGCCCCGGGTGTGGTTCAGAAAGTCACTGCCCCGGGTGTGGTTCAGAAAGTCACTGCCCCGGGTGTGGTTCAGAAAGTCACTGCCCCGGGTGTGGTTCAGAAAGTCACTGCCCCGGGTGTGGTTCAGAAAGTCACTGCCCCGGGTGTGGTTCAGAAAGTCACTGTCCCGGGTGGGGTTCAGAAAGTCACTGCCCCGGGTGTGATTCAGAGAGTCTCAGCCTCGAGTAAGGTCAATAGTGACCAGGTCCTAGCAAAGCACTCCAGTCAGTCAGATGGGAAGGAAACAGATCCTGACTCTGATATCTCAACATCCATAATCTTTGATGGGGACTTAGCCCAATTTCTGGCACTTTACAAACACTATTACATTATTATGTTGTCTAGACCATTTCTGGGCATCACTTCAGAGAACCTTGTGCTTTATCTGATTTATTCTTTTAGAAGAGAGCCTTTTGAGTGAGCGACCAGCCTAATAAAAGCTGAAGATCCCATTCTTCAGGATCCCCCAGCATTCAGTGATGCAATTATTAAAAGATATGGTTCCAAAGAAATTGGTTCAGGTTCCTCTAAGTCACCCGTCTTGTCTGCTGAGAGTCCACCAAATACTGTAAACTCGGCACAAGAGTTCCAGCCCGTTGTTTTGACTGCAGGATGTGCTTTCCTGACTTCTTCTTCTTCTTCTTCTTCTTCTTCTAATAATAATAGTACTTTGCCAGAAAGTTCAGCTCCCAAGGGTAAGAAACCTGTCTCTGATTTGAACGCAGCCTTGCTGGGTGGTACCATCAGTTCAGACAATGTTTGGGGAATTACCTTGGTCAGACCTAAAGAGCCTTGTAAAAAGAAGAAGAAGAAAAATAAATAATTTTTGACTCTTGCCTTGATATAAAAAAAAAAAAAAAAAAAGATTTTTTTCCCCTTATCTTGTGTCCAGTGGCCACCGTCAGGGGGAGGGCACTGTTACAAGCTGTGGTTGCAGCTTGTTTCTGTTTTCGTGTCTGTTAGACCAGTGTGTCAGGTTTTTTTTTGTATCCCTTGTTTTGGATAGTCTGTATTTTGGGGTCCTTTGACCCCTCCTCAAGGGGGTGGGTACTGTTATGAGCCACGGCTGTGGCTCATTCCTGTTTTGCATGTCAGTTAGGTATTTTATGTTTATAAGTTGCTTCGCAGGCCAGGATTTCCCGTTGCTCTGTTTAAAGAGTACTCTTGGTTGCTGCCGCTGGTGAGTCTGTGTAATTGCAGCTTGTTCCCATGTGTTCAGCCTCACCTGGCTGCTAATTGCATCTTGTCAGTTTGGAGTCATGCAACAGGGCAGCTGCATGAGATTATTAATTAGGCCTCTCTGTTATATGCTGGCTCAGTGCTATTCACAGATGCTGGTGATATTTCTGGGTATCTAGTCTGCTTGAGTTCTGAGCTTGTTCCTGCCAATTCCTGAGCTCCTGTGTAGCAGTGTCTGTCGAACTGCTTCCTGTGTCGATTCCTATGTCTGATCCCGTGTCCTGCCGTGAGGCGTTCCTGTCCTGAGGTCCAGTGCCTTTGCCTGTGCCTGGTCAAGTTTCTGGCTTCTTGGTGTCCACCGGTCTTTCGTTTGGGATTCTGCCTGTCCTCCAGTTCTAAGAGTCTGTGTCAGCAGCATTGGGAGTTCCTGTCCGTTTGCCAGTATTCGTACCGGTTCCGTGAGTAGCGGCTCTGCCGCGTCCGTCGGCCGCTGTATTCCATTATTATTTCTGTCACTGGTGTGTTGCAGAGGGTTCTGCTTATGCTGTCACCGCCGGTACACAAAAGTATTGTGTGGGCGTGTGGTCAGCATTTCCTTTGTTGTTCTTTTCCTCTGGCGGCAAACCGCACATACATTTAGTTTTAGGCTAGTTAGTAGCCCCTGGCTTTTGGTTGTTTCAGTAAGAGGGCCCCTTGTTATCACCCTGTCTCGGTACACTCTTTGTCTCTCATTAAGACCTGAGGGGGCATCGAAGTTGGGCAGACGTAATCCGCCCTTCAAACGCGGCTGCCATGGGCTCAAGCAACCATAGTCTCGCAAGAGTGTACTGACAGCACGGGCGAGACAACGGAGATAGGGCGCCAGGGGCTATTCCCTTTCCATTCCCCTTTCCCAGCATTACGTTCCAGTGCTCCGGTCCTTGCAATAAGATCTCCTCAGACCAGAGTGCTGGAATCATAACACAGACAGCGTACACTTTTTACACATAACGGCAGACAGCGTCCCCCTTTTTACACATTACGGCAGACAGCGTCCCCCTTTTTACACATTACAGGCAGACAGCGTCCCCTTTTTACACATTACGGCAGACAGCGTCCCCTTTTTACACATAACGGCAGACAACGTACACTTTTTACACATAGCGGCAGTCAGCGTGCCCTTGTTACACATTACGGCAGTCAGCGTGCCCTTGTTACACATTACGGCAGTCAGTGCCCTTGTTACACATTACGGCAGTCAGCGTGCCCTTGTTACACATTACGGCAGACAGCGTGCCCTTGTTACACATTACGGCAGACAGCGTGCCCTTGTTACACATTACGGCAGGCAGATTCCCCCTTTTTACACGTTGCGGCAGGCAGTCCCCCGTTTTTACACATTGCGGCAGGCAGATTCCCCATTTTTACACATTACGGCAGGCAGATTCTCCCTTTTTACACATAGCGGCAGGCAGATTCTCCCTTTTTACACATAGCGGCAGGCAGATTCCCCATTTTTACACATTGCGGCAGGCAGATTCCCCATTTTTACACATTGCGGCAGGCAGTCCCCCCTTTTTACACATTGCGGCAGGCAGTCCCCCATTTTTACACATAGCGGCAGGCAGTCCACCCTTTTTACACATTGCGGTAGGCAGTCCCCCATTTTTACACATAGCGGCAGGCAGTCCCAACAAATAAGGAAAGAAAGAGACAGAAAGAAATAAAGAAGAGAAAGAAAGAAAGAAAGAAAGAAAGAAAGAAAGAAAGAAAGAAAGAAAGAAAGAAAGAAAGAAAGAAAGTAGAATCATACTTACCCTCTCCGCTGGCTCAGGCTCCTCGTGCAGCTTGATGATTCTCGGGCAGTAGACGACGTGGAGGAGGGAGCCGCAGCAGCGCTGTCTTATTGGTGGAGGCGCTGCTGCTGCTGCCCCCCTGCTTCACTATAGGCTGTTCTCGGAAGACAGCCTATAGTGAAGCAGAGGGGCAGCAGCAGCAGCGCCTCCACCAGTAACAAAGCGCTGCTGCGGCTCCCTCCTTCACCTCCGTCCTCCTCCTTCCCCCGTCCGTGCCGCTGCTCTTCTCCTCTGTGGGCGGCTGTGCGCTGCGGGCAACGGTTGCCCGCAGCGCACAGCGGCATGTAATGAGTCAGTTTGACTCATTACATGCTTGGGCCCCTGGACAGAGGCGGGCCCCAGTGCAACGCACTGCTTGCCCTGCCGGTAGTTCCGCCTCTGCGTCCGCACCTGGAATATTGTGTTCAGTTTTGGGCACCATTGTATAAAAAAGACATCAGTGAACTCGAAAGGGTTCAAAGGCGAGCTACTAAATTGATTAAAGGCCTAGAGGGACTGGACTATAAGGAAAGACTTACTAGGCTGAATATGTATACACTAGAAAAGAGGCGTCTGAGAGGGGATATTATTAATATCTTCAAATATGTAAAGGGACATCACAAAGAGTTATCAGAGGAATTATTTATTTAAAGAATACAGATTAGGACACGTGGGCATTCGCTGCGACTGGAGGAGAGAAAGTTCCGAACGCAACGGAGGAAAGGGTTCTTCACTGTTATGGCAATCAGGATGTGGAATTCCCTGCCAGGGAAGGTGGTAATGCCGGACTCTGTAAATGGATTTAAAAAAGGAATGGATACATTTCTGAATGAAAATGATATCCAAGGTTATAATATTTAAAATATCAACGTGGTTAATTCGGGGGTAACATGAGTTGTAGTAGATCACTAGTCATAAAACATTATTCCGCGGGTATGTAGATTCATCACAACTTAATACAGGTGGAACACGATGGGCAAATTGCCTCTTTTCAACCTCAATTACTATGTTACTATATATATCTCCTATATAATAGCCCTATTCTGTGACCTTGTGATTCATTTGCTAACGCTGGGCGGAGTCACAACAGTGGGCGGAGTTATTCAAATGAGTCACAGAGATCTGGCCAAATCTACAGGAGACTAGGAGCAGAAGCAGATAGCATGGGCATTGGGCATGTCACAGGCAGGGGTGCAAACCTCCCAGCTTTCTGCAGGAGCTTTCTCCAGGCAGAAGGAGGGAAACACACTCGTCGAAAAGGGGGCGTGGCTTCACGGGAGGGCCCCCATTTTTGTCAGTGAGGGGGCTTGCCCAGCGCTCTGTGAGCTGCTGGCATGCCCCCAGGGGCTGATTATGAGTCCGGGGGGCACAGGGCACTTGAGACAGGGGAGCCCTATCTCATTGCTGTGCCTGCTGTGGGTTGGGGGCGTGGCCTAATCGCGGCCCGCGCGGCTACGCCCCCTTATGCAAATTCCGATATATTTTTTTTTTTTAATGGGATTTTGACCCCTCAGCTAGGGCTAAATCCAGAGGACGTGGTCGCTCCCCCTACACACCCGCACAGGGAGAAGAAAGCAGGGAGACTGCTGCCTCCCTGCAACACCACAGACCTGCCAATATGCAGCAGCGTGTGCTGACTGTAGCACAATGCTGCCGCTGTTGCTGGCAGGACGGGGGGAGCTTCTGAGCTGGGACAGAGCTACTCCAGCCGGGGGGGCCCCCTAAAACTGTGGGGCCAACGGTACGTATCCCCTGGCCACCCCACCCCCCTTAATCCGTCTCTGCTGCTGGAACCCCCCCGTAATCCGTACCCCCTGATGCCCCCTCTCCCTCTGTCTCCACTATTCACCGCTGCTCTGCTAAGCAGAACAGCGAGTACAGGAGCTTTCCAACTGCCCCCCCACCGCCGGACACTGCGACCCGCGGGTGGGACAGCGGGACAGACCCCAAAAAATGGGACTGTCCCGCGAAAATCGGGACATTTGGGAGGTATGGGGGTGTGTGAGGGGTATGTCATACAGACAGACGGGCACCGGCTCACTGTGTGCTTGACCCCCCACATCGGCATACTCAGCAGGGTCTCTCTGGTGCGGAGGAGCGTCACTTTCTGACACACTCCACGCTTCTTAGCTGCAGTTTAGTGGGGCACCTGCCGCTGTGCAGGTTCCATACTGCCTCTGTTATCTCCAGCCCTGGCAACCCCACCGCTAGCTGCAGCGCTGCCACCCGCAGTGGAGTGCGCCCAGCTCATTCACACACTTTAGCTGGCGGGTAGCGCTGCAGAAATCCGAGCTGCTTGCAGGCTCTGACCCACTCCTCCCTCCAGCCGCAGCGTCTCCTGGGAGCTAACCAGTCACTCCCAGTCTCCCCTTACCACAGTGCCCGGAAGCCGTGAGGTCCGCGCCACGTGCATGCTATGACCCCCTCCTCCCTCCAGCCGCAGCATCTCCTGGGGGCTAACCAGTCATTTCCAGTCTCACCTTACCACAGTGCCCGGCAGCTGCGCGAGGTCTGCGGTGTGTGACTGAGGAGGGGGGGAGGGATGCGGACTGGCAGAGAAAGCAGGACTCCAGCCTGAGAGAGTCAGCCATGCCAAGTCTCCAGCAGCAGCAGATCCCAACAGGTTGGAATGGAACAGCAGCAGCCAGCAGCAGTGACTCCGGTAAGACACATCTGTCTGTCACCACTGTTTTGTCCCTAATACCAATCTCTCCCGTGCCCTGTGTTCTGTCATGTCCCTGTCACCCCTGGCCTTGCCCTGCCACCCTTATTCTGGCCCTTTCACCCTTATCCTGGCCCTTTCACCCTTATCCTGGCCCTGTCACCCTTATGCTGGCCCTGTTACCCCTATCCTGGCCCTGTCACCCCTGTGCTTGCCCTGTCAACCCTATACTGACCCCGTCACCCCTGTCCTGGTCCTGCCGCCCCTACCCTGGCCCTGTCACCCCTATCCTGTCCCTATCATTTCTGTCCTGGCCCCGTCACCCCTGTCCTGGCCCCGTCACCCCTGTCCTGGCACCGTCACCCCTGTCCTGTCCCTGTCAACCCTGTACTGACCCTGTCACCCCTGTCCTGGCCCTGTTACTGCATACTCTCCAACTACCTTTTATGGCATGTACAGTACCCGCAGCGCCTCCAGACCTCTCCCCAATGCACTACACCTCCGCACCTTCCCCTCCACCACATGCGGCACTCCACCCCTCCCCCACATGCTGTGCCTCCAGACCCCCTACACCACCCGTGGCTCCCACTCCTTCACCACCCACAGCACCTCCAGGCCCCTTCCACCATTCACCCCCCTTATACGTCTCCCCCCACACCTGCCCCCCTCCACCCGCAGCATCTGCAGACACCCTCCTCCATCAGCGGTCCCCCCCTCACCCACCCCTCCCCCACCAATGGCACCCCCGCACCTGCCCCTCCACCACCTGCAGCACCTCCGGACCTCCTTTCCCATCCGCTGCAACACCCGTACCTGCCCCTACCCTACCCATGGTGCCTGCGGTCCCCTACCCAACCCCCGGCACACCCATCCCACAGCACCTCCGGAACCCTTCACCCATCCACAACATCCCCACACCTGCCCCTCTCCCACCCGTGGCACCCCTGCCCCTCCCCCACCTGCAGTGCCTCCGGACCCCTCCCCCATCTGCATCCCCCACTCCTCTGCCCCTCCCCCACGCGCAGCACCTCCCGAACCTTCCCCATCCGGGCCCCACCCCCACTTCTGCCTCCCCTCCACCCGCAGCATCTACAGACACCATCCGCAGTCCCCCCCGCACCCGCTACATTCTGTACATCGTGCCCTGCAGGTGCTGTTCACGCCGTCGCAAGGGGCTGCGCCTCCTTCACCATCGCACGCCCTTTCATTGAGCAATATTTAACCACTAACAAAGGAATGCAGGTAATACTCCATATAATACAAATATTAAACCCCAGAAAGGCATGCAAGGGTTAAGGGGGCGTAGCCCCTTGCGACGGTGTGAAGAGCGCCCGTAGGGCGCGATGAAGCACCTAGTATATATATATATATATATATATATATAATCTCCTATATAATAGCCAAGATCTGTGACTTTGTGCTTCATTTGCTAACGCTGGGCGGAGTCACAACACTGGGAGGAGTTAGTCAAATGAGTCACTGATCTGGGCAAATCTATAGGAGACTAGGAGCAGAAGGAGAGAGAATTGACAGCATAGGAAAGGAATGAGTTAAACATCTTGTGAAGGGTGGACCTAGCTGGAAGGAAAGTACAGCCCTTGGAAAAAGGGGAGGGTTAGGATATATAGGGAAGGATAGGCCATTTTGTCTCTCTCTGTTTGGTGAAATTGCCTGGTTGTGTGGGTGAGTGCTGCAGTGCAGAACTTCCCATTTCATTCCCAGTTTCCCTGCGGTTTTTCTAATTGGGGTATATTGTTAAGCCCCCTGCATCCCTACATTAGCTGTGCATATTGCTCCCCTGCATTACCGTTGAAAAATGGCTGCCCGCCCTCGACGTTCCGCCGGGCCTCCAGCCCGGTACCGCGCTTCTGGCGGTGGGGCTGGCCCCGCGCTTCTGGCGGTGGGGCTGGCCCGGGGGAAGGGGTGGCAGGCCTGGGGGACGGGGCTCCATCCCCCTGGGCCTCCACGGGCTCGGGCGGGAGCGCAGTGCGGCGGACCAGGTTGGCCTCGCCGCTGGGGTCCGGGCCGGCTTTGCTGTGCGCGCACGCGCGGCGGGGGTGGGCCGGGGGTCCGGTCCGGCCGCCCGGAGGTAGACGGGCATCGGCCCTCGCCTCCGGGAGCGGCTGAAGCAGTGGTGGTGTCCGGCGCCCGCCGGGGGATCCACGCGCGGCCTCTATCAATCCCCCCCTGCCGCGGCCGAGTGTAGGTGCCGGGCGGGGGGGAGAGGCCAGACGGGGGTCGGCTGCTCGCCGCGCGGGGCTGGTTACGGAGCCTCGCGCAGCGGGTACTACAATGGCGGCAGGCGGGAGCTTTGTGCCTGAGAGCGGTGGGGCGCCTGGCTGGCTGTCTCCCATGATATCGCCCCGGCAGCCGGAGTCTGTCAGGGGCCAGGGGGGGGAGGAGAGGCAGGACATTTTCATATGCAGGGGACGGGCAGGGGCGTGCGGGAGTGGCACAACGGGGTGCGGCAGCAAGAGGTGACGGGGCGCGCGCACGGGATGCGCGCGAGCCTGTGCCCACGGCGAGCGGCGCGCGCAGCGGCGCCACGTGTTTCCCTGTCTCCCCAAATCACTCCCCTGGAGCCGGAATACAGCGGCCTGCGGGGGAGGAGGGGGACAGGGAATGGGTTTGTGGCCGCGGGGCTGCTGCACGCGCCGCATGGGCTCGCGGCGGCCCCCCCTCAGCGGCGACGGATAGTTCCGATCCGCAAGAGGAGGGGGCGTATTCGGACGGGGAGAGCGAGGGCAGTGCGGGCACTGACAGGGGTGCCTCCGCTTTCCCGCCGGGGCAGCGGGCGCCGGGTGCCCGGTTCACGCCGGTCGGGCGGCGAGCGCGTGGTCACGCGCAGGCCCCGGCTGAAGGGCCATTGGGGCCCGGGGCCGCGTTTTGGGGCGGTCACGACCCCTCCGGAACGCTGGCGCCGGCCCTGGCCACGGTGGTGGAGGCATTAGGGCCGCTAGCCGCGGCTGCCTCCCTGAGGGCGGCTGTAAGTTCCGGTGCGCCTGCGGTAGCAGGCGGGCGGCGGGCTTCAGCGGCGCGGCGTGTGGCACGCGCCAGCCGGGTGCTCGGGGCGGCCGCCGCAGAATTGGAACAGGGTCCGGGGCAGGACGCACAGGGGCGCGCGGCGGCAACGCCCCCATCACGAAGGGCGCGGCTTGCGCCGCGAGTGCTGGATGGGTCCTCCGCTTCTTTCTCTGTTACAGGGGAGCTCGGGGACGAGGAGATGACAGAGTTCGAGGAGGAAGACGTCGGTTTGGCCACGCCTGAGGATTCCATGTCGGGGCAGTCGGCGGCATCAGGTGAGGCGGTGCAGTTGGTATCGGGTTCCTCCACGAGCTCTAGTTCTCGTAGTTCCTCCTCTTCCTCCTCTTCATCGTCTCTGTCGTCGCAGGCGTCCGAGGTCAGTAGCACGACTAGGGCGAGGAAGCGGGCGACAAAATTCGCCAAGAGGGCAGCGGGCCAGCAGAAGAGGCGGAAGAGACGCAAGCGGCTTAGCGAGGAAGCTCGTAGGGCCAAGAAGCACCGCGATTTGCCCGGTGTCATGCGCTGCGACTATACTGCTGTAATGCAGGGGGCTGCGAGATAGCTGCCGCAGGAAGATTCGCAGAGGGGACTTCGTTGATGTGTTCGTCTTGACGAAGGACGCGAAGAGGGAGTATAAGACGGCGGTCGCAAAGAAGGGCATCGGGGCTGAGGCATTCCGTACCTTCGATAATTGGCTGGCCGGGTTTTGGGTCTTCGCGGCGTGTTACCTGGAGGACAGGCCGAACGAGCACATTAACATAATTCGGTACCTGCATCTCGTGCATGACATGCAGCGCACGTCTTCGGGATCGGAGTGGCGTAGGTACGACCAGGAATTCAGGGAAAAGCAGGACGGTTTGCAGGTCATGGATTTTGGGTTCAAGGACGTTGAGGTCTGGCTCAAGGTCACTCGGGCTTCGCAACAGGCTGAGGAGCCCCTGAAGCCGGGGGCGGATGGGCACCGCGCAGGGTCGTCCGCCCAGGGGTCCGGCGCGGACGGCGGATTGGCCAAGCCAGGTAGGTCGGCCGTCCGCGCAGGGGGGCGAGCCGCCACAAAAGGTAAATGTTTCGCGTTTAACAACGCGGCGTGTTCCTTCGGCAAACAGTGTCGTTTTCGACACTCGTGCCTGCAGTGTGGCGGATCCCACCCAGCCTCCTCCTGCTTCAAAGGCAGTCGGCAGGGTGCCCGGGGTAAGCCAACTTACCCCAGGCAAGCCGTGGGCGGGAGCGCTCCGCAGAGCGCCAACACCAATTAATTTGGAAACTATGGGCCGGTGGTTGGACTGGTATCCGAATAGGGAGGATGCACAATTTTTGTTTTCCGGTTTTCAGTTTGGGTTTCGCTTGCCTGTTGCGAACCTCCAGTCTGCCCGAGCCTTGCCGTTAGTACTGAGGGAGAAAGTGGAAAAGGAGGTCAGGTTGGGCAGGATGGAGGGACCGTTTCTATCACCCCCGGTGGATGACTTGGTCATCTCTCCAGTGGGGGTGGTTCCCAAGAAGACTCCAGGCGCTTTCCGGCTCATTCAGCATCTTTCTTACCCGTCGGGGGCGTCGGTCAATGACGCAATACCGCCGGCTCACTGCTCGGTGGTGTATCAGTCGTTTGACGAAGCGTTGGAGATGGTCCGCAGTTACGGGACTGGGGCCCTCATGGCTAAGATTGATGTTGAGTCCGCTTTTCGGTTGCTGCCATTACATCCGGACTCATTCCGTTTTATGGGTTTCCAGATTGGAGCGGAGTATTTCATCGACAAATGTTTGCCGATGGGATGTTCCGTTTCATGCTCATTTTTCGAGAGTTTTAGCACGTTTCTACATTGGTGCATGGAGTCTTCGTCAGGGGGTCACGGGGTAGCCCATTACCTCGATGACTTCCTGTGCGCGGGTCCGGCAAATTCACCACGGTGCGGCAACTTGCTTTTCAGCACCCGAGCGCTGTTTTTCCACTTCGGCGTTCCGGTGGCCGAGGATAAAACAGAGGGCCCGTCCTCCTGTTTGTCCTTTTTGGAGATCGAGATTGACACGGTGGCAGGATCGTGTCGGTTGCCTCGGGACAAGGTGGTGAAGCTCCGCGACGCTATTTGCCGGTTTGAGGGGTCGCGTAAGGTCACACTACGGCAGGCGCAATCCTTGCTGGGCATGTTGAACTTTGCTTGTCGGGTGATCCCGATGGGCAGGGTTTTCTGCCGGAAGCTAGAAAGGGCGACTGCGGGGTGTGTCAGACCACACCATTTCGTGCGTTTGTCCTCAGAGATCAAGAGGGATTTGGTCGTATGGGCCTCGTTCCTAGAGGACTTCAACGGGGTGTGTATATGGCAGGCCCCAATGGTGGACAGCGCTAGGTTGCAGCTGTTCACCGATGCAGCGGGTGCCTCTGGGTTCGGTTGCTATCTGGAGGGATCTTGGTGCGCGGCCTCGTGGCCGGCGGAATGGCATCGCGAAGGTTTAACTAAGGACCTTTTGCTTCTGGAGCTTTTCCCCATTATGGTGGCGCTGGAGGTCTGGGGCGAGCGGCTGGCTCATCGCAGCATCTTGTTTAGATGTGACAATCTAGGCGTGGTGCATGCGATTAACAACCAGAGGGCGAAGTCGCTGGTCGTTCTGCGGGTGCTGGGGCAGTTGCTATTGACATGCCTACGTCGGAACGTGTGGTTCCACGCGCAGCACGTGCAGGGGCTAGAGAACGGAATTGCTGACGCGTTATCACGAGGGCAGCGGGAAAGATTTTGTTTGTTGGCACCCGAGGCCGACGAGCATGGTTTTCATTGTCCCGGTTATGTTTGGTAGGTGATCGGGCCGGACTGGAGGGTCTAGCGTTGCGGTCAGTCGCGCCAACCACGCTTAAGGCTTACAGGCAAGCTTGGAGCGAGTGGGAGGAGTTTGTTGAAGGACGGAATTCACAAGGTAAGAGCGGGCATCGGATGATGCTTTCTTTTATTTGGCAGCTGTATGTTTCGGGTAGGTCCAGAGCGGTGGTATCCCGGTACTTGGCTGGCATTTCGTTTTTCAGCAAAATAAAGGGCGTCCCTGACGTGACGAAAAGTGGGATTCTGCTAAAGGCGATGAAGGGATGGGCGCGAGTCGCGCCGACGCCGCCTGACAGGAGGCGGCCCATTGATGCGGCCTTGTTGCCGGCTGTCATCAGGGCGGTAGGAGGTGTCGCATCGTCCATGTTTGAGTCGCTGTTGTTCAGTTTGGCGTTCTCAATGGCTTACCACGGGGCCTTTAGGGTTTCGGAATTGGTAGCGCCTTCTAAGCGAGCAGATTCGCGCATGCTTGTCGGGGACGTGGTGGTGGGTGAGAGGTCCTTGCTTTGCAGATTGCGTCGCTCTAAGACGGACCAAGTGGGGAGAGGTCGTTGGGTCACCTTGGTTCCGGCACTGGATGAGAGCATTTGCCCAGTAAGTTTGGCAGTGCAGTATGCGGCAGTACGGCCCGGCGGTCGGGGGTCATGGCTGCTGCATTATGACGGGCTCCCGGTGACGAAGTATCAATTTCGTTGGATGCTGGGTCGCTGTTTTGCGAGCTTGGGCCTTCCACTCGCTGCGTTCGGGACGCATTCCTTCCGCATAGGGGCTGCGACGTCGGCTGCGGCGGCGGGATTTTCCATGGCCGAGATCCAGGCGGTGGGGCGATGGAAGTCGTCAAGTTACAGACGGTATATTCGCCCCGTTGCATGAGATTTTGGCTCGCGCGTACTCTTTGTTTAATTGCAGTTGTTTATTCGTGTGGTTACAGTTCAGTACGTTATGGTGTTGTGCGTTTGTTTGTCTTCCCGTTTTATCCTACTCAGGGATTAGCTACTCGCCGTTGCGGGCATGAGCCGGCAGCGGGGGTCTGGAGTTATTTTGCGATTTTTTGCCTGACTTGACGGACTGAATTCTAATCCACAATTCGGCTAATCTGTTCTGATCAGAGTCTCTCAGCAGGTCTTTACGCTTTCACCTCCAGCTGAGTTCTTACATGTTTTACCCCTTTTTTACCCCCCCCCCCCTTTATTTTCTTAAATTTGTTTTCAATTTCCCCATTTGTGTGTTCATGTTCTGCTTCAAATTGGCTGGAAGCTCGTGCAGATCGGCTAGGCCGAGATTTCTGCAATATTCGGAAACAAAAATGTTTCTTTTTGGCAGATCCTTCAGGTTAACGCAATTACTGAATCGTGGTATAGATATTTAGTAACCAATTTTACCCCTTTTCCTCCTCTTCAGGTTGGTTTGCTGATGACTTGACCGTTTGGGTGGTGGGCCACTCGTATGTGTTTTGGGCCGCAAAGTTTTTAGCCTCGGCGGGGGCTCAGCGGTTTCCTAGGGCTCAGGGAGTTAGATGGCTTGGTTGGCGAGGAATGCTGTGGAAAGATCTGAGGAGTTGGCTAGTTAGTCAGGCCAGCAAGCATGGAGTTCCCAGAGTATTGGTTGTCCATCTCAGTGGCAATGACCTGGGGAAGAGGACATCTTTGGAGTTGCGGTGGGCCATGATACAGGATCTGGCAAGTGTGGCCGCAGCATGGACCAATTGCATATTGGTGTTCTCCTTGATGGTGCCAAGGTTGAGTTGGCGAGGTGTGGCGGACGGTCGCGTAATTGATGAGGCCAGAAAGAAGGTGAATGGGGCGGTGGCGAAGTGGGTACTGTCTCACGGAGGCAAGGTAGTTCGCCACCCTAGGATTCGGTTCAGAGACAGTCACCTTTTTCGGCCTGATGGTGTGCATCTATCCAATGAGGGGATGATGCTTTTCCTGGAGGATCTGTTCCTAGTGTTGCAGGAGTTAGGGTGAGGTTATGGTGGCGGTGCGAAGACTCTGGGGAGGAGTCTTTCGCTGTTGGCGGAAAAGAACGTCAGTTTGTAGTTGTATGGTAAGCTGTAGTGATTTACAGTTTGATTTGGTTTAGGTGCACTCACCTCCATCGACTTATTGGCCGCTCGACCACCCGACCGGGAGGCAGCGGAATGGGCACCCCTCCGGGTGGGAAGTCACTGTGGGGGTTGAGCTAGCACCTATTACCGGTTTGATAGTTTGTAGTTAAATTAGGATGGTTTTGATTTTAGCATTTTAAGGTTAGCGTCAGTTTAATAGAGCCGTTCTTTTTTCTGCCACCATATGCCGGCTGAATCGGCATCTTAACAAAGTTTTTCATTTACAGGTTTGCTATGGTTAGGGTCAAATAAATAGCTAGCAATTTTTCTGCCAAATTCAAGTCTCCGTGTCTTTATTTCTTGGTATAAGAGGTAACGAATGCTTACTTAGAATGAAGGGGTCCACCAAATGTCACTAGGATGTTTAGCAGATGGTATGGGCATGTCACAGGCAGGGGTGCATACCTCCCAGCTTTCTTCAGGCAGACAGGGGTGCATACCTCCCAGCTTTCTTCAGGCAGACAGGGGTGCATACCTCCCAGCTTTCTTCAGGCAGAAGGAGGGACACGGGGCGTGGCCAACGGAAAGTGGCGTGGCTTCGTGGGAGCACCTACGATCGCGAGCCTTGCCCCGTTTTCGTCAGTGAGGGGGCATGCCTAGCACTCTGTGAGCTGCTGGCATGCCCCCAGGGGTGGATTATGAGTCCAGGGGGCCCAGGGCAATTGAGACAGGGGGGCCTATCTCATTGCGGTGCCTGCTGTGGGTTTGGGGGCGTGGCCTAATCGCGATCACGTGGTCACACCCCCTTATGCAAATTCCGGTTTGTTTGTTTTTAAATGGGATTTTGGCCCCTCAGCTTGGGGTAAATCCAGAGGGGGTGGTCGCTCCCTCCTACAAACCCGCACAGGCAGAAGAAAGCAGGGAGGCTGCTGCCTCCCTGCAACACCACAGACCTGCCAATATGCAGCAGCGTGTGCTGACTGTAGCACAATGCTGCCGCTGTTGCTGGCAGGACGGGGGAGCTTCAGAGCTGGGACAGAGCTACTCCAGCCGGGGGGCCCCCTAAAACTGTGGGGCCAACGGTACATATCCCCTGGCCCCCCCCCCCCCTTAATCTGGCTCTGCTGCCGGACCCCCCCCCCCCCCTTAATCCGTACCCACTGATGCCCCCTCTCCTCCTGTCTCCACTAAATAGTCTATTCACCGCTGCTCTGCGAAGCAGAACAGCGAGTACAGGAGCTTCCCAACTGCCCCCCCCCACCACCGCTGGACACTGCGGCCAGCTGGTGGGACAGCGGGACAGACCCCAAAAATGGAACTGTCCCGCGAAAATCGGAACAGTTGGGAGGTCTGGGGGTGTGTGAGGGGGTATGCCGTACAGACAGACGGGCACCGGCTCACTGTGTGCTTGACCCCCCACATCAGCATACTCAGCAGGGGTTCTCTGGCGCGGAGGAGCGTCACTTTCTGGCACAGTCCACGCTTCTTAGCTGCAGTTTAGTGGGGCACCTGCCGCTGTGCAGGTTCCATACTGCCTCTGTTATCTCCAGCCCTGGCAACCCCACCGCTAGCTGCAGCGCTGCCGCCCGCAGTGAGGTGCGCCCAGCTCCTTCACACACTTTAGCCGACGGGTAGCGCTGCAGAAGTCCGCGCTGCTTGCAGGCTCCGACCCCCACCTCCCTCCAGCCGCAGCGTCTCCTGGGGCTAACCAGTCACTCCCAGTCTCCCCTTACCACAGTGCCAAGCAGCCGTGCAAGGTCCGCGCCGTGTTCCTGCTATGACCCCCACCTCCCTCCAGCCGCAGCGTCTCCTGGGGGCAAACCAGTCACTCCCAGTCTCCCCTTACCACAGTGCCCGGCAGCCGCGCAAGGTCCGCGCTGCGTGACTGAGGAGTGCGCGGAGGGATGCGGACGGGCAGAGGAAGCAGGACTCCAGCCTGAGAGAGTCAGCCATGCCAAGTCTCCACCAGCAGCAGATCCCAACAGGTTGGCGTGGAACAGCAGCAGCCAGCAGCAGTGACTCCGGTAAGACACATCTGTCTGTCACCACTGTTCTGTCCCTAATACCAATCTCTCCCGTGCCCTGTGTTCTGTCATGTCCCTGTCACCCCTGGCCTTGCTCTGTCACCCTTATCCTGGCCCTGTCACCCTTATCCTGGCCCTGTCACCCTTATACTGGCCCTGTTACCCTTATCCTGGCCCTGTTATCTCTATCCTGGTCCTGTCACCCCTGGCCTTGCCCTGTCACCCCTGGCCTTGCCCTGTCACCCTTATCCTGGCCCTGTCACCCCTATCCTGGCCCTGTTACCCCTATCCTGGCCCTGTCACCCCTGTGCTTGCCCTGTCAACCCTATCCAGGCCCTGTCACCTCTGTCCTGGTCCTGCCAGCCCTACCCTGGCCCTGTCACCCCTATCCTGTCCCTGTCATTTCTGTCCTGGCCCCGTCGCCCCTGTCCTGGCCCACCCCTCCTCCCGCAGCATCTACAGACACCCTCCCCCATCCGCAGTCCCCCCCCCCGCACCCGCTACATTCTGTACATCGTGCCCTGCAGGTGCTGTTCACGCTGTCGCAAGGGGCTGCGCCTCCTTCACCATCGCACGCCCTTTCATTGTGCAATATTTAACCACTAACAAAGGAAAGCAGGTAATACTCCATATAATACAAATATTGAACCCCAGATAGGCATGCAAGGGTTAAGGGGGCGTAGCCCCTTGCGACGGTGTGAAGAGCGCCCGTAGGTCGCGATGAAGCACCTAATATATATATATATATATATATATTAGAGATGAGCGGTTTCGGTTCTCAGAGAACCGAACCGTACCGAACTTCACGCTCTGAACCCGGTTCCGAACCCGGCTCTGGTTTTCCCGCCTGACTCGGAAACCCGAACGAGGCAAAACGTCATCATCCCGCATTCAGATTCTAGCGGGATTTGGATTCCATATAAGGAGCCGCGCGTCCCCGCCATTTTCACTCCGGCATTGGAGAGTGTACAGCAGTGACGTGCGGTGGGGTGAGGCAGGTGAGGCAGAGCCTTTCCTGTCATACTTACGTTTAAACCAGAGTTTTGACTGAATAAAGTACATGAAAAATACTAATAATTTGTTTGAAATTTCTTCTCTCCATTATTCTAATAATTTTTATAGCCCAAACTCTGGAGTAAAAAGTCTGCTTATCTTTTCAGCACATCTCTGATCAAAACTCACCAAATTTCCAGGAGTTTATACTGCTGCACCTATGTATAATGCCCAGATGTACCCTTTGGTTCATCTATTGCATGGAATTCTGGCTCTGGGGCTAGCCAGTGCCTCCTGAGCCATTTAGCTCACCGCACGTCCCTGGTGTACAGGGAGGACGTGTCTCCGTTCTCTCAGTGTCCTCAGTGTCCGTGTCTTGTGATGAATCTGTCCAGTCACAGTGCTTGTGTCCTCTGCTGCCATATGTCCAGTGCTGCTGTATAGGGTGCTCTGTTGTGCTGCATCAGTTCAGGGTGGTGTATTGTGCTGCATCAGTCCAGTCACAGTGGTGGTGTCCTCTGCTGCCATATGTCCAGTGCTGCTGTATAATAAGTCCCTTACAGTGTCGCTGTGTTGTGCTGCATCAGACCAGTGGTAGTGTCCTGGCCATCTGTCATTCCAGTGACCAGGCAGTCACAGTGGTATACCCTGCTGATATATATCCACTGCTGACGTATCATGTTAATAATAACAACAACAAGTCTATCACAGTGTTGCTGTGTTGTGCTGCATCAGACCAGTGGTAGTGTCCTGGCCATCAGTCATTCCAGTGACCAGGCAGTCACAGTGTTATACGCTGCTGCTATATGTCCACTGTTACAGTATAATAATAATAATAACAACAACAAGTCCCTCACAGTGTTGCTGTGTTGTGCTGCATCAGACCAGTGGTAGTGTCCTGGCCATCAGCCATCAGTCATTCCTGTGCCGCATATTGTGTTATATAACTCCAGAAAAATAATGGAGGACAAACATTTGGAGGATAAAATAGGGAAAGATTAAGAACCATTTCCTCATAGGGGTGGTCTTCTGTATGCCGAATGTCGGGATCCCGGCGCACAGTATACCGGCGCCGGAATCCCGACACCCGGCATACCGACAACTATTCTCCCTCATGGGGGTCCACGACCCCCCTGGATGGAGAATAAAATAGTGTGGCGCGCGTAGCGTGCCACCATGCCCGCAGCATGGCGAGCGCAGCGAGCCCGCAAGGGGCTCCTTTGCGCTCGCCATGCTGTCGGTATGCCGGCGGTCGGGCTCCCAGCGCCGGTATGCTGGGCGCCGGGAGCCCGAGCGCCGGCATACCGTACGACACCCTCCTCATAGTGCTGAAGCTGCTGCCACTAGCCATGACATAGATGATGAAATGCCATCAACGTCATCTGCCAAGGCCGATGCCCATTGTGATAGTAGAGGGCATGTAAAATCCAAAAAGCCAAAGTTCAGTAAAAAGACCCAAAAAAAAGAAAGAAATTTAAATGGTCTGAGGAGAAACGTAAACATACCAATATGCCATTTACGACACGGAGTGGCAAGGAACGGATAAGGCCCTGGCCTATGTTCATGGCTAGTGGTTCAGCTTCACATGACAATGGAAGACCTCATCCTCCTGCTAGAAAAATTAAAAGCGTTAAGCTGGAAAGAGCACAAAAAAGAATTGTGCGTTCTGAGATGGTATCACAATCCCCAAGGAGAGTCCAAGTGTGTCGGCGGTTGCGATGCCTGACCTTCCCAACACTGGACGGGAAGAGGTGGCTCCTTCCACCATTTGCACGCCTCCTGCAAGTGCTGGAAGGAGCACCCACAGTCCAGTTCCTGATATTGAAATTGAAGATGTCACTGTTGAAGTACACCAGGATGATGATATGGGTGTTGCTGGCGCTGGGGAGGAAATTAACAAGGAGGATTCTGATGGTGAGGTGGTTTGTTTAAGTCAGGCACCCGGGGAGACACCTGTTGTCCGTGGGACGAATATGGCCATAGTGATGCCTGGGCAAACTACCAAAAAAGCCACCTCTTCGGTGTGGAATTATTTCTCCACGTATCCGGACAACAGGTGTCAAGCCATCTGTTACCTCTGTCAATCTGTAATAAGTAGCGGTAAGGCAGTTAACCACCTAGGAACATCCTCCCTTATACGTCACCTGTTGCGCATTCATCAGAAGTCAGTGTCAAGTTGTGAAACTTTGGGTAAGAGCGTAAGCAGTCCACTGACACCTAAATCCCTTCTTCCTCTTGTACCCAAGCTCCTGCAACCCACACCACCAACTCCCTCAACGTCAACTTCCTCCTCAGTCAGGAACGTCAGTAGTACTGCAGGCCATGTCACTGTCAAGACTGAGGACTCCTCTCCTAACCGGGATTCCTCCGAAGGATCCTTGAGTGGTCCGCCTGCTGTTGCTGCCGCTGCTGTTTTGCTGCTGGGAGTCGATCGTCATCCCAGAGGGGAAGTCAGAAGACCACTTGTACTACTTCAACTAAGCAATTGACTGTCCAACAGTCCTTTGTGAGGAAGATGAAATATCACAGCAGTCATCCTGTTGCAAAGCAGATAACTGAGGCTTTGACAGCTATGTTGGTGTTAGACGTGCGTCCGGTATCCACCATTAGTTCAGTGGGACTTAGAGAATTATTTGAGGTACTGTGTCCCCGGTATCAAATCCCATCTAGGTTCCACTTCTCTAGGCAGGCGATACCGAGAATGTACAGAGACGTCAGAAAAAGAGTCACCGGTGTCCTACAAAATGCGGTTGTATCCAGTGTCCACTTAATCATGGACATGTGGACAAGTGGAACAGGGCAGACTAAGGACTATATGACTATAACAGCCCACTGGGTAGATGTATTGCCTCCCGCAGCAACAACAGCAGCGGCACCAGTAGCAGCATCTCACAAACGCCAACTCGTTCCTAGGCAGGCTACGCTATGTATCACCGCTTTCCGTAAGAGGCACACAGCTGACAACCTCTTACGGAAACTGAGGAACATCATCGCAGAATGGCTTACCCCAATTGGACTCTCCTGGGGATTTGTGACATCGGACAACGACACCAATATTGTGCGTGCATTACATGTGGGCAAATTCCAGCACGTCCCATGTTTTGCACATACAATTAATATGGTGGTGCAGATTTTTTTTCAAAATGACAGGGGTGTGCAGGAGATGCTGTCGGTGGCCCGAAAAATTGCAGGCCACTTTCGGCGTTCAGCCACCGCGCGCCGAAGACTGGAGCGCCAGCAAACACGCCTGTACCTGCCCTACCATCAACTGAAGCAAGAGGTGGTAACGAGGTGGAATTCAACCCTCTATATGCTTCAGAGGATGGAGGAGCAGCAAAAGTCCATTCAAGCCGATATATATCCACCTACGATATAGGCAAAGGAGGGGTAATGCACCTGACTCAAGCGCAGTGGAGAATGATTTCTGTCTTGTGCAAGGTTCTCCAACCCTTCGAACTTGCCACATGTGAAGTCAGTTCTGACACTGCCAGCTTGAGTCAGGTCATTCCCCTCATCAGGCTTTTGCAGAAGCAGCTGGAGAGATTGAAGGAGGAGCTAAGACGGAGCGATTCCGCAAAGTATGTGGGACTTGTGGATGGAGCCCTTCATTCTCTTTGCCAGGATTCAAGGGTGGTCAATCTGTTGAAATCAAAGCACTACATTTTGGCCACCGTGCTCGATCCTAGGTTTAAAGCCTACATTGTATCTCTCTTTCCGGCAGACACAAGTGTGCAGAGGTGCAAAGACCTGCTGGTGAGTAAATTGTCAACTCAAGCGGAACGTGACCCGTCAACAGCTCCTCCTTCAATTTCTCCCGCCACTGGGGCTGCAAGGAAAAGTATAAGATTTCCTAGCCCACCTGTTGGTGGTGATGCAGGGCAGTCAGGAGCGAAAGCTGACATCTGGTCCGGACTGAAGGACCTGCCAACGATTACTGACATGTCTACTGTCACTGCATATGATTCTGTCACATTGAAAGAATGGTGGAGGATTATATGAGTGACAGCATCCAAGTAGGCATGTCAGCATGTATGTATACTGGCAGGAAAAAGAGGCAATTTGGATGCCCTTGCACAAACTGGCTTTATTTTACCTAAGTTGTCCCCCCTCCAGTGTGTACTCCGAAAGAGTGTTTAGTGCAGCCGGTAACCTTGTCAGTGATCGGCGTAGGAGGTTACTTCCACTAAATGTGGAGAAGATGATGTTCATCAAAATGAATTATAAATTCCTTCGGGAAGACCTTTACCAGCAATTGCCTCCAGAAAGTACACAGGGACCTGTGATGGTGGATTCCAATGGGGACGAATTAATACTCTGTGAGGAGGAGTATGTACACAGTGAAAGGGGTGAGGAATCGGAGGATGAGGATGAGGTCGACATCTTGCCTCTGTAGAGCCAGTTTGTGCAAGGAGAGATTGATTGCTTCTTTTTTGGTCGGGGCCCAAACAAACCAGTCCTTTCAGCCACAGTTGTGTGGCAGACCCTGTAGCTGAAATGATTGGTTTGTTAAAGTGTGCATGTCCTGTTTATACAACATAAGGGTGGGTGAGAGGGCCCAAGGACAATTCCATCTTGCACCTCTTTTTCTTCTTTGCATCATGTGCTGTTTGGGGACTAGTTTTTTTAAGTGCCATCCTGTCTGTAACTGCAGTGCCACTCCTAGATGGGCCAGGTGTTTGTGCCGCACACTTGTGTCGCTTAGCTTAGTCATCCAGCCACCTCGGTGCAACCTTTTGGCCTAAAAACAATATTGTGAGGTGTTCAGAATAAACTGGAAATGAGTGGAAATGAATAATATTGAGGTTAATAATACCGTAGGATCAGGGGCGGAACTACTGGCGGGGCAGGCAGTGCATTGCACTGGGGCCCCGCCGCACTGAAGGGCCCACAGCCGCCGGCCGGCATTTAGAACAGATTGACATGCGGACGAACGTCCGCATGTCAATCTGCGGTCTCCTCTCCCTCCCTGCTGTGGTGCCTGCTCCCCCGGCCCCCCCCTCCCCCCCCTATGTGTTGGAGGGACACGAGCGCATCGCGCGTCTCTCCTGTGTCCCTCCTGGCTCTCCCCCGGCCGATCTAAGGAAGCATGTGCCGTTCGTGAGCTCTGATTGGCTCACGAACGGCACTTCCTTCATTAGACCGGCCGGGGGGAGAGCCAGGAGGGACACAGGAGAGACGCGCGATGCGCTCGTGTCCCTCCAACACATAGAGGGGGGAGGGGGGGCCGGGGGAGCAGGCACTGCGGCATATACCTGGCACTGGGGGGACAGATCTGGCACTGGGGACATATACCTGGCACTGGGGACATATACCTGGCACTGGGGACATATACCTTGCACTGGGGGGGCATATACCCGGCACTGAGGGCATGTACCTGGCACTGGGGGGGCATATACCCGGCACTGCGGGGGGGGGCATATACCTGGCACTGGGGGCATGTACCTGGCACTGGGGGCATATACCTGGCACTGGGGGGGCATATACCTGGCACTGGGGGGGAGGCATATACCCAGCACTGGAGGCATATACCTGGCACTGGGGGGAAGCAGGCACTGGGGGGGAATATCTGGCACTGGGGGCATATACCAGGCATTGGGGGGGCATATATCCGGCACTGGGGGCATATACCCGGCACTGGGGGCATATACCTGGCACTGGGGGGGGGGGAGCAGGCACTGGGAGGGAATATCTGGCACTGGGGGCATATACCTGGCACTGGGAGCATATAACTGGCACTGGGGGGGCATGTACCTGGCACTGGGGGCATATACCTGGCACTGGGGGCATATACCTGGCACTGGGGGCATATACCTGGCACTGGGGGGGAATATCTGGCACTGTGGGAGAATATCTGGCACTGGGGGGGCATATACCCGGCACTGGGGGCATATACCCGGCACTGGGGGCATATACCTGGCACTGGGGGGGAAGCAGGCACTGGGGGGGAATATCTGGCACTGGGGGCATATACCTGGCACTGGGGGCATATAACTGGCACTGGGGGGGCATGTACCTGGCACTGGGGGGGCATGTACCTGGCACTGGGGGCATATACCTGGCACTGGGGGGGAATATCTGGCACTGTGGGAGAATATCTGGCACTGGGTGCATATGTGGCACTGGGAGCACGGCCCTAGCAACAAGCACTACCCACTAGCAACGAGCATGACACCCAGTGCATGAAACCCCTGGCAACGAGCATGACATCCTGGCACCGTGCATGGAACCAAGTGCATGAAACCCCTGGCAACAAGCAGGTCATTTAAAAGTAATTGGAAGCCTTACTGTAGGACTTAATGTGTAATGGGCATTACGGTGTGTGGCATAATGTATCACGGACATTGCGGTGTGTGTCATAATGTTTCAGGCATTACGGTGTGTTGTATACTATATCACGGGCATTGTGGTATGTGGTATAATGTCTCAGGATCATTGTGGTGTGTGTCATACCGTGTCACAGACATTGTATGTGCTATAATGTATCAGGGGCATTGCAGTGTGTAGCATAATGTATAACGGGCAATGCGGCGCACGCATTTTTCTACCTTTGCTAGTGCCAATTACGGGGTGTATGGGGGGGGGGGGGGGGCGCCGAAGGATTTTTTGGCTTGGGGGTGAAAAATTTCTAGTTACGCCACTGGTCACAATGACTCATTGTATGTCATGCCGCAGCCGCACACCAGCGCTCCCGTGACCCGCACGTCATAAGGAACGATTCTGGCCACCCGCACACGAAGGAGGGAGGAGGGTCCGTCCCTCCCTCCCTCATATACAAACAGGTCACAGTCTCTCAGTGAAGGAGAGAGCCGCAGCAGCGCTTTGTTACTGGTGGAGGCGCTGCTGCTGCTGCTCCTCTGCTTCACTATAGGCTGTCTCTGAGAACAGCCTATAGGGAAGCAGAGGGGCAGCAGCAGCAGCGCCTCCACCAGTAACACAGCGCTGCTGCGGCTCCCTCCTCCACCTCCCTCCTCCTTCTTCTCTACTGCCCGGGAAGCTGCACCAAGGAGCCTGAGCCAACAGAGAGGGTAAGTATAATTCTTCTTTCTTTCTTTCTTTCTTTCTTTCTTTCTTTCTTTCTTTCTTTCTTTCTTTCTTTCTTTCTTTCTTTCTTTCTTTCTTTCTTTCTTTCTTTCTTTCTTTCTCTTTCTTTTTTTATTTGTTGGGACTGCCTGCTGCAATGTGTAAAAAGGGGGGACTGCCTACCGCTATGTATAAAAATGGGGAATCTGCATGCCGCAATGTAAAAATGGGGAATCTGCCTGCCGCAATGTAAAAATGGAAAATCTGCCTGCCGCAATGTAAAAATGGGGAATCTGCCTGCCGCAATGTAAAAATGGGGAATCTGCCTGCCGCAATGTGTAAAAATGGGGAATCTGCCTGCTGCAATGTAAAAATGGGGAATCTGCCTGCCGCAATGTGTAAAAATGGGGAATCTGCCTGCCGCAATGTAAAAATGGAAAATCTGCCTGCCGCAATGTAAAAATGGGGAATCTGCCTGCCGCAATGTAAAAATGGGGAATCTGCCTGCCGCAATGTGTAAAAATGGGGAATCTGCCTGCTGCAATGTAAAAATGGGGAATCTGCCTGCCGCAATGTGTAAAAATGGGGAATCTGCCTGCCGCAATGTAAAAATGGGGAATCTGCCTGCCGCAATGTGTAAAAATGGGGAATCTGCCTGCCGCAATGTAAAAATGGGGAATCTGCCTGCCGCAATGTAAAAATGGGGAATCTGCCTGCCGCAATGTGTAAAAATGGGGAATCTGCCTGCCGCAATGTAAAAATGGGGAATCTGCCTGCCGCAATGTGTAAAAATGGGGAATCTGCCTGCCGCTATGTATAAAAATGGGGAATCTGCCTGCCGCTATGTATAAAAATGGGGAATCTGCCTGCCGCTATGTATAAAAATGGGGAATCTGCCTGCCGCTATGTGTAAAAAGGTAGAATCTGCCTGCCGTAATGTGTAAAAAGGGCACGCTATCTGCCGTTATGTGTAAAAGTGTATGGTGTCTGCCGTAATGTGTAAAATGGGGACGCTGTCTGCCGTAATGTGTAAAATGGGGATGCTGTCTGCCGTAATGTGTAAAAAGTGCACGCTGTCTGCCGCTATGTGTAACGAGGGCACGCTGTCTGCCGCTATGTGTAACGAGGGCACGCTGTCTGCCATTGTGTAAAAAGTGTATGCTGTCTGCCGCTATGTGTAACGAGGGCACGCTGTCTGCCGTTATGTGTAAAAAGTGCACGCTGTCTGCCGTTATGTGTAAAAAGGGGAATCTGTTCGCTGTAAGGAGTAAAAGGGTCTCTACCTGGTGTAGTGGTGCTACTGTGCGGCGTAATTTGAAGAATGGAGACTACTGTGCACCGTTTTATGAATTGGTATTATTTTGTGGACACACCCCTTCCCCACGAAGCCACGCCACTATGTATTTTTGCGCGCGCCTACGGCGCGCACTGCCCATGGGGTGGACTTGGATGGGATGGGGGGGGGGGGCCCAAAGCATTTTGTTGCACCTGGGCCCACCGCTTGCTTGTTCCGCCACTGCGTAGGATCAAAATTACCCCCAAATTCTGTGATTTTAGCTGTTTTTATGTTTTTTCAAAAATCATCCAGATCCAAAACCAAAACACGAAAGTGGAATTAGAACCAAAACCAAAACACAAAACACGAAAAAAGTGCCAGCCGCACATCTCTATATATATGCTAGGTTCATCGCGCCCTACGGGCGCTCTTCACACCGTTGTAAGGGGCTACGCCCCCTTAACCCTTGCATGCACTTGTGGCGTGCAATATTTTTATTATATGGAGTATTACCTTCAATCATAATTGTGTGAGTGGTTAAATATTGCACGGACAAAGGGCGTGCAATGGTTAAGGCGTCATAGCCCCTAGCAACGGCGTGAACAGCACACGCAGGGCCTGATGAATCACCTAGTAGGTGCTGTGGTTGGGGGAGTGGCAGGTCCGGGGGAGATACGGATGGGGGAGGGGGTCTGGGGGTGCCACGGGTTGGGGTGGCGGAGGGGCGGTTGTGGTGGTGCCACAGGTGGGGCTGGTGCGGTGGTGCCGAGGGTGGAGGAGGGGCGGGTGTGTGGGTGCCGCGGGTGGTGGAGGGTGTCCCGTGCCACCGCAAGTGGGAGAGGAGCGGATGTGGGGGTGCCACGGGTGGGCAGGTGCGGGGGTGCCGCAGGTGGGGGAGGGGGTCCAGAGCCACCGCGGGTGGTGGAGGGGGTGTGTGGGTGCCGTGGAAGGGGGCCCGGAGGTACTGCGAGTGGGGTAGGGGCGGGCAATGCCTCTCCTGCTTCTCCTGGAAGCAACTAAGCTGCTGTCCTCCCTTTGGCAGTGGCTCTCCCGGAGACTCGCACAGCAGCCAGTCACTATTGTTAGCGCCGGTTTCCCAACACGCCTCATTACAGGGAAGAAGATGCACTCAATAAACTACAGCTCCCAGCAGCCCTAAGGGCCGGAATGCTCCTGCGCTAAGCAGTGACGTGCGGTGAGGTCACTGGTTGGGGAGGCACTGGCAGCTAACAAGCCCTCCAAACCCCCCCCCCCCCCCCCCCCCCCCCCCCCAAAAAAAAAAAAAAAAGTGTGGTCCCCCGACACATCAGTAAAACCAGCACTAGGCAGAACCAGCCAGGGGGAGTAATGCCATAGCAGGGGAGACACTCAGTGTGGGGTCCCCCTGCCATAACATTGATCTGCCCCCCCAGCCAGTCAGCCCAGGGTTGGAATTCCTCGGAAAGTGGGAACCCCAAAAAATAAAAATGGGGTCCCCCCCCTCCCGAGCAATAACCAGCACTGGGCTGATAGCCCAGTGCTATGCCCCGCACCCCTGGTGGCGGTGGGTGCGGGGTTCATTGTGTTAATATTGTTCTTTACATGTGGCCTACAGGTCCCAGCAAGCCTGCCCCAGCATGCTGGCACTTGGAGAACCACAAGTGCCAGCATGCCCGGACATAAAGGGCCTGCTGGCACCTGTAGTCCACCTGCAAAGAATAGTAATATTGTTCTTTACAGGTAGCCTACAGGTCCCAGCAAGCCTGCCCCAGCATGCTGGCACTTGGAGAACCACAAGTGCCAGCATGCCCGGACATAAAGGGCCCGCTGGCACCTGTAGTCCACCTGTAAAGAAAATATTAAAATAAAAACACCACACGTCTTGAAAATAAGCTTTATTAAACCGGACCTTCACCTGGGGGCGGCGGCCTTTAAGCTCTTTTGCGTGGCCGCCGCCTTCCCAGGGCTTCCGGCGTCTTCACCTGGGGGGGGCGCCACCTCCCCAGGGCTTCCAGCGTCTTCTTCACCTGGTGGGCGGCGGCTGCTAAGCTCTTTTGCATAGCCGCCGCCCAGCCAGGACTTGCGGCGTCTTCTTTCTTCAGGAGCTCTTCACAGCTCCTCCTCTGCCGTCGGACTGACTCTCCTCCGCCTCGCGCTGACTTATATAAGTCAGCCGAGGGGGCGGGGGCGATGACGCGGCGAGCCGTGATTGGCTCGCGGCGGCCATCTTGAATTTCAAAAATGACGCTGAGGCGCCATTTTTGAAACTGGAACCGCTCCGCTGCCAAACTCTGCTGGATAAAGGTACATTTCCGCCGCCGCACCGCCGCCGCATCCCGCCGCCCGCACCATTGCCGCATCCAGCCGCCCGCACCTCCTCCGCCAGCGTCGCCCACACAGTGATTGACAGCGGATCCAGTGACGGATCCGCTGGCCAATCACTGTGGCCTCACTGACAGGGACGTGCTTTCATAGGTTGAAAGCATGTCCCTGTATGAAAGCGGCATCTCTAATGGTGCCGCTTTCCCATATATTTTCAATGGGCTTTTACAGCCCAAGGCTAGTCCCCGCCCGTGCCCGCCCCCCGCTCCCCATACTTTCCCCAGTGACAACGGGAGGCACCACGATCGGTGCCTCCCAAACACATACAGAGGGGAGCAGTCCTAAGAATAATATTAAGAAGATACATATGACACAGAATATGTGTCATATGCATCTTCTTTGTATTATCTTACTCATTAATGACAGGGGAGGCACTGCCTCCCCTGCCTCCCCTGACTGCACGTCCCTGGTGCTAAGGGCTGCTGGGAGCTGTAGTTTATGTAGTGCATCTACTTCCCTGTAATGCGGCACGTTGGGACACCGGCGCTAACAATAGTGACTGGCTGGCAGAACTGACTGACTCGCTGAATCAGTGTAAAAGGTGAGAGTGCTGTGCAGTGTCAGTGACACTGCACACCCACTGCACTGCACAGCACTGTCACCATTTACATTGATTCAGCATCCAGACATTGCCCCCCGCGATATCACCCACTCTATCCGTTACATTAGCCATCTCGGGGCTTCCAGGCCGGCAGCCCAGGTGCTGTGTTGCGGAGTCAGGGCCTCTGGGGATCTGGGCCTGGCTGTGGCGGGGAGGCACCTCTGTGACATCACGCACAGAGGAGGCTCCGGGGCTCAGAGAGTATGCGGTGCAGGGAGGGCTATAAAAGTCTTCCGGTGCGCCGCTTTCATATACATCTATGCCGGTGGCCGCAGCAGCTTTTGTTCCACCTGTGGTGCGGCTAGGCAGTGGGGATTGTTGATGGCGGAGGGGGCAGGCGGGCTGGCAGCAGGACATAGGACGCTGCAGTAAAAGTGTTTTGTTTCCCCTATCTACAGTGCAGAGACTTGCTGCAGATGCAGTGACACACCCTCCAGCTGCACCTTTTTGGCAGGTACAGTACCTTTTTTTTATGGTCTGTACCGATTTCTGGCTCTCCAAACTTTCATTGAAAGTATAGGAAAAGGGGCGTGGCCCATCCCTTTACCTGTGGCCACGCCCCGTTTCCGAATTTGTGCCTATTTTTATGTGTTGGAGGGTATTTTGCTGCAGATGCAGTGGGCCTATTTTGGGGTGTGGACCTGGAGCTGCAGCTCCATCAGCCCCATTGTTAATCCTGCTCTGGGGACACACAGCTGCCAAGGGGTAGAGCCTCCCATTGGATGTAACCCGTTTCTCGCCCAATCAGCTGTGGACTGGGTGTGATAGACCTGCTGCTAACCCAATGAGAGCTCCTAGCCACGCCCAGCGTTATCCACACAGTCACACAGTGACAGATCTGGGCTTTTATATAGCAGCACTCCCAGGACTTTTCAGTCCGTAATTGATAAACTAAGCAACAGCTTATTCTATCTCTCTATATATATGTATAAATATATTACTACATACTGACATGCGTAAAATGTCATGCACCCTTAGTCATCTGAGCTCCCGCCGCCTGCCCCTGCTGCCGAGGTCCTGCTGCTGCTGCCGGCGCCTTCCTCCCATGTGGCTGCCTCCACTGCTGCGGTCCCGCAGCTCCCGCTGCTCTCGCTGCTGGTGCCTATTATCCTGCCGGTGCTGCCACAACTGCCGCGATCATGCAGCCACTGCCGCTGCTATATGTCCGCTTCCCCTTTCAGTACCGAGTGCCCGCAGCGTTCAAGTGTTCGCCGCTAATTAGTGCCTCTAGATTCCTTCGGCCAGAAGGGCAGCACGCGGCAGTGTATGAAGTGGTCTGCTGCCTCTGTCCACAAAAACCCCCCAACTTGGTCCGTCAGGGGGGGGGGGGGGGGGTTTCTGGGCACTCAGAAACCCCCCCCTGCATGCGCCACTGCGTGTGCATGGGCACAGCATCTATCACCGCTGCCCTGCAAGTGAGAGGGGGCCTCCCAACTCACCACCATCGCAGGACACTGCAGCCCACAGATGGGACAGCGGGACAGTGCCCGAAAAATGGGACCAATATCGGTACAGTTGGGAGGTAGGTTTCCCTGGGTATCCGGACTCCAGGTCGACACACTTAGGTCAACACCAATTGGTCGACACACCTTGGGTTGACACCTGAAATAGGTCAACACGGACAATAGGTCGACATGAACAAGGTTAACGTGGAAAAGGGTGGACATGAGTTTTTCAAATTTTGTATTTTTTTTTTTTACTTTTTCATACTTTACGATCCACGTGGACTATAATTGGGAATGGTAACCTGTGCCGATCGCAGCGAAATTATGTCAAGTAACGCAAAAAAGTAATCAACTGGGCAAAACCATGTGCACTGCAGGTGGGGCAGATGTAACATGTGCAGAGAGAGTTAGATTTGGGTGGGGTGTGTTCAAACTGAAATCTAAATTGCAGTGTGATAATAAAGCAGCCTTAACGTGTGGGCTACATCATACTTGTCTACTCTCCCGGAAAAGCAGGCAAGTCTCCCGATTCCTGCGCTCACCCCTGCCCGGTCGCCCACTAATGCTGCTTTCACATCGCAAAACCTGCTTTTGAAATGGTTCTTTAAACGGTTCTTAAAACGGGTCTGAGCAGTTAAACCCCCTTCACATCGCATGTTGTAACCAGTATATTACCATTTCATTACCGTTTTGGTACCTTTCACACTGAACCCGTTTCACCCATACAAAACAGTGGTTGTCATTTTAAATGTTTATTTCCTGCTTCTGCCTGGTGACATCACACATGGAGACAGCCTATCACCTTCTGGGGCTTGCAAATACCGTTTCAGACCCTTTCACACTGCACAATGAAACGGGTCTGAAACGGGTAGGACCCTGCTTTTTTACCGTTTCAAAATACCGGTATTTTGAAAACGGTAAATTGAAGGTGACCCTTTCACATCGCAGCTCGAACCGTTTTGGAAGCCTTAAAAATCGGCAATTTACCGGGTTCAAGCTGCGGTGTGTTAGTGAGTAAAGTGTGCGGTCCGGGCAGTCGATGACGCGATTCTTGTTGAATCGCGTCATCATAGCCACACCCCCTACAGTATAATGCCTGTAATAGCGGCATTATGTGATGGGGGCGTGGCCTAAGTGATGTGATACCTCAGTCACACCCCCACCCCACCTCTGCCACGCCCCGTCCCGCCTCTGCACCGCCCCCTCTCCTCATCACTACCCGTCCCCACCCCCTGCTGATCCGACCTGGCTGCTCTCTCCCGGAGAGAGCAGCTGAAAAGTCGGTAATCATGGGCTACATGCACATACCCTCCAACATTTTACACATAAAAATCGGTACAAATTAGAAAAGGGGGCGTGGCCATGGATAAAGGCCCTTTCCCTGTTCTTTCAATGGAAGTTTGGAGAGCCAAAAATCGGTACAGACCATAAAAAAAAGGTACTGTACCTGCTAAAAAGGTGCTGTTGGAGGGTATGCATGCAGAAGCAGACAGTATTTACCCTGCACAGAAACAATATAAATGTATTTGCTCCCCTGCCATGGCAGCATGGTTTGTTCCCAGTGGCAAACGCAGGATTTGCATGGGGGGTTTCCAGAACTGGGTGGAGCCAATCACGGGGGTGGGGACTGAGGTGACCCAGTATATGCTGGGTCCGTAAAACTAGTGTGTCTGTGTGTGTGTGTATATATATATATATATATATATATGCATATACAGTCTATCCGGACCGGCACTCCCCCTCCTCAACTTTACTGCTTTGGTGCCATCTCAGGAATTGGTGGGTAGATGAAGCATGAAAAAAGCGGCACTCAAAGTCTGGTGAAGAAGTTAAATATATTTCACACGTAGTGGTGAACCGACGTTTCGGGGACCAAGCGCCCCTTTTTCAAGGTGAACAACAGTGTATACAAGAAAAACATACCTTTTAAAGAAGAAGAAATGCCCGCCAAGTGCTCCTGATCACGCCCGCCCGGCCGCTCGTGGTTCGTCTTCCGTTCCGGCACATCTAGATGACGTCATGTTCAGTGCGCCCTACGTGCGCGTCATTGCCATGGTTACCCGATGTAATCCTCGGCCGGGCTGCGGCGCTGATTGGAAAAATATGTACAGTTTGTGACATCAAAAATTACAGAACCAGCCACCACTAAATAAAATTATTGCAATAAGGTGATACTTGAGCAAATGGGTGTTATATGCAAACCTATTGGGAAATGAAAATGAACAGGAAATACACTCAAAACAATGGTCCACATGGCTGACTGGGTGGTAATTCTATTTAGACAGACTGGTGTGGAATGGATGTGAGGTGAAAATTCCATTGCTATATATATAACAGTGGGAATTGTAACCATGAGCAACCCTAAACAATGAAAGGGTTGAAGGGGTTGAAGGGACTGTTGGAATAGTGGAATCGCCCCTGCTGGACCAACTAAGTTATCCCCAGGTATCACCTTGATTGCTGTCAGGTATAAATGCTCTATAGGAAAGAAAAATGTTATGCATGAGTGAAGTCACTAATATATAAGGACAATCACATCAGTTGGGCCCCTGCTAATTGTTATAAATTCAATGTTATTATTACTAAAAGATATTCCAATTCAGTCTCTCGTTCAAACCTTGGGGATTGGTAGTATTCAGTTCAAAAATCCATTTAGTTTCCAAACGTAAGAGTTTGCCATCTCTGTCTCCCCCTCTAATGTGTTTGGGAACATGATCTATGATCATGTGTTTCAGATCGTTCATGGAGTGTTTAGCCATCGCAAAATGTCTTGCCACCGGTTGCTCTGACTCCTTTCCTGCCAAAGCTTGCTTGATGGCCGACCGGTGGAGAGCCATCCTTTCCCTGAATGTCCTGACAGATTTGCCCACATAGTGGAGACCACATGGGCATTTAATGAGGTAGACGATGTGAGAAGTGGTGCAGGTGAGTACATGATTGATTTTATATGTTTTGTCTCGATGGGGATTGTCAAAACTGGAACCTACTATCATGTTTTCACACGTAGTGCATTTGATGCACTTGTAGCACCCGGCTGTCTGGTCAGGAAAGTAGTTGAAGACTGTTCCTGTCGTTGGAAACCCGTGATGTCTGTGTGGACTATTACGTCCTTGATGTTTCTGCCCCTTGAAAAACACATCATTGGTCGTGTCCCTCTAAGTGACGGTAGCGACTGATCCGAAGTGATGATGGGCCATAAGGCTCTAGTCGCTCTCTGTACTACCGGACTTGTGGTGTTGAACCTAGAGATGAAAGGTATGGCCCGACTTTTTGCGCGTTTGCTGGGTTGGAGAAGAGTCTCTCTGGGCAATTGCATCACCTCCTGCTTGTGTTTTGCGAGGAGTTGACAATTATATCCTCGTTCCCTGAATTTCAGAACCATCTTATCCAGCTCTTCTTCCAGCTTATCTCGATCGCTGATCAGGCGTGATACCCTGATCATTTGAGAGCGAGGCAGACCATTCTTGAGGGCTTTAGGGTGGTGGCTGTTAGCTCTCAACAGGGTGTTCCTGTCTGTTGGTTTCGTGTAGACCCCTGTTTGTAATGCGCCCTCCATGATGGAAATCTGTACGTCCAGGTAGTGGATGGAACTTGTGCTGGTTTGATAGGTATATATATATGTTCGAGGAAGAAGAGAAGGTGTTTTTTCAAGAACAAACAGTCTGCCAGCATATTTTATTATTTTCCCGATATATAGATGACCTCTTCCTCCTGTGGACAGGAGGATCGGAAAGTTTTGACCAGCTAATGCATCTTACCAACTCCAGACCAGAAGGCGTTAAATATACCTATCAAACCAGCACAAGTTCCATCCACTACCTGGACGTACAGATTTCCATCATGGAGGGCGCATTACAAACAGGGGTCTACACGAAACCAACAGACAGGAACACCCTGTTGAGAGCTAACAGCCACCACCCTAAAGCCCTCAAGAATGGTCTGCCTCGCTCTCAAATGATCAGGGTATCACGCCTGATCAGCGATCGAGATAAGCTGGAAGAAGAGCTGGATAAGATGGTTCTGAAATTCAGGGAACGAGGATATAATTGTCAACTCCTCGCAAAACACAAGCAGGAGGTGATGCAATTGCCCAGAGAGACTCTTCTCCAACCCAGCAAACGCGCAAAAAGTCGGGCCATACCTTTCATCTCTAGGTTCAACACCACAAGTCCGGTAGTACAGAGAGCGACTAGAGCCTTATGGCCCATCATCACTTCGGATCAGTCGCTACCGTCACTTAGAGGGACACGACCAATGATGTGTTTTTCAAGGGGCAGAAACATCAAGGACGTAATAGTCCACACAGACATCACGGGTTTCCAACGACAGGAACAGTCTTCAACTACTTTCCTGACCAGACAGCCCGGGTGCTACAAGTGCATCAAATGCACTACGTGTGAAAACATGATAGTAGGTTCCAGTTTTGACAATCCCCATCGAGACAAAACATATAAAATCAATCATGTACTCACCTGCACCACTTCTCACATCGTCTACCTCATTAAATGCCCATGTGGTCTCCACTATGTGGGCAAATCTGTCAGGACATTCAGGGAAAGGATGGCTCTCCACCGGTCGGCCATCAAGCAAGCTTTGGCAGGAAAGGAGTCAGAGCAACCGGTGGCAAGACATTTTGCGATGGCTAAACACTCCATGAACGATCTGAAACACATGATCATAGATCATGTTCCCAAACACATTAGAGGGGGAGACAGAGATGGCAAACTCTTACGTTTGGAAACTAAATGGATTTTTGAACTGAATACTACCAATCCCCAAGGTTTGAACGAGAGACTGAATTGGAATATCTTTTAGTAATAATAACATTGAATTTATAACAATTAGCAGGGGCCCAACTGATGTGATTGTCCTTATATATTAGTGACTTCACTCATGCATAACATTTTTCTTTCCTATAGAGCATTTATACCTGACAGCAATCAAGGTGATACCTGGGGATAACTTAGTTGGTCCAGCAGGGGCGATTCCACTATTCCAACAGTCCCTTCAACCCCTTCAACCCTTTCATTGTTTAGGGTTGCTCATGGTTACAATTCCCACTGTTATATATATAGCAATGGAATTTTCACCTCACATCCATTCCACACCAGTCTGTCTAAATAGAATTACCACCCAGTCAGCCATGTGGACCATTGTTTTGAGTGTATTTCCTGTTCATTTTCATTTCCCAATAGGTTTGCATATAACACCCATTTGCTCAAGTATCACCTTATTGCAATAATTTTATTTAGTGGTGGCTGGTTCTGTAATTTTTGATGTCACAAACTGTACATATTTTTCCAATCAGCGCCGCAGCCCGGCCGAGGATTACATCGGGTAACCATGGCAATGACGCGCACGTAGGGCGCACTGAACATGACGTCATCTAGATGTGCCGGAACGGAAGACGAACCACGAGCGGCCGGGCGGGCGTGATCAGGAGCACTTGGCGGGCATTTCTTCTTCTTTAAAAGGTATGTTTTTCTTGTATACACTGTTGTTCACCTTGAAAAAGGGGCACTTGGTCCCCGAAACGTCGGTTCACCACTACGTGTGAAATATATTTAACTTCTTCACCAGACTTTGAGTGCCGCTTTTTTCATGCTTCATCTATATATATGCATATATATATATATATATATATATATATACATATCTACACATATATAGGGTTCACTACGGTATGCCGGCGGACAGGCTCCCGGCAACCAGCATACCGGCGCCGGGAGCCTGGCCGCCGGCTTACCGACAGTGTGGCGAGCGCAAATGAGCCCCTTGCGGCCTCGCTGCGCTCGCCACGCTACGGGCACGGTGGCGCGCTATGCGCACCACGCTATTTTATTCTCCCTCCAGGGGGGTCGTGGCCCCCCATGAGGGAAAACAATTGTCAGTATGCCGGCTGTCGGGATCCCGGCGCCGGTATACTGTGCGCCGGGATCCCGTCAGTCGGCATACTGAAGACCACCCCATATATATACCGTGTGTGTATGTATATATATATATATATATATATATATATACACACACACACACACATACATATACACATACATAGCATATTAAACATATATATATACACATACAGTACACGTATATATACACATGTATATATATCATATGTGTGTGTGTGTGTTTATATGTATGTATGTATGTATGTATATACATGTGTATATATGTATGCACATGGATATATATGTACTATAATTAAAATAAAGTAAACATTTATTGCACTTACAAGTGCCACCAGGAAGACAGCAGGCTGCAGAGGACGCTAGACAGTCATTAATAATACTCATGCAGCTTAAAAAAAAAATATTTTTTTTTTTTTTTTTTTTTTTAGTGGAGGGGGCTTCTGGGTGCTCGGAAACCCCCCCTGGGTGCGCCACTGGTTCCATACACAAAGTTACTTGCTTTTTATGCTTTACTTGCAAATCTGAATCAGGACGTATGAGTAGGTTTACCACCTCATCCATTTTATTCTGGACACATATTAATTACACAAAGTTCTGTGGCTGGCTGGCTTCAAGAATCCATTTCACCTGGTTTTAATAAGCCACAGAACCTGTGTAATTAATATGTGTCCAGAATGAAAGGGATGAGCTGGTAACCCTGCGTATGATCCCTATGGCTACGTGCATTGGGGGTCTTTCCAACCTGATCGCTCGCTGACGTTTTTCGCAGTGCAGCGATCAGGGCACTACTGCGCATGCGTAGCGTACGGGTACAAAGCGGATCGTTGCTGGGCGATGGATTTAACGAAGAATCCATTCGCACAGCCGATTGTAAGAAGATTGACGGAAGAAGGTGTTTGTGGGTGTCAACTGACCGTTTTCAGGGAGTGTTTGGAAAAACGCAGGCGTGTCCAGGCGTTTGCAGGGCGGGTGTCAGACATCAATTCCGGGACCAGACAGGCTGAAGTGATTGCAGCGACTGAATAAGTTCAGACCTACTCAGAAACTGCAAAAACTGTTTTTGTACCGCTCGGCTGCACAGGCGGCGACTATGCGTTTGCACGGCTGCAAAAAGTAACTAGCGAGCGATGAACTCGGAATGAACCCCATTATCAGAGAAGATTTCTCGTGGCCACTTAAGGTGTGTACACACGGTGAGATCCTTGCTGTGTCTGATTTTGACTATGCGATTTCCCTTGAACTCCCCCAGAGCCCAGATCGCACAGATTGTACAGATTTTGACTATCTGTGCTTGAGATTTTGTCTATGTACGATTTTGACTTAGTGGCAATTTTGACTATACTTTGTACTAGAACTAGATAGTCCAGATTGACTTGCCTGCACAGTCTATCTAGCCTTGCGATACCGACCCCACGGAGCACGCATCCGGATCGAATCTGTATCGCAAGCGGCCTAAACATCCTGGGTGCTCTCTTCGGTGGGGCTATGACGTGTAGAGGGGGCGGGGCGGTGTGTAAATATTACCATGATTATACTGCAAGGGGCGTGGCTATGATGACGTGATTCAGCGGGAATCGTGTCATTAATTGCCTGGACCACCCACTTTACTCACTAAGTGGGCAGCCGGGCAGGGGGTATCTTGAAAATCGGGAGACTTGCCTGTTATTCCGAGGAGCCGGAAGGGTCACACGATTTTTGGGAGCCTCCCAGACATTCCGGAAGATTAGGCAAGTATGGGCTGGAATAACTCTCATGCGGCGCTTTATGGAAACGCTGAAGTTACATTTTACCAACTGCTGGAGAACCGCTCCATTATACAACCCCTATAGAGCCTATTGCTGTTATACTCACCTGACGTGTTCACGCGGCCTAGGGTGCACATGTCCGGGTGGGAGGTGCGCAGAGGGTGTGGCGTTGCAAATTGCATCATCGCAGACACAGTGGCGTGATACAGAACATATTGCTGGTGCTCCACCCCTGGCTCCAAATATCCACTGTTGATGATGGCGATCTGCAGCCGCCGCTGATTGGCTGAGTGCGTCTTGATCCCTCCCACTGACACTATTATTCGTATTGCTGATGCAAGCTACTCATATACAGGCTTGGACTGGCCCACAGGGGTACAGGGGAAACCACCGGTGAGCCCCACTGCCTGAGGGCCCACTCTTTCCTCTAGGGATCAGGTTCCAGACTGTGCACTAGTATTATACATGGTAGATATGTTGCATTACACTGCACAAGACTATTGTGTATTTCAAGCCTATGTGGAGGCTGGCCACACCCCCTTTGTAGGCTGGCCACACCCCTAAGCATAGGCCCCTATCACTGCATTCCCCCGGTGGGCCCTTCATGCCCCAGTCCGACACTGCTCATATAGTTTACTTGATAGGTTTGTCCGAGGCAGGAAGGTAGATTCTCATTTAATTTTTTTTCAAGGGGAAGACGATGGATGTTTGTGTTTACATGAACTTAATTAGTATTTTTATTTATTTATTTTTGGGCTGTTTGTAAATGTTATTTACATGGTAAATGTGATTAATGACACTGTCCAGACTCAGACTGTATTATACATATGATACTTCATTGAAGTGCTGAATTGCTTATATATATTCATACCTTCCAACAGTCCCAGTAAATCGTGCTCTGTATCTCTAACCTTTACTACTAATGCTGTCACCCATGTTTCCTGGCGCAAACCTATCGCATATCCTACTGATTCATTCTGGTTCAACCTGGCTACCCTCACTGAGCTGCAGGCTGCACACAATGTCTTTCCCCCCACTTTTATTCTTGTATTTATGTTGCAAACTGCATCCAACTCCACCTCAGCCCCATGATGTCACTAAGCTCTGGTGGGTGACTCCTCCTCAGCCCCATGATGACACTAAGCTCTGGTGAGTGACTGCGCCTCAGCCCCATGATGTCACTAAGCTCTGGTGAGTGACTGCGCCTCAGCCCCATGATGACACTAAGCTCTGGTGAGTGGCTGCGCCTCAGCCCCATGATGACACTAAGCTCTGGTGAGTGGCTGCGCCTCAGCCCCATGATGTCACTAAGCTCTGGTGAGTGGCTGCGCCTCAGCCCCATGATGTCACTAAGCTCTGGTGAGCGACTCCGCCTCAGCCACATGATGTCACTAAGCTCTGGTGGGTGACTCCGCCTCAGCCCCATGATGTCACTAAGCTCTGGTGAGCGACTCCGCCTCAGCCACATGATGACACTAAGCTCTGGTGGGTGACTCCGCCTCAGCCCCATGAAATCACTAAGCTCTGGTGAGTGGCTGCGCCTCAGCCCCATGATGACACTAAGCTCTGGTGAGTGGCTGCGCCTCAGCCCCATGATGACACTAAGCTCTGGTGGGTGACTGCGCCTCAACCCCATGATGTCACTAAGCTCTGGTGGGTGACTCCGCCTCAGCCCCATGATGTCACTAAGCTCTGGTGAGTGGCTGCGCCTCAGCCCCATGATGACACTAAGCTCTGGTGAGTGGCTGCGCCTCAGCCCCATGATGTCACTAAGCTCTGGTGAGCGACACCGCCTCAGCCACATGATGACACTAAGCTCTGGTGGGTGACTCCGCCTCAGCCCCATGATGTCACTAAGCTCTGGTGAGCGACTCCGCCTCAGCCACATGATGTCACTAAGCTCTGGTGGGTGACTGCGCCCAAGCCCCATGATGTCACTAAGCTCTGGTGAGTGGCTGCGCCTCAGCCCCATGATGACACTAAGCTCTGGTGAGTGGCTGCGCCTCAGCCCCATGATGACACTAAGCTCTGGTGAGCGACTCCGCCTCAGCCACATGATGTCACTAAGCTCTGGTGGGTGACTGCGCCCAAGCCCCATGATGTCACTAAGCTCTGGTGGTTGACTGCGCCCAAGCCCCATGATGTCACTAAGCTCTGGTGGGTGACTCTGCCTTGAGCCCCATGATGTCACTAAGCTCTGGTGGGTGACTGCGCCTCAGCCCCATGATGTCACTAAGCTCTGGTGAGTGACTGCGCCTCAGCCCCATGATGTCACTAAGCTCTGGTGAGTGACTGCACCTTAGCCCCATGATGTCACTAAGCTCTGGTGGGTGACTGCGCCTCAGCCCCATGATGTCACTAAGCTCTGTTGGGTGACTCCGCCTCAGCTCCATGATGACACTAAGCTCTGGTGGGTGACTGCGCCTCAGCCCCATGATGTCACTAAGCTCTGGTGAATGGCTGCGCCTCAGCCCCATGATGACACTAAGCTCTGGTGAGTGGCTGCGCCTCAGCCCCATGATGACACTAAGCTCTGGTGGGTGACTCCGCCTCAGCCCCATGATGTCACTAAGCTCTGGTGGGTGACTCCGCCTCAGCCCCATGATGTCACTAAGCTCTGGTGAGTGGCTGCGCCTCAGCCCCATGATGACACTAAGCTCTGTTGAGTGGCTGCGCCTCAGCCCCATGATGTCACTAAGCTCTATTGAGCGACTCCGCCTCAGCCACATGATGACACTAAGCTCTGGTGGGTGACTCCGCCTCAGCCCCATGATGTCACTAAGCTCTGGTGAGCGACTCCGCCTCAGCCACATGATGACACTAAGCTCTGGTGGGTGACTCCGCCTCAGCCCCATGATGTCACTAAGCTCTGGTGAGTGGCTGCGCCTCAGCCCCATGATGACACTAAGCTCTGGTGAGTGGCTACGCCTCAGCCCCATGATGTCACTAAGCTCTGGTGAGCGACTCCGCCTCAGCCACATGATGACACTAAGCTCTGGTGGGTGACTCCGCCTCAGCCCCATGATGTCACTAAGCTCTGGTGAGCGACTCCGCCTCAGCCACATGATGTCACTAAGCTCTGGTGGGTGACTGCGCCCAAGCCCCATGATGTCACTAAGCTCTGGTGAGTGGCTGCGCCTCAGCCCCATGATGACACTAAGCTCTGGTGAGTGGCTGCGCCTCAGCCACATGATGACACTAAGCTCTGGTGGGTGACTCCGCCTCAGCCCCATGATGTCACTAAGCTCTGGTGAGCGACTCCGCCTCAGCCACATGATGACACTAAGCTCTGGTGGGTGACTCCGCCTCAGCCCCATGATGTCACTAAGCTCTGGTGAGTGGCTGCGCCTCAGCCCCATGATGACACTAAGCTCTGGTGAGTGGGTGCGCCTCAGCCACATGATGTCACTAAGCTCTGGGGGGTGACTGCGCCCAAGCCCCATGATGTCACTAAGCTCAGGTGGTTGACTGCGCCCAAGCCCCATGATGTCACTAAGCTCTGGTGGGTGACTCCGCCTTGAGCCCCATGATGTCACTAAGCTCTGGTGGGTGACTGCGCCTCAGCCCCATGATGTCACTAAGCTTTGGTGAGTGACTGCGCCTCAGCCCCATGATGTCACTAAGCTCTGGTGAGTGACTGCGCCTCAGCCCCATGATGTCACTAAGCTCTGGTGGGTGACTGCGCCTCAGCCCCATGATGTCACTAAGCTCTGTTGGGTGACTCCGCCTCAGCTCCATGATGACACTAAGCTCTGGTGGGTGACTCCGCCTCAGCCCCATGATGACACTAAGCTCTGGTGGGTGACTGAGCCTCAGCCCCATGATGTCACTAAGCTCTGGTGGGTGACTCCACCTCAACCCCATGATGACACTAAGCTCTGGTGGGTGACTGAGCCTCAGACCCATGATGTCACTAAGCTCTGGTGGGTGACTCCGCCTCAGCCCTATGATGTCACTAAGCTCTGGTGGGTGACTGCACCTCAGCCCCATGATGACACTAAGCTCTGGTGGGTGACTTCTCCTCAGCCCCATGATGTCACTAAGCTCTGGTGGGTGACTCCGCCTCAGCCCCATGATGTCACTAATCTCTGGTGGGTGACTCCTCCTCAGCCTCATGATGTCACTAAGCTCTGGTGGGTGACTGCGCCCAAGCCCCATGATGTCACAAAGCTCAGGTGGTTGACTGCGCCCAAAAACCCATGATGTCACTAAGCTCTGGTGGGTGACTCCGCCTGAGCCCCATGATGTCACTAAGCTCAGGTGGGATTCATGAGCAGTTCTGCTAAGATAAGATACACTACCAGAGGGCGGCAGCCTAGCGTGTGCAATGCTGCTAAAAGCAGGTAGCGAGCGAACAACTCGGAAAGAGGGCCATAGGACAGAGGGTCCTGCCTGTGAGAATGTACATTCTAGTTTTGAAGAACCCTAAATCCAAAATCACTCTGCATGATGGAGCTCTTAGCTGTACTTGGTTGGATGGAAGACGTCTTGTGCTCTTTGGATTACCAATGATAAGCGAACCCTGCACCAAGGACTGACCACTGTGGCTGCCCTTATGTGTGGGGTATATACTGTAGATCTAGCATAGGGCCAGTTCAAGAGGCCGTTAAGTGCAGACATATTTTGGGGCTTATTATATTGATGTCCATAGCTGACTGGTTTGCCGGCCGCTGGGGCTGTAAGTGCTTTATCACTATTTATTTCAACAACCAAACTTACATCTGTTTGTCCTTTAGCATAATGTTACACAGGGTAAGCCATATATAACCTATATACTGTATCTAGCATAGCACAAAGATATATGATCAGACATAGGGGGTCATTCTGAGTTGTTCGCTAGCTGAATTTGTTTACAGCGCAGCGATCAGGCTAAAAATCGGCAGTTCTGCACATGCGTATGCGGCGCAATGCTTACGCGTGACGTACGGGCACAACGAACGATGCAGTTTTGCACAGGGTCTAGCGAAGAATTTCAGTCGCACTGGTGGCCGCAGAGTGATTGACATGCAGTGGGCGTTTCTGGGTGGCAACTGACCGTTTTCAGGGAGTGTTCGAAAAAACGCAGGCGTGCCAGGGAAAATGCAGGCATGTCAGGGAAAACGCAGGCGTGGCTGGGCGAACGCTTGGCGGGTTTGTGATGTCCAATCCGGAACTGAACAGTCTGAAGTGATCGCAAGCGCAGAGTAGGTTTTGAGATACTCTGAAACTACACAAACATTTTTTTGTATCCGCTCTGCGATACAACCGTTCGCACTTCTGCTAAGCTAAAATACACTCCCAGTGGGCGGCGGCATAGCGTTTGCACAGCTGCTAAAACTGCTAGCGAGCGATCAACATCGGAACCCCCCTAGTCGGAAGCTAGACCTGCGTCTGTACTACACCCGCCATATAATTCGCTACACAGAGCCAAAGTATCTGCGATAGGCTTGGTGGAAGCCGACCCATTCTGAGAGCTGGTCACAGGGCCAGTAGTTCTCACACTGCTCCTTCTTCAGCTCCAGTGGGCTCTTCATACGCTGGAAGAATCTGGAATGCAAAAATAAACCGACTGTCAGCTACTTCTTTATATAATGCATGGGCGGGGGTTGTGCGCCTATGGCAGTCCTGCTCACCCATACAGTGCTGAGGGGAGAAGAGAGGGTGTGTCTGGGTATCAGGCAGCCAGTGAGAGCTGTGTCAGGCAGCCAGTGAGAGCTGTGTCAGGCAGCCTGTGAGAGTGAGAGCTGTGTCAGGCAGCCAGTGAGAGCTGTGTCAGGCAGCCAGTGAGAGCTGTGTCAGGCAGCCAGTGAGAGCTGTGTCAGGCAGCCTGTGAGAGTGAGAGCTGTGTCAAGCAGCCAGTGAGAGCTGTGTCAGGCAGCCAGTGACAGTGAGAGCTGTGTCAGGCAGCCAGTGAGAGCTGTGTCAGGCAGCCAGTGACAGTGAGAGCTGTGTCAGGCAGCCAGTGAGAGCTGTGTCAGGCAGCCAGAGAGAGCTGTGTCAGGCAGCCAGCGAGAGCTGTGTCAGGCAGCCAGCGAGAGCTGTGTCAGGCAGCCAGCGAGAGCTGTGTCAGGCAGTCAGCGAGAGCTGTGTCAGGCGCCAGTGAGCGCTGTGTCAGGCAGCCAGTGAGGCTGTGTCAGGCAGCCAGTGAGAGCTGTGTCAGGCAGCCAGTGAGAGCTGTGTCAGGCAGACAGAGAGAGCTGTGTCAGGCAGCCAGTGAGAGATGTGTCAGGCAGCCAGTGAGAGCTGTGTCAGGCAGCCAGTGACAGTGAGAGCTGTGTCAGGCAGCCAGTGAGAGCTGTGTCAGGCAGCCAGTGACAGTGAGAGCTGTGTCAGGCAGCCAGTGAGAGCCGTGTTAGGCAGCCAGTGAGAGCTGTGTCAGGCAGCCAGAGAGAGCTGTGTCAGGCAGCCAGTGAGAGCTGTGTCAGGTAGCCAGCGAGAGCTGTGTCAGGCAGCCAGTGAGAGCTGTGTCAGGCAGCCAGTGACAGTGAGAGCTGTGTCAGGCAGCCAGTGACAGTGAGAGCTGTGTCAGGCAGCCAGTGAGAGCTGTGTCAGGCAGCCAGTGAGAGCTGTGTCAGGCAGCCAGTGAGAACTGTGTCAGGCAGCCAGTGAGAGCTGTGTCAGGCAGCCAATGACAGTGAGAGCTGTGTCAGGCAGCCAGTGAGAGCTGTGTCAGGCAGCCAGTGACAGTGAGAGCTGTGTCAGGCAGCCAGTGAGAGCTGTGTCAGGCAGCCAGTGACAGTGAGAGCTGTGTCAGGCAGCCAGTGAGAACTGTGTCAGGCAGCCAGTGAGAGCTGTGTCAGGCAGCCAGTGAGAGCTGTGTCAGGCAGCCAGTGAGAGCCGTGTCAGGCAGCCAGTGAGAGCTGTGTCAGGCAGCCAGTGACAGTGAGAGCTGTGTCAGGCAGCCAGTGAGAGCTGTGTCAGGCAGCCAGTGACAGTGAGAGCTGTGTCAGGCAGCCAGTGAGAGCTGTGTCAGGCAGCCAGTGACAGTGAGAGCTGTGTCAGGCAGCCAGTGAGAGCTGTGTCAGGCAGCCAGTGAGAGCTGTGTCAGGCAGCCAGTGAGAGCTGTGTCAGGCAGCCAGTGACAGTGAGAGCTGTGTCAGGCAGCCAGTGAGAGCTGTGTCAGGCAGCCAGTGAGAGCTGTGTCAGGCAGCCAGTGAGAGCTGTGTCAGGCAGCCAGTGACAGTGAGAGCTGTGTCAGGCAGCCAGTGAGAGCTGTGTCAGGCAGCCAGTGAGAGCTGTGTCAGGCAGCCAGCGAGAGCTGTGTCAGGCAGCCAGTGAGAGCCGTGTCAGGCAGCCAGTGAGAGCCTTGTCAGGCAGCCAGTGAGAGCTGTGAGGAGTAGGGGACTGCACTGCTATTGGAAGCCCAAGTCTGTGCTGCTGGACCATTCATGCGCAGAGGGGATCTGGACCAGCAGATGAAGTGGACAGTCTCTTCTTATCCCTGGCAGCCTGTATTGACTAGCATCTAAGCATCACCTAGCAGCCCCAGCAAGTTTTTTTGTTAAATTGCAGCAACAGAAAAGTTTAATTTGCTACAATGAGAGATAATGGATAATTTTTCCAATTGCAACATAGGCAAACGCAGGGGAGGGGGGGTTCCAGTTGCCCGGAAACCCCCTCCAATTGGCAGGTGACTTAAATTATGATAACAATAGCAATGGTATATAATACTATTACTACAGCTACCGCCACATCATGCAGTTTAAGTGACGGAGCTGCTGCACATGTCCAGTGGTAGCAGCTTCTTCTACCAAGTTTGCTGTGTGTGTGTGGATCTGAGTCCTCAATCAGTGCACTGGATCAGAGAGCAGCTGCCAGGATGAAGAGACAGGAACCTCACCATGAGGTGGGAGAATATGTGCTTAGAAAGTGCAGTACTGGTTCTATTATGTTTCAGGTATTGATTTTTTTTTACGGTATGTTTAACCTTTTCCTGACCCCTTATCTTATTTAAATATGTTTAATACAGCCTACAACCTAGACCATCTATAGTGTTAAATATTAATACTGTGTTCCATACAGTATCCAGTGTATACAAAGACCAATGTTTACATGAATCTCCAGGGTCAGTAATAGGTTCTTCTACAGCTTTCCCAGACTCCCGCACCTGCTCCAATGTTCCGTAGAGCGGGAGATTGTGGAATGCATCTGGAAACCCCCCTCTAGAAGTCCTGCGTTTGCCCCTGTGCCACATACTGATATATAGGGGCTTATTTATCAATGAGTTTTATCATATGCAAAGAGTTTTATAACTCGTTGTGTGTTATAAATGGTGCTTCAGCCAATCAGCTCCTAACTGTCATGTGTGACAGTTGGGAGCTGATTGGCTGGAGCACCATTTATCATACATGAGTTATAAAACTTGTTGCATATTATAAAACTTGTTGATAAATCAGCCGCACAGTTCCTTTGGCGCTAATGAATGAATGATGAATCTGACTTATGGCGTATGACCTGCATACGAAACAGACATCGCTGACATGGAGACTTAATATAAAGTACTGTTTGTCTGAAATGTGCGCTTACCGTTCAAAATAGTCGTAGGAGCGCCTGTGTCTCTTGATGACGGAATTGGCCGAATTTCTTGACATCTTTACTTCTAAAGGGGAGAGAAATAGCCAAACAGATGATACAATGCACGGACATAGCATCACATTCACGAATATTGGGGTCATTCAGACCTGAGCGCTCGCTAGCTATTTTTTGCAGCGCTGCGATCAGATAGTCGCCGCCCACAGGAGAGTGTTTTTTACCTTTGCAAGTGTGCGATCGCATGTGCAGCCGAGCGGTACAAAAAAGTTTTGTGCAGTGTCTGAGTTGCCCAGAACTTACTCAGCCGCTGCGATCACTTCAGCCTGTCCGGGGCCGGAATTGACGTCAGACACCCGCCCTGCAAACGCCTGGACACGCCTGCGTTTTTCCAACCACTCCCTCTCTTCGTAAAACCTATCGCACAGCAACGATCCACTTTGCAGCCGTACGACGTGCCTGCGCATTGCGGTGCATACGCATGTGCAGTTCTGACCTGATCGCTGCCCTGCAAAAAACTGCATCGTGCGATCAGGTCGGAATGACCCCCATTGTCCTTTCACGTAGAAAATGACACGGATATTTACTATCAATGAGCCTAATTCAGGCCTGATCGTAAAAAACGCACATCTATGATCAAAATCTTTGACAAGCGGGGGGGACGCCCAGCACAGGGCGAGTCCGGACCGCATGCGGGATCCAGCTTCCCCTGCAGACATGCAAAAGCATCGCACGGCGGCGCTGCTTTCGCCCCTGCCAAGTAGCCCTCTGCCTACGCAGCCTAGCTGCGAAGGCAGATGGCTACCCGCCATGTTTAGGGTTGCAGCAGCTGTATGTGATGTCATGTAGTCGTCGTGGCCCGCACTGCAAATGGTCCGGATACGCCTCCGTTGTCGAGGCTTCACCCCCCCCCAACGCCGTCCGAACGCCGCCGATACGCCCCGACCACCCCTGATTGACAGGCAGAGGCGATCGCACATGTGAGATGCTGTTGCATCTCACTGTGTGGGCGCACGCACTGCAGCTTCTGCGCTTGCGCACACTTCACCGGCTTTCAGCCTGTGAACGCTGCCGCTGCAGCCTCCGGGTCTGAATTAGGCCCAATATCAACAGTCCTGATTTTATAGGGACAGTAAATAATATTTTCAATAAACTTACCGTGAGTATTTAACAACTTTCTGGATTTCGGATCCCCTGTTACCAGAGAAAAATACATGTTAATAACTTCCTAACAATAAATGAATCTAAAAGACCAAAAAGATCAATTCATTTACTACAATTAGTGAGTGTGACTGCAATTAGAACATTCTTCTTATTTCCGATCATTCTGTGAATACTCTTTATGGTAAATTTACTAAAGATCGATATTGATCAATTTTTAAATTGAGTTAAAATCAATCTTTAGTAAATGCAGCCCTTACAGTAAACACAAGACAATAGATAATATATGACAAATAATGGCTGAACTGCGGAAACATGGACACTACGTCCATCCGCCAATCAGGACCTATATCCCAATAGTAGAATGTATCAAGCTTCCTAAAGGTCAATAAAGTCTTCACTGATACAAATGAGTCCACGTCATTACATTGGCAGAATATGAGGAGAAATATCTCCCAACATTTATGACAGCGGAGTTAGGACTTTTGCGCAGCGAATCCAGCCCGATTTCAAAAGGGGCGTGACCTATGGGAAAGGGGGCATGTCTTATGGGAGTGCCGCGGTCACGAGCCACACCCCCGTTTTCGTCATTGAGGGGGCATGCCCCCTCTCCCTCTGTCTCCTGTGAATAGACGCTGTGCGCATGCACAAATTCATCTGGGGGTGGAGCTTTCAGCTTTGTGGCTCCGACTCTGTGGAACTCTCTTCCCCGCACAGTGAGAGGAGAATCCTTCAAAAATAGACTCAAGACCTGTTACTCACGCGTTCCACCAATGTCCCTAGTTAATATTGGGGCTCATTCCCAGTTGATCGCTCGCTAGCTGTTTTTAGCAGCCGTGCAAACGCTATGCCGCCTCCCACTGGGAGTGTATTTTAGCTTAGTAGAAGTGCGAACGAAAGAATCGCAGATCGGCTACAAAATATTTTTTGTGCAGTTTTAGAGTAGCTCAAAACCTACTCAGCGCTTGCGATGACTTCAGACTGTTCAGTTCCTGTTTTGACGTCACAAACCCGCCCAGCGTTCGTCCAGCCACGCCTACGTTTTTCCTGGCACGCCTGCGTTTTTCCGAACACTCCCTGAAAACGGTCAGTTGACATCCAGAAACGCCCACTGCATGTCAATCACTCTGCGGTCAGCAGTGCGACTGAAAAGCTTCGCTAGATCTTGTGTGAAACTACATCGGTCGTTGTGCCTGTACGACGCGCGTGCGCATTGAGCCGCATACGCATGCGCAGGACTGCCATTTTTTAGCCTGAACGCTCCGCTGCGAACAAATGCAGCTAGCGATCAACTCGGAATGACCCCCATTGTTATGTGTTTTGTGTTATAGAGGCAAATGTAAAGCACTGTGAGTCCTATTGGGAGAAAAGTGCTATATAAATACATTTATTATTTTTATTGTTATTAATTGATTACTTTATAAAACCTGTGTTTACACTTTGACTTTTATGTTACTATCCCAGTGTATAATATTATTTTATGCTGCTTTTACCAATGAGAAAGACATTATTCTGCATGCACACGTCCACCAGTAACGCGGCGATCTGACAGCAATTATGTTGGTCTGAGAACGGCATCACGCTGCCCACACACGGCCGTTACGTCAGCCAATTTAATCATTCTAGACTGAGTTTTGTATTTAATATTATTTCCCCTTTAAATCCAATGGCCAAAACCCACTGAAGATGCAGCAGCTTAGAAACAAAGCTGCCTGGTAAATCTATCCCCATGTGAGCTTAGAGAGGGTGTATGGCCCCAAAACCGGGTGTACTGGATACTCCAGTCATCCTATGACCATGATCTGAGGGTCTGTGTGGTTATTGATACGTGATCTGATTACTCAGCCTGGTCACAGAATGATCAGATCACCAGGCCACTCAGACGGAGGATAAGACACGTTATCTTCCTTGGTACATGGGTGCATGAAACTCTCCACTTCTGTCAGTATCACACATAGGGGGTAATTCCAAGTTGATCGCAGCAGGATTTTTTTTAGCAGTTGGGCAAAACCATGTACACTGCAGGTGGGGCGATGTAACATGTGCAGAGAGAGTTAGATTTGGGGGTGGTGTGTTCAATCTGCAATCTAAATTGCACTGTAAAAATAAAGCAGCCAGTATTTACCCTGCACAGAAACAAAATAACCCACCTAAATCTATCTCTCCCTGCACATGTTACATCTGCCCCCCCTTCAGTGCACATGGGCCCTCATTCCGAGTTGTTCGCTCGCAAGGCGATTTTAGCAGAGTTACACACGCTAAGCCGCCGCCTACTGGGAGTGAATCTTAGCTTCTTAAAATTGCGAACGATGTATTCGCAATATTGCGATTACAAACTACTTAGCAGTTTCAGAGTAGCTTCAGACTTACTCGGCATCTGCGATCAGTTCAGTGCTTGTCGTTCCTGGTTTGACGTCACAAACACTCCCAGCGTTCGCCCAGACACTCCTCCGTTTCTCCAGCCACTCCTGCGTTTTTTCCGGAAACGGTAGCGTTTTCATCCACACGCCCATAAAACGCCGTGTTTCCGCCCAGTAACACCCATTTCCTGTCAATCACATTATGTTCGCCGGAGCGAAGAAAAAGCCGTGAGTAAAAAAACTATCTTCATAGCAAAATTACTTGGCGCAGTCGCAGTGCGAACATTGCGCATGCGTACTAAGCAGAAAAACGCTGCGATGCGAAGAAAATTACCGAGCGAACGACTCGGAATGAGGGCCATGGTTTTGCCCAATTGCTAAAAAACTTGCTGCTGCGATCAACTCAGAATTACCCCCATACATTTATAGTTTGCTACTGAACTACTGCGATGTGACCACACGATGGCGCCACTCACACGCCCTGAGCTCACTACAGATCATTCCATAGCAGACTATGGAGCTGTGGGGGCGGCCACTAAGGGCTGCATCTATGTACACACAGACACACACACACACACACACACACACACACACACACACACACACACACACACACACACTCTCTCTCTAAGGGCTGCATCTATGTACACACACACACACACACACACACACACACACACACACACACACACACACACTCTCTCTCTAAGGGCTGCATCTATGTACACACAGACACACACACACACACACACACACACACACACACACACACACACACACACACTCTCTCTCTAAGGGCTGCATCTATGTACACACACACACACACACACACACACACACACACACACACACACACACACACACACACTCTCTCTCTAAGGGCTGCATCTATGTACACACACACACACACACACACACACACACACACACACACACACACACACACTGTATCTCACAATAAATGGTGGTATACGGCGAATAAGAGATCAAGGGCCTAATTCAGCCCTGATCGCTAGCAGGCGATTTTTGCACTGCTGCGATCAGACAGTCGCAGCCTACATGGGGAGTGTATTTGAGCTGTGCAAGTGTGCGATCGCTCCATTAGCAGAGCTGTACAAACAGATTTTGTGCAGTCTCTGCGCAGCCCAGAACTTACTCAGCCGCTGCGATCACATCAGCCTGTCCGAGTCCGGAATTTACGTCAGACACCCGCCCTGCAAACGCTTGGACACGCCAGCATTCTTCCAGCCACTCCCAGAAAACGGTCAGTTGCCACCCACAAATGTACCTCAGCACCACACACACTGCCCCTGTATCCAGCACCACACACACTGCCCCTGTATCCAGCACCACACACACTGCCCCTGTACCCCAGCACCACACACACTGCCCCTGTATCCAGCACCACACACACTGCCCCTGTACCCCAGCACCACACACACTGCCCCTGTATCCAGCACCACACACACTGCCCCTGTACCCCAGCACCACACACACTGCCCCTGTATCCAGCACCACACACACTGCCCCTGTATCCCAGCACCACACACACTGCCCCTGTATCCAGCACCACACACACTGCCCCTGTATCCAGCACCACACACACTGCCCCTGTACCCCAGCACCACACACACTGCCCCTGTATCCAGCACCACACACACTGCCCCTGTACCCCAGCACCACACACACTGCCCCTGTATCCAGCACCACACACACTGCCCCTGTATCCCAGCACCACACACACTGCCCCTGTATCCAGCACCACACACACTGCCCCTGTACCCCAGCACCACACACACTGCCCCTGTATCCAGCACCACACACACTGCCCCTGTATCCCAGCACCACACACACTGCCCCTGTATTCCAGCACCACACACACTGCCCCTGTATCCAGCACCACACACACTGCCCCTGTATCCCAGCACCACACACACTGCCCCTGTATCCAGCACCACACACACTGCCCCTGTACCCCAGCACCACACACACTGCCCCTGTATCCAGCACCACACACACTGCCCCTGTATCCCAGCACCACACACACTGCCCCTGTATCCAGCACCACACACACTGCCCCTGTACCCAGCCCCTCACCCACTGCCCCTGCCCCCTGTACCCAGCACCACACACACTGCCACTGTATCCAGCACAACACACACTGCCCCTGTATCCAGCACCACACACACTGTCCCTGTACCCAGCACCACACACACTGCCCCTGTATCCAGCACCACACACACTGCCCCTGTACCCAGCACCACACACACTGCCCCTGTACCCAGCACCACACACACTGCCCCTGTATCCAGCACCACACACACTGCCCCGTTACCCCAGCACCACACACACTGCCCCTGTATCCAGCACCACACACACTGCCCCTGTATCCAGCACCACACACACTGCCCCTGTATCCAGCACCACACACACTGCCCCTGTACCCAGCCCCTCACCCACTGCCCCTGCCCCCTGTACCCAGCACCACACACACTGCCACTGTATCCAGCACAACACACACTGCCCTTGTATCCAGCACCACACACACTGTCCCTGTACCCAGCACCACACACACTGCCCCTGTTTCCAGCACCACACACACTGCCCCTGTACCCAGCACCACACACACTGCCCCTGTACCCAGCACCACACACACTGCCCCTGTATCCAGCACCACACACACTGCCCCTGTACCCCAGCACCACACACACTGCCCCTGTATCCAGCACCACACACACTGCCCCTGTACCCAGCACCACACACACTGTCCCTGTATCCAGCACCACACACACTGTCCCCCAGCACCACACACATTGCCCCTGTATCCAGCACCACACACACTGCCCCTGTATCCAGCACCACACACACTGCCCCTGTACCCCAGCACCACACACACTGCCCCTGTATCCAGCACCACACACACTGCCCCTGTATCCCAGCACCACACACACTGCCCCTGTATCCAGCACCACACACACTGCCCCTGTACCCCAGCACCACACACACTGCCCCTGTATCCAGCACCACACACACTGCCCCTGTATCCCAGCACCACACACACTGCCCCTGTATTCCAGCACCACACACACTGCCCCTGTATCCAGCACCACACACACTGCCCCTGTATCCCAGCACCACACACACTGCCCCTGTATCCAGCACCACACACACTGCCCCTGTACCCCAGCACCACACACACTGCCCCTGTATCCAGCACCACACACACTGCCCCTGTATCCCAGCACCACACACACTGCCCCTGTATCCAGCACCACACACACTGCCCCTGTACCCAGCCCCTCACCCACTGCCCCTGCCCCCTGTACCCAGCACCACACACACTGCCACTGTATCCAGCACAACACACACTGCCCCTGTATCCAGCACCACACACACTGTCCCTGTACCCAGCACCACACACACTGCCCCTGTATCCAGCACCACACACACTGCCCCTGTACCCAGCACCACACACACTGCCCCTGTACCCAGCACCACACACACTGCCCCTGTATCCAGCACCACACACACTGCCCCGTTACCCCAGCACCACACACACTGCCCCTGTATCCAGCACCACACACACTGCCCCTGTATCCAGCACCACACACACTGCCCCTGTATCCAGCACCACACACACTGCCCCTGTACCCAGCCCCTCACCCACTGCCCCTGCCCCCTGTACCCAGCACCACACACACTGCCACTGTATCCAGCACAACACACACTGCCCTTGTATCCAGCACCACACACACTGTCCCTGTACCCAGCACCACACACACTGCCCCTGTTTCCAGCACCACACACACTGCCCCTGTACCCAGCACCACACACACTGCCCCTGTACCCAGCACCACACACACTGCCCCTGTATCCAGCACCACACACACTGCCCCTGTACCCCAGCACCACACACACTGCCCCTGTATCCAGCACCACACACACTGCCCCTGTACCCAGCACCACACACACTGTCCCTGTATCCAGCACCACACACACTGTCCCCCAGCACCACACACATTGCCCCTGTATCCAGCACCACACACACTGCCCCTGTATCCAGCACCACACACACTGCCCCTGTATCCAGCATCACACACACTGCCCCTGTACCCAGCACCACACACACTGCCCCTGTAACCAGCACCACACACACTGCCCCTGTACCCAGCACCACACACACTGCCCCTGTATCCAGCACCACACACACTGCCCCTGTATCCCAGCACCACACACACTGCCCCTGTATCCAGCACCACACACACTGCCCCTGTATCCCAGCACCACACACACTGCCCCTGTATCCAGCACCACACACACTGCCCCTGTACCCAGCCCCTCACCCACTGCCCCTGCCCCCTGTACCCAGCACCACACACACTGCCCCTGTATCCCAGCACCACACACACTGCCCCTGTACCCAGCACCACACACACTGCCCCTGTATCCAGCACCACACACACTGCCCCTGTATTCCAGTACCACACACACTGCCCCTGTATTCCAGCACCACACACACTGCCCTTGTATTCCAGCACCACACACACTGCCCCTGTACCCAGCACCACACACACTGCCCCTGTATCCAGCACCACACACACTGTCCCTGTACCCCAGCACCACACACACTGCCCCTGTACCCAGCACGACACACACTGTCCCTGTACCCAGCACCACACACACTGCCCCTGTACCCAGCACCACACACACTGCCCCTGTATCCAGCACCACACACACTGTCCCTGTACCCCAGCACCACACACACTGCCCCTGTATCCAGCACCACACACACTGCCCCTGTACCCCAGCACCACACACACTGCCCCTGTATCCAGCACCACACACACTGCCCCTGCATCCAGCACCACACACACTGCCCCTGTATCCAGCACCACACACACTGCCCCTGTACCCCAGCACCACACACACTGTTCCTGTATCAAGCACCACACATACTGTCCCTGTACCCCAGCACCACACACACTGCCCCTGTATTTCAGCACCACACACACTGCCCCTGTATTCCAGCAGCACACACACTGCCCCTGTATTCCAGCACCACACACACTGCCCCTGTACCCAGCACCACACACACTGCCCCTGTATCCAGCACCACACACACTGTCCCTGTACCCCTGCACCACACACACTGCCCCTGTACCCCAGCACAACACACACTGTTCCTGTATCCAGCACAACACACACTGTCCCTGTACCCCAGCACCACACACACTGCCCCTGTACCCAGCACCACACACACTGCCCCTGTATCCAGCACCACACACACTGCCCCTGTACCCCAGCACCACACACACTGCCCCTGTATCCAGCACCACACACACTGCCCCTGTATCCCAGCACCACACACACTGCCCCTGTATCCAGCACCACACACACTGACCCTGTACCCAGCCCCTCACCCACTGCCCCTGCCCCCTGTACCCAGCACCACACACACTGCCACTGTATCCAGCACAACACACACTGCCCCTGTATCCAGCACCACACACACTGTCCCTGTACCCAGCACCACACACACTGCCCCTGTATCCAGCACCACACACACTGCCCCTGTACCCAGCACCACACACACTGCCCCTGTACCCAGCACCACACACACTGCCCCTGTATCCAGCACCACACACACTGCCCCGTTACCCCAGCACCACACACACTGCCCCTGTATCCAGCACCACACACACTGCCCCTGTATCCAGCACCACACACACTGCCCCTGTATCCAGCACCACACACACTGCCCCTGTACCCAGCCCCTCACCCACTGCCCCTGCCCCCTGTACCCAGCACCACACACACTGCCACTGTATCCAGCACAACACACACTGCCCCTGTATCCAGCACCACACACACTGTCCCTGTACCCAGCACCACACACACTGCCCCTGTATCCAGCACCACACACACTGCCCCTGTACCGAGCACCACACACACTGCCCCTGTACCCAGCACCACACACACTGCCCCTGTATCCAGCACCACACACACTGCCCCTGTACCCCAGCACCACACACACTGCCCCTGTATCCAGCACCACACACACTGCCCCTGTACCCAGCACCACACACACTGTCCCTGTATCCAGCACCACACACACTGTCCCCCAGCACCACACACATTGCCCCTGTATCCAGCACCACACACACTGCCCCTGTATCCAGCACCACACACACTGCCCCTGTATCCAGCATCACACACACTGCCCCTGTACCCAGCACCACACACACTGCCCCTGTAACCAGCACCACACACACTGCCCCTGTACCCAGCACCACACACACTGCCCCTGTATCCAGCACCACACACACTGCCCCTGTATTCCAGTACCACACACACTGCCCCTGTATTCCAGCACCACACACACTGCCCTTGTATTCCAGCACCACACACACTTCCCCTGTACCCAGCACCACACACACTGCCCCTGTATCCAGCACCACACACACTGTCCCTGTACCCCAGCACCACACACACTGCCCCTGTACCCAGTACGACACACACTGTCCCTGTATCCAGCACCACACACACTGCCCCTGTACCCAGCACCACACACACTGCCCCTGTATCCAGCACCACACACACTGTCCCTGTACCCCAGCACCACACACACTGCCCCTGTATCCAGCACCACACACACTGCCCCTGTATCCAGCACCACACACACTGCCCCTGTACCCCAGCACCACACACACTGTTCCTGTATCCAGCACCACACATACTGTCCCTGTACCCCAGCACCACACACACTGCCCCTGTATTTCAGCACCACACACACTGCCCCTGTATTCCAGCACCACACACACTGCCCCTGTATTCCAGCACCACACACACTGCCCCTGTACCCAGCACCACACACACTGCCCCTGTATCCAGCACCACACACACTGTCCCTGTACCCCAGCACCACACACACTGCCCCTGTACCCAGCACCACACATACTGTCCCTGTATCCAGCACCACACACACTGCCCCTGTACCCAGCACCACACACACTGCCCCTGTATCCAGCACCACACACACTGCCCCTGTATCCAGCACCACACACACTGTCCCTGTACCCCAGCACCACACACACTGCCCCTGTATCCAGCACCACACACACTGCCCCTGTACCCCAGCACCACACACACTGCCCCTGTATCCAGCACCACACACACTGCCCCTGTATCCAGCACCACACACACTGCCCCTGTACCCCTGCACCACACACACTGTTCCTGTATCCAGCACAACACACACTGTCCCTGTACCCCAGCACCACACACACTGCCCCTGTACCCAGCACCACACACACTGCCCCTGTATCCAGCACCACACACACTGCCCCTGTACCCCAGCACCACACACACTGCCCCTGTATCCAGCACCACACACGCTGTCCCTGTACCCCAGCACCACACACACTGCCCCTGTATCCAGCACCACACACACTGCCCCTGTATTTCAGCACCACACACACTGCCCCTGTATTCCAGCACCACACACACTGCCCCTGTATTCCAGCACCACACACACTGCCCCTGTACCCAGCACCACACACACTGCCCCTGTATCCAGCACCACACACACTGTCCCTGTACCCCAGCACCACACACACTGCCCCTGTACCCCAGCACCACACACACTGTTCCTGTATCCAGCAAAACACACTGTCCCTGTACCCCAGCACCACACACACTGCCCCTGTACCCAGCACCACACACACTGCCCCTGTATCCAGCACCACACACACTGCCCCTGTACCCAGCACCAAAAAAACTGCCCCTGTATCCAGCACCACACACACTGCCCCTGTATCCAGCACCACACACACTGCCCATGTACCCCAGCACCACACACATTGCCCCTGTATCAAGCACCACACACACTGCCCCTGTACCCAGCACCACACACACTGCCCCTGTACCCAGCACCACACACACTGTCCCTGTACCCCAGCACCACACACACTGCCCCTGTATCCAGTACCACACACACTGCCCCTGTATCCAGCACCACACACACTGCCCCTGTATCCAGCACCACACACACTGCCCCTGTACCCCAGCACCACACACACTGTTCCTGTATCCAGCACCACACATACTGTCCCTGTACCCCAGCACCACACACACTGCCCCTGTATTTCAGCACCACACACACTGCCCCTGTATTCCAGCACCACACACACTGCCCCTGTATTCCAGCACAACACACACTGCCCCTGTACCCAGCACCACACACACTGCCCCTGTATCCAGCACCACACACACTGTCCCTGTACCCCAGCACCACACACACTGCCCCTGTACCCAGCACCACACACACTGTCCCTGTATCCAGCACCACACACACTGCCCCTGTACCCAGCACCACACACACTGCCCCTGTATCCAGCACCACACACACTGCCCCTGTACCCAGCACCACACACACTGCCCCTGTATCCAGCACCACACACACTGCCCCTGTACCCCAGCACCACACACACTGCCCCTGTATCCAGCACCACACACACTGCCCCTGTATCCAGCACCACACATACTGCCCCTGTACCCCAGCACCACACACACTGCCCCTGTACCCAGCACCACACACACTGCCCCTGTATCCAGCACCACACACACTGCCCCTGTACCCCAGCACCACACACACTGCCCCTGTATCCAGCACCACACACACTGTCCCTGTACCCCAGCACCACACACACTGCCCCTGTATCCAGCACCACACACACTACCCCTGTATCCAGCACCACACACACTGCCCCTGTATCCAGCACCACACACACTGCCCCTGTACCCCAGCACCACACACACTGCCCCTGTACCCCAGCACCACGCACACTGCCCCATGTACCCAGCACCCACTGCCCTCTGTACCGAGCCCCTCAACCACTGCCCCCTCTACCGAGCACCACACACACTGCCCCCTGTACCCAGCACCACACATGCTGCCCCCTGTACCCAGCACCACACACACTGCTCCTGTACCCAGCACCACATACACTGCCCCCTGTACCCAGCCTCTCACCCACTGCCCCCTCTACCCAGCACCTCACACGCTGCCCTCTGTACCCCAGCACCACACACACTGCCCCTGTACCCCAGCACCACACACACTGTCCCTGTACCCAGCACCACACACACTGCCCCTGTACCCCAGCACCACACACGCTGTCCCTGTACCCAGCACCACACACACTGTCCCTGTACCCAGCACCACACACACTGTCCCTGTACCCAGCACCACAAACACTGTCCCTGTACCCAGCACCACACACACTGCCCCTGTATCCCAGCACCACACACACTGCCCCTGTACCGAGCACCACACACACTGCCCCCTGTACCCAGCACCACACACACTGCCCCTGTATCCAGCACCACACACACACTGCCCTCTGTACCCAGCCCCTCACCCGCTGCCCCTGCCCCCTGTACCCAGCACCACACACACTGCCCCTTGTACCAAGCACCACACACACTGCCCCTTGTACCAAGCACCACACACTGCCCCTGTACCCAGCACCACACACACTGCCCCCTGTACCCCAGCACCACACACACTGTCCCTGTACCCAGCACCACACACACTGCCCCCTGTACCCCAGCACCGCACACACTGTCCCTGTACCCAGCACCACACACACTGTCCCTGTATCCAGCACCACACACACTGTCCCTGTATCCAGCACCACACACACTGCCCCTGTATCCAGCACCACACACACTGTCCCTGTACCCAGCACCACACACACTGCCCCTGTATCCAGCACCACACACACTGCCCCTGTACCCCAGCACCACACACACTGCCCCTGTATCCAGCACCACACACACTGTCCCTGTACCCCAGCACCACACACACTGCCCCTGTATCCAGCACCACACACACTGCCCCTGTATCCAGCACCACACACACTGCCCCTGTATCCAGCACCACACACACTGCCCCTGTACCCCAGCACCACACACACTGCCCCTGTACCCCAGCACCACGCACACTGCCTCATGTACCCAGCACCCACTGCCCTCTGTACCGAACCCCTCAACCACTGCCCCCTCTACCGAGCACCACACACACTGCCCCCTGTACCCAGCACCACACATGCTGCCCCCTGTACCCAGCACCACACACACTGCTCCTGTACCCAGCACCACACACACTGCCCCCTCTACCCAGCACCTCACACGCTGCCCTCTGTACCCCAGCACCGCACACACTGCCCCTGTACCCCAGCACCACACACACTGTCCCTGTACCCAGCACCACACACACTGCCCCTGTACCCCAGCACCACACACACTGTCCCTGTACCCAGCACCACACACACTGTCCCTGTACCCAGCACCACACACACTGTCCCTGTACCCAGCACCACAAACACTGTCCCTGTACCCAGCACCACACACACTGCCCCTGTATCCCAGCACCACACACACTGCCCCTGTACCGAGCACCACACACACTGCCCCCTGTATACAGCACCACACACACACTGCCCCTGTATCCAGCACCACACACACTGTCCCTGTATCCAGCACCACACATACTGCCCCTGTACCCCAGCACCACACACACTGCCCCTGTACCCAGCACCACACACACTGCCCCTGTATCCAGCACCACACACACTGCCCCTGTACCCCAGCACCACACACACTGCCCCTGTATCCAGCACCACACACACTGTCCCTGTACCCCAGCACCACACACACTGCCCCTGTATCCAGCACCACACACACTACCCCTGTATCCAGCACCACACACACTGCCCCTGTATCCAGCACCACACACACTGCCCCTGTACCCCAGCACCACACACACTGCCCCTGTACCCCAGCACCACGCACACTGCCCCATGTACCCAGCACCCACTGCCCTCTGTACCGAGCCCCTCAACCACTGCCCCCTCTACCGAGCACCACACACACTGCCCCCTGTACCCAGCACCACACATGCTGCCCCCTGTACCCAGCACCACACACACTGCTCCTGTACCCAGCACCACATACACTGCCCCCTGTACCCAGCCTCTCACCCACTGCCCCCTCTACCCAGCACCTCACACGCTGCCCTCTGTACCCCAGCACCACACACACTGCCCCTGTACCCCAGCACCACACACACTGTCCCTGTACCCAGCACCACACACACTGCCCCTGTACCCCAGCACCACACACGCTGTCCCTGTACCCAGCACCACACACACTGTCCCTGTACCCAGCACCACACACACTGTCCCTGTACCCAGCACCACAAACACTGTCCCTGTACCCAGCACCACACACACTGCCCCTGTATCCCAGCACCACACACACTGCCCCTGTACCGAGCACCACACACACTGCCCCCTGTACCCAGCACCACACACACTGCCCCTGTATCCAGCACCACACACACACTGCCCTCTGTACCCAGCCCCTCACCCGCTGCCCCTGCCCCCTGTACCCAGCACCACACACACTGCCCCTTGTACCAAGCACCACACACACTGCCCCTTGTACCAAGCACCACACACTGCCCCTGTACCCAGCACCACACACACTGCCCCCTGTACCCCAGCACCACACACACTGTCCCTGTACCCAGCACCACACACACTGCCCCCTGTACCCCAGCACCGCACACACTGTCCCTGTACCCAGCACCACACACACTGTCCCTGTATCCAGCACCACACACACTGTCCCTGTATCCAGCACCACACACACTGCCCCTGTATCCAGCACCACACACACTGTCCCTGTACCCAGCACCACACACACTGCCCCTGTATCCAGCACCACACACACTGCCCCTGTACCCCAGCACCACACACACTGCCCCTGTATCCAGCACCACACACACTGTCCCTGTACCCCAGCACCACACACACTGCCCCTGTATCCAGCACCACACACACTGCCCCTGTATCCAGCACCACACACACTGCCCCTGTATCCAGCACCACACACACTGCCCCTGTACCCCAGCACCACACACACTGCCCCTGTACCCCAGCACCACGCACACTGCCTCATGTACCCAGCACCCACTGCCCTCTGTACCGAGCCCCTCAACCACTGCCCCCTCTACCGAGCACCACACACACTGCCCCCTGTACCCAGCACCACACATGCTGCCCCCTGTACCCAGCACCACACACACTGCTCCTGTACCCAGCACCACACACACTGCCCCCTCTACCCAGCACCTCACACGCTGCCCTCTGTACCCCAGCACCGCACACACTGCCCCTGTACCCCAGCACCACACACACTGTCCCTGTACCCAGCACCACACACACTGCCCCTGTACCCCAGCACCACACACACTGTCCCTGTACCCAGCACCACACACACTGTCCCTGTACCCAGCACCACACACACTGTCCCTGTACCCAGCACCACAAACACTGTCCCTGTACCCAGCACCACACACACTGCCCCTGTATCCCAGCACCACACACACTGCCCCTGTACCGAGCACCACACACACTGCCCCCTGTATACAGCACCACACACACACTGCCCCTGTATCCAGCACCACACACACTGTCCCTGTATCCAGCACCACACACACTGCCCCTGTACCCAGCACTACACACACTGCCCCTGTATCCAGCACCACACACACTGCCCCTGTATCCAGCACCACACACACTGTCCCTGTACCCCAGCACCACACACACTGCCCCTGTATCCAGCACCACACACACTGCCCCTGTACCCCAGCACCACACACACTGCCCCTGTATCCTGCACCACACACACTGCCCCTGTACCCCAGCACCACACACACACTGCCCCTGTATCCAGCACCACACAGACTGCCCCTGTACCCCAGCACCACACACACTGTTCCTGTATCCAGCACAACACACACTGTCCCTGTACCCCAGCACCACACACACTGCCCCTGTATTTCAGCACCACACACACTGCCCCTGTATTCCAGCACCACACACACTGCCCCTGTATTTCAGCACCACACACACTGCCCCTGTATTCCAGCACCACACACACTGCCCCTGTATTCCAGCACCACACACACTGCCCCTGTACCCAGCACCACACACACTGCCCCTGTATCCAGCACCACACACACTGTCCCTGTACCCCAGCACCACACACACTGCCCCTGTACCCAGCACCACACACACTGTCCCTGTATCCAGCACCACACACACTGCCCCTGTACCCCAGCACCACACACACTGCCCCTGTATCCAGCACCACACACACTGCCCCTGTACCCCAGCACCACACACACTGCCCCTGTACCCCAGCACCACGCACACTGCCCCATGTACCCAGCACCCACTGCCCTCTGTACCGAGCCCCTCAACCACTGCCCCCTCTACCGAGCACCACACACACTGCCCCCTGTACCCAGCACCACACATGCTGCCCCCTGTACCCAGCACCACACACACTGCTCCTGTACCCAGCACCACACACACTGCCCCCTGTACCCAGCCTCTCACCCACTGCCCCCTCTACCCAGCACCTCACACGCTACCCTCTGTACCCCAGCACCACACACACTGCCCCTGTACCCCAGCACCACACACACTGTCCCTGTACCCAGCACCACACACACTGCCCCTGTACCCCAGCACCACACACGCTGTCCCTGTACCCAGCACCACACACACTGTCCCTGTACCCAGCACCACACACACTGTCCCTGTACCCAGCACCACAAACACTGTCCCTGTACCCAGCACCACACACACTGCCCCTGTATCCCAGCACCACACACACTGCCCCTGTACCGAGCACCACACACACTGCCCCCTGTACCCAGCACCACACACACTGCCCCTGTATCCAGCACCACACACACTGCCCTCTGTACCCAGCCCCTCACCCGCTGCCCCTGCCCCCTGTACCCAGCACCACACACACTGCCCCTTGTACCAAGCACCACACACACTGCCCCTTGTACCAAGCACCACACACTGCCCCTGTACCCAGCACCACACACACTGCCCCCTGTACCCCAGCACCACACACACTGTCCCTGTACCCAGCACCACACACACTGCCCCCTGTACCCCAGCACCACACACACTGTCCCTGTACCCAGCACCACACACACTGTCCCTGTATCCAGCACCACACACACTGTCCCTGTATCCAGCACCACACACACTGCCCCTGTATCCAGCACCACACACACTGTCCCTGTACCCAGCACCACACACACTGCCCCTGTATCCAGCACCACACACACTGCCCCTGTACCCCAGCACCACACACACTGCCCCTGTATCCAGCACCACACACACTGTCCCTGTACCCCAGCACCACACACACTGCCCCTGTATCCAGCACCACACACACTGCCCCTGTATCCAGCACCACACACACTGCCCCTGTATCCAGCACCACACACACTGCCCCTGTACCCCAGCACCACACACACTGCCCCTGTACCCCAGCACCACGCACACTGCCTCATGTACCCAGCACCCACTGCCCTCTGTACCGAGCCCCTCAACCACTGCCCCCTCTACCGAGCACCACACACACTGCCCCCTGTACCCAGCACCACACATGCTGCCCCCTGTACCCAGCACCACACACACTGCTCCTGTACCAAGCACCACACACACTGCCCCCTCTACCCAGCACCTCACACGCTGCCCTCTGTACCCCAGCACCGCACACACTGCCCCTGTACCCCAGCACCACACACACTGTCCCTGTACCCAGCACCACACACACTGCCCCTGTACCCCAGCACCACACACGCTGTCCCTGTACCCAGCACCACACACACTGTCCCTGTACCCAGCACCACACACACTGTCCCTGTACCCAGCACCACAAACACTGTCCCTGTACCCAGCACCACACACACTGCCCCTGTATCCCAGCACCACACACACTGCCCCTGTACCGAGCACCACACACACTGCCCCCTGTATCCAGCACCACACACACTGCCCCTGTATCCAGCACCACACACACTGTCCCTGTATCCAGCACCACACACACTGCCCCTGTACCCAGCACCACACACACTGCCCCTGTATCCAGCACCACACAAACTGCCCCTGTATCCAGCACAACACACACTGTCCCTGTACCCCAGCACCACACACACTGCCCCTGTATCCAGCACCACACACACTGCCCCTGTACCCCAGCACCACACACACTGCCCCTGTATCCTGCACCACACACACTGCGCCTGTACCCCAGCACCACACACACACTGCCCCTGTATCCAGCACCACACAGACTGCCCCTGTACCCCAGCACCACACACACTGTTCCTGTATCCAGCACAACACACACTGTCCCTGTACCCCAGCACCACACACACTGCCCCTGTACCCAGCACCACACACACTGCCCCTGTATCCAGCACCACACACACTGCCCCTGTACCCCAGCACCACACACACTGCCCCTGTATCCAGCACCACACACACTGTCCCTGTACCCCAGCACCACACACACTGCCCCTGTATCCAGCACCACACACACTGCCCCTGTATCCAGCACCACACACACTGCCCCTGTATCCAGCACCACACACACTGCCCCTGTACCCCAGCACCACACACACTGCCCCTGTACCCCAGCACCACGCACACTGCCCCATGCACCTAGCACCCACTGCCCTCTGTACCAAGCCCCTCAACCACTGCCCCCTCTACCGAGCACCACACACACTGCCCCCTGTACCCAGCACCACACATGCTGCCCCCTGTACCCAGCACCACACACACTGCTCCTGTACCCAGCACCACACACACTGCCCCCTGTACCCAGCCTCTCACCCACTGCCCCCTCTACCCAGCACCTCACACGCTGCCCTCTGTACCCCAGCACCGCACACACTGCCCCTGTACCCCAGCACCACACACACTGTCCCTGTACCCAGCACCACACACACTGCCCCTGTACCCCAGCACCACACACGCTGTCCCTGTACCCAGCACCACACACACTGTCCCTGTACCCAGCACCACACACACTGTCCCTGTACCCAGCACCACAAACACTGTCCCTGTACCCAGCACCACACACACTGCCCCTGTATCCCAGCACCACACACACTGCCCCTGTACCGAGCACCACACACACTGCCCCCTGTACCCAGCACCACACACACTGCCCCTGTATCCAGCACCACACACACTGCCCTCTGTACCCAGCCCCTCACCCGCTGCCCCTGCCCCCTGTACCCAGCACCACACACACTGCCCCTTGTACCAAGCACCACACACACTGCCCCTTGTACCAAGCACCACACACACTGCCCCTGTACCCAGCACCACACACACTGCCCCCTGTACCCCAGCACCACACACACTGTCCCTGTACCCAGCACCACACACACTGCCCCCTGTACCCCAGCACCACACACACTGTTCCTGTATCAAGCACCACACATACTGTCCCTGTACCCCAGCACCACACACACTGCCCCTGTATTTCAGCACCACACACACTGCCCCTGTATTCCAGCACCACACACACTGCCCCTGTATTCCAGCACCACACACACTGCCCCTGTACCCAGCACCACACACACTGCCCCTGTATCCAGCACCACACACACTGTCCCTGTACCCCAGCACCACACACACTGCCCCTGTACCCCAGCACCACACACACTGTTCCTGTATCCAGCACAACACACACTGTCCCTGTACCCCAGCACCACACACACTGCCCCTGTACCCAGCACCACACACACTGCCCCTGTATCCAGCACCACACACACTGCCCCTGTACCCCAGCACCACACACACTGCCCCTGTATCCAGCACCACACACACTGCCCCTGTATCCAGCACCACACACACTGCCCATGTACCCCAGCACCACACACACTGCCCCTGTATCCAGCACCACACACACTGCCCCTGTACCCAGCACCACACACACTGCCCCTGTATCCAGCACCACACACACTGTCCCTGTACCCCAGCACCACACACACTGCCCCTGTATCCAGCACCACACACACTGCCCCTGTATCCAGCACCACACACACTGCCCCTGTACCCCAGCACCACACACACTGTTCCTGTATCCAGCACCACACATACTGTCCCTGTACCCCAGCACCACACACACTGCCCCTGTATTTCAGCACCACACACACTGCCCCTGTATTCCAGCACCACACACACTGCCCCTGTATTCCAGCACCACACACACTGCCCCTGTACCCAGCACCACACACACTGCCCCTGTATCCAGCACCACACACACTGTCCCTGTACCCCAGCACCACACACACTGCCCCTGTACCCAGCACCACACATACTGTCCCTGTATCCAGCACCACACACACTGCCCCTGTACCCAGCACCACACACACTGCCCCTGTATCCAGCACCACACACACTGCCCCTGTATCCAGCACCACACACACTGTCCCTGTACCCCAGCACCACACACACTGCCCCTGTATCCAGCACCACACACACTGCCCCTGTACCCCAGCACCACACACACTGCCCCTGTATCCAGCACCACACACACTGCCCCTGTATCCAGCACCACACACACTGCCCCTGTACCCCTGCACCACACACACTGTTCCTGTATCCAGCACAACACACACTGTCCCTGTACCCCAGCACCACACACACTGCCCCTGTACCCAGCACCACACACACTGCCCCTGTATCCAGCACCACACACACTGCCCCTGTACCCCAGCACCACACACACTGCCCCTGTATCCAGCACCACACACGCTGTCCCTGTACCCCAGCACCACACACACTGCCCCTGTATCCAGCACCACACACACTGCCCCTGTATTTCAGCACCACACACACTGCCCCTGTATTCCAGCACCACACACACTGCCCCTGTATTCCAGCACCACACACACTGCCCCTGTACCCAGCACCACACACACTGCCCCTGTATCCAGCACCACACACACTGTCCCTGTACCCCAGCACCACACACACTGCCCCTGTACCCCAGCACCACACACACTGTTCCTGTATCCAGCAAAACACACTGTCCCTGTACCCCAGCACCACACACACTGCCCCTGTACCCAGCACCACACACACTGCCCCTGTATCCAGCACCACACACACTGCCCCTGTACCCAGCACCAAAAAAACTGCCCCTGTATCCAGCACCACACACACTGCCCCTGTATCCAGCACCACACACACTGCCCATGTACCCCAGCACCACACACATTGCCCCTGTATCAAGCACCACACACACTGCCCCTGTACCCAGCACCACACACACTGCCCCTGTACCCAGCACCACACACACTGTCCCTGTACCCCAGCACCACACACACTGCCCCTGTATCCAGTACCACACACACTGCCCCTGTATCCAGCACCACACACACTGCCCCTGTATCCAGCACCACACACACTGCCCCTGTACCCCAGCACCACACACACTGTTCCTGTATCCAGCACCACACATACTGTCCCTGTACCCCAGCACCACACACACTGCCCCTGTATTTCAGCACCACACACACTGCCCCTGTATTCCAGCACCACACACACTGCCCCTGTATTCCAGCACAACACACACTGCCCCTGTACCCAGCACCACACACACTGCCCCTGTATCCAGCACCACACACACTGTCCCTGTACCCCAGCACCACACACACTGCCCCTGTACCCAGCACCACACACACTGTCCCTGTATCCAGCACCACACACACTGCCCCTGTACCCAGCACCACACACACTGCCCCTGTATCCAGCACCACACACACTGCCCCTGTACCCAGCACCACACACACTGCCCCTGTATCCAGCACCACACACACTGCCCCTGTACCCCAGCACCACACACACTGCCCCTGTATCCAGCACCACACACACTGCCCCTGTATCCAGCACCACACATACTGCCCCTGTACCCCAGCACCACACACACTGCCCCTGTACCCAGCACCACACACACTGCCCCTGTATCCAGCACCACACACACTGCCCCTGTACCCCAGCACCACACACACTGCCCCTGTATCCAGCACCACACACACTGTCCCTGTACCCCAGCACCACACACACTGCCCCTGTATCCAGCACCACACACACTACCCCTGTATCCAGCACCACACACACTGCCCCTGTATCCAGCACCACACACACTGCCCCTGTACCCCAGCACCACACACACTGCCCCTGTACCCCAGCACCACGCACACTGCCCCATGTACCCAGCACCCACTGCCCTCTGTACCGAGCCCCTCAACCACTGCCCCCTCTACCGAGCACCACACACACTGCCCCCTGTACCCAGCACCACACATGCTGCCCCCTGTACCCAGCACCACACACACTGCTCCTGTACCCAGCACCACATACACTGCCCCCTGTACCCAGCCTCTCACCCACTGCCCCCTCTACCCAGCACCTCACACGCTGCCCTCTGTACCCCAGCACCACACACACTGCCCCTGTACCCCAGCACCACACACACTGTCCCTGTACCCAGCACCACACACACTGCCCCTGTACCCCAGCACCACACACGCTGTCCCTGTACCCAGCACCACACACACTGTCCCTGTACCCAGCACCACACACACTGTCCCTGTACCCAGCACCACAAACACTGTCCCTGTACCCAGCACCACACACACTGCCCCTGTATCCCAGCACCACACACACTGCCCCTGTACCGAGCACCACACACACTGCCCCCTGTACCCAGCACCACACACACTGCCCCTGTATCCAGCACCACACACACACTGCCCTCTGTACCCAGCCCCTCACCCGCTGCCCCTGCCCCCTGTACCCAGCACCACACACACTGCCCCTTGTACCAAGCACCACACACACTGCCCCTTGTACCAAGCACCACACACTGCCCCTGTACCCAGCACCACACACACTGCCGCCTGTACCCCAGCACCACACACACTGTCCCTGTACCCAGCACCACACACACTGCCCCCTGTACCCCGGCACCGCACACACTGTCCCTGTACCCAGCACCACACACACTGTCCCTGTATCCAGCACCACACACACTGTCCCTGTATCCAGCACCACACACACTGCCCCTGTATCCAGCACCACACACACTGTCCCTGTACCCAGCACCACACACACTGCCCCTGTATCCAGCACCACACACACTGCCCCTGTACCCCAGCACCACACACACTGCCCCTGTATCCAGCACCACACACACTGTCCCTGTACCCCAGCACCACACACACTGCCCCTGTATCCAGCACCACACACACTGCCCCTGTATCCAGCACCACACACACTGCCCCTGTATCCAGCACCACACACACTGCCCCTGTACCCCAGCACCACACACACTGCCCCTGTACCCCAGCACCACGCACACTGCCTCATGTACCCAGCACCCACTGCCCTCTGTACCGAGCCCCTCAACCACTGCCCCCTCTACCGAGCACCACACACACTGCCCCCTGTACCCAGCACCACACATGCTGCCCCCTGTACCCAGCACCACACACACTGCTCCTGTACCCAGCACCACACACACTGCCCCCTCTACCCAGCACCTCACACGCTGCCCTCTGTACCCCAGCACCGCACACACTGCCCCTGTACCCCAGCACCACACACACTGTCCCTGTACCCAGCACCACACACACTGCCCCTGTACCCCAGCACCACACACACTGTCCCTGTACCCAGCACCACACACACTGTCCCTGTACCCAGCACCACACACACTGTCCCTGTACCCAGCACCACAAACACTGTCCCTGTACCCAGCACCACACACACTGCCCCTGTATCCCAGCACCACACACACTGCCCCTGTACCGAGCACCACACACACTGCCCCCTGTATCCAGCACCACACACACACTGCCCCTGTATCCAGCACCACACACACTGTCCCTGTATCCAGCACCACACACACTGCCCCTGTACCCAGCACTACACACACTGCCCCTGTATCCAGCACCACACACACTGCCCCTGTATCCAGCACCACACACACTGTCCCTGTACCCCAGCACCACACACACTGCCCCTGTATCCAGCACCACACACACTGCCCCTGTACCCCAGCACCACACACACTGCCCCTGTATCCTGCACCACACACACTGCCCCTGTACCCCAGCACCACACACACACTGCCCCTGTATCCAGCACCACACAGACTGCCCCTGTACCCCAGCACCACACACACTGTTCCTGTATCCAGCACAACACACACTGTCCCTGTACCCCAGCACCACACACACTGCCCCTGTATTTCAGCACCACACACACTGCCCCTGTATTCCAGCACCACACACACTGCCCCTGTATTTCAGCACCACACACACTGCCCCTGTATTCCAGCACCACACACACTGCCCCTGTATTCCAGCACCACACACACTGCCCCTGTACCCAGCACCACACACACTGCCCCTGTATCCAGCACCACACACACTGTCCCTGTACCCCAGCACCACACACACTGCCCCTGTACCCAGCACCACACACACTGTCCCTGTATCCAGCACCACACACACTGCCCCTGTACCCCAGCACCACACACACTGCCCCTGTATCCAGCACCACACACACTGCCCCTGTACCCCAGCACCACACACACTGCCCCTGTACCCCAGCACCACGCACACTGCCCCATGTACCCAGCACCCACTGCCCTCTGTACCGAGCCCCTCAACCACTGCCCCCTCTACCGAGCACCACACACACTGCCCCCTGTACCCAGCACCACACATGCTGCCCCCTGTACCCCAGCACCACACACACTGCCCCTGTACCCCAGCACCACACACACTGTCCCTGTACCCAGCACCACACACACTGCCCCTGTACCCCAGCACCACACACGCTGTCCCTGTACCCAGCACCACACACACTGTCCCTGTACCCAGCACCACACACACTGTCCCTGTACCCAGCACCACAAACACTGTCCCTGTACCCAGCACCACACACACTGCCCCTGTATCCCAGCACCACACACACTGCCCCTGTACCGAGCACCACACACACTGCCCCCTGTACCCAGCACCACACACACTGCCCCTGTATCCAGCACCACACACACTGCCCTCTGTACCCAGCCCCTCACCCGCTGCCCCTGCCCCCTGTACCCAGCACCACACACACTGCCCCTTGTACCAAGCACCACACACACTGCCCCTTGTACCAAGCACCACACACTGCCCCTGTACCCAGCACCACACACACTGCCCCCTGTACCCCAGCACCACACACACTGTCCCTGTACCCAGCACCACACACACTGCCCCCTGTACCCCAGCACCACACACACTGTCCCTGTACCCAGCACCACACACACTGTCCCTGTATCCAGCACCACACACACTGTCCCTGTATCCAGCACCACACACACTGCCCCTGTATCCAGCACCACACACACTGTCCCTGTACCCAGCACCACACACACTGCCCCTGTATCCAGCACCACACACACTGCCCCTGTACCCCAGCACCACACACACTGCCCCTGTATCCAGCACCACACACACTGTCCCTGTACCCCAGCACCACACACACTGCCCCTGTATCCAGCACCACACACACTGCCCCTGTATCCAGCACCACACACACTGCCCCTGTATCCAGCACCACACACACTGCCCCTGTACCCCAGCACCACACACACTGCCCCTGTACCCCAGCACCACGCACACTGCCTCATGTACCCAGCACCCACTGCCCTCTGTACCGAGCCCCTCAACCACTGCCCCCTCTACCGAGCACCACACACACTGCCCCCTGTACCCAGCACCACACATGCTGCCCCCTGTACCCAGCACCACACACACTGCTCCTGTACCAAGCACCACACACACTGCCCCCTCTACCCAGCACCTCACACGCTGCCCTCTGTACCCCAGCACCGCACACACTGCCCCTGTACCCCAGCACCACACACACTGTCCCTGTACCCAGCACCACACACACTGCCCCTGTACCCCAGCACCACACACGCTGTCCCTGTACCCAGCACCACACACACTGTCCCTGTACCCAGCACCACACACACTGTCCCTGTACCCAGCACCACAAACACTGTCCCTGTACCCAGCACCACACACACTGCCCCTGTATCCCAGCACCACACACACTGCCCCTGTACCGAGCACCACACACACTGCCCCCTGTATCCAGCACCACACACACTGCCCCTGTATCCAGCACCACACACACTGTCCCTGTATCCAGCACCACACACACTGCCCCTGTACCCAGCACCACACACACTGCCCCTGTATCCAGCACCACACAAACTGCCCCTGTATCCAGCACCACACACACTGTCCCTGTACCCCAGCACCACACACACTGCCCCTGTATCCAGCACCACACACACTGCCCCTGTACCCCAGCACCACACACACTGCCCCTGTATCCTGCACCACACACACTGCGCCTGTACCCCAGCACCACACACACACTGCCCCTGTATCCAGCACCACACAGACTGCCCCTGTACCCCAGCACCACACACACTGTTCCTGTATCCAGCACAACACACACTGTCCCTGTACCCCAGCACCACACACACTGCCCCTGTACCCAGCACCACACACACTGCCCCTGTATCCAGCACCACACACACTGCCCCTGTACCCCAGCACCACACACACTGCCCCTGTATCCAGCACCACACACACTGTCCCTGTACCCCAGCACCACACACACTGCCCCTGTATCCAGCACCACACACACTGCCCCTGTATCCAGCACCACACACACTGCCCCTGTATCCAGCACCACACACACTGCCCCTGTACCCCAGCACCACACACACTGCCCCTGTACCCCAGCACCACGCACACTGCCCCATGTACCTAGCACCCACTGCCCTCTGTACCAAGCCCCTCAACCACTGCCGCCTCTACCGAGCACCACACACACTGCCCCCTGTACCCAGCACCACACATGCTGCCCCCTGTACCCAGCACCACACACACTGCTCCTGTACCCAGCACCACACACACTGCCCCCTGTACCCAGCCTCTCACCCACTGCCCCCTCTACCCAGCACCTCACACGCTGCCCTCTGTACCCCAGCACCGCACACACTGCCCCTGTACCCCAGCACCACACACACTGTCCCTGTACCCAGCACCACACACACTGCCCCTGTACCCCAGCACCACACACGCTGTCCCTGTACCCAGCACCACACACACTGTCCCTGTACCCAGCACCACACACACTGTCCCTGTACCCAGCACCACAAACACTGTCCCTGTACCCAGCACCACACACACTGCCCCTGTATCCCAGCACCACACACACTGCCCCTGTACCGAGCACCACACACACTGCCCCCTGTACCCAGCACCACACACACTGCCCCTGTATCCAGCACCACACACACTGCCCTCTGTACCCAGCCCCTCACCCGCTGCCCCTGCCCCCTGTACCCAGCACCACACACACTGCCCCTTGTACCAAGCACCACACACACTGCCCCTTGTACCAAGCACCACACACACTGCCCCTGTACCCAGCACCACACACACTGCCCCCTGTACCCCAGCACCACACACACTGTCCCTGTACCCAGCACCACACACACTGCCCCCTGTACCCCAGCACCACACACACTGTCCCTGTACCCAGCACCACACACACTGTCCCTGTATCCAGCACCACACACACTGTCCCTGTACCCCAGCACCACACACACTGCCCCTGTATCCAGCACCACACACACTGCCCCTGTACCCCAGCACCACACACACTGCCCCTGTATGCAGCACCACACACACTGCCCCTGTACCCCAGCACCACACACACTGCCCCTGTATCCAGCACCACACACACTGTCCCTGTACCCCAGCACCACACACACTGCCCCTGTATCCAGCACCACACACACTGCCCCTGTACCCCAGCACCACACACACTGTTCCTGTATCCAGCACAACACACACTGTCCCTGTACCCCAGCACCACACACACTGCCCCTGTACCCAGCACCACACACACTGCCCCTGTATCCAGCACCACACACACTGCCCCTGTACCCCAGCACCACACACACTGCCCCTGTATCCAGCACCACACACACTGTCCCTGTACCCCAGCACCACACACACTGCCCCTGTATCCAGCACCACACACACTGCCCCTGTATCCAGCACCACACACACTGCCCCTGTATCCAGCACCACACACACTGCCCCTGTATTCCAGCACCACACACACTGCCCCTGTACCCCAGCACCACGCACACTGCCCCATGTACCCAGCACCCACTGCCCTCTGTACCGAGCCCCTCAACCACTGCCCCCTCTACCGAGCACCACACACACTGCCCCCTGTACCCAGCACCACACATGCTGCCCCCTGTACCCAGCACCACACACACTGCTCCTGTACCCAGCACCACACACACTGCCCCCTGTACCCAGCCTCTCACCCACTGCCCCCTCTACCCAGCACCTCACACGCTGCCCTCTGTACCCCAGCACCGCACACACTGCCCCTGTACCCCAGCACCACACACACTGTCCCTGTACCCAGCACCACACACACTGCCCCTGTATCCAGCACCGCAAACACTGCCCCTGTACCCCAGCACCACACACACTGCCCCTGTACCCCAGCACCACGCACACTGCCTCATGTACCCAGCACCCACTGCCCTCTGTACCGAGCCCCTCAACCACTGCCCCCTCTACCGAGCACCACACACACTGCCCCCTGTACCCAGCACCACACATGCTGCCCCCTGTACCCAGCACCACACACACTGCTCCTGTACCCAGCACCACACACACTGCCCCCTCTACCCAGCACCTCACACGCTGCCCTCTGTACCCCAGCACCGCACACACTGCCCCTGTACCCCAGCACCACACACACTGTCCCTGTACCCAGCACCACACACACTGCCCCTGTACCCCAGCACCACACACGCTGTCCCTGTACCCAGCACCACACACACTGTCCCTGTACCCAGCACCACACACACTGTCCCTGTACCCAGCACCACAAACACTGTCCCTGTACCCAGCACCACACACACTGCCCCTGTATCCCAGCACCACACACACTGCCCCTGTACCGAGCACCACACACACTGCCCCCTGTATCCAGCACCACACACACTGCCCCTGTATCCAGCACCACACACACTGTCCCTGTATCCAGCACCACACACACTGCCCCTGTACCCAGCATCATACACACTGCCCCTGTATCCAGCACCACACACACTGCCCCTGTATCCAGCACCACACACACTGTCCCTGTACCCCAGCACCACACACACTGCCCCTGTATCCAGCACCACACACACTGCCCCTGTACCCCAGCACCACACACACTGCCCCTGTATCCTGCACCACACACACTGCCCCTGTACCCCAGCACCACACACACACTGCCCCTGTATCCAGCACCACACAGACTGCCCCTGTACCCCAGCACCACACACACTGTTCCTGTATCCAGCACAACACACACTGTCCCTGTACCCCAGCACCACACACACTGCCCCTGTACCCAGCACCACACACACTGCCCCTGTATCCAGCACCACACACACTGCCCCTGTACCCCAGCACCACACACACTGCCCCTGTATCCAGCACCACACACACTGTCCCTGTACCCCAGCACCACACACACTGCCCCTGTATCCAGCACCACACACACTGCCCCTGTATCCAGCACCACACACACTGCCCCTGTATCCAGCACCACACACACTGCCCCTGTACCCCAGCACCACACACACTGCCCCTGTACCCCAGCACCACGCACACTGCCCCATGTACCTAGCACCCACTGCCCTCTGTACCAAGCCCCTCAACCACTGCCCCCTCTACCGAGCACCACACACACTGCCCCCTGTACCCAGCACCACACATGCTGCCCCCTGTACCCAGCACCACACACACTGCTCCTGTACCCAGCACCACACACACTGCCCCCTGTACCCAGCCTCTCACCCACTGCCCCCTCTACCCAGCACCTCACACGCTGCCCTCTGTACCCCAGCACCGCACACACTGCCCCTGTACCCCAGCACCACACACACTGTCCCTGTACCCAGCACCACACACACTGCCCCTGTACCCCAGCACCACACACGCTGTCCCTGTACCCAGCACCACACACACTGTCCCTGTACCCAGCACCACACACACTGTCCCTGTACCCAGCACCACAAACACTGTCCCTGTACCCAGCACCACACACACTGCCCCTGTATCCCAGCACCACACACACTGCCCCTGTACCGAGCACCACACACACTGCCCCCTGTACCCAGCACCACACACACTGCCCCTGTATCCAGCACCACACACACTGCCCCTGTACCCCAGCACCACACACACTGCCCCTGTACCCAGCCCCTCACCCGCTGCCCCTACCCCCTGTACCCAGCACCACACACACTGCCCCTTGTACCAAGCACCACACACACTGCCCCTTGTACCAAGCACCACACACACTGCCCCTGTACCCAGCACCACACACACTGCCCCCTGTACCCCAGCACCACACACACTGTCCCTGTACCCAGCACCACACACACTGCCCCCTGTACCCCAGCACCACACACACTGTCCCTGTACCCAGCACCACACACACTGTCCCTGTATCCAGCACCACACACACTGTCCCTGTACCCCAGCACCACACACACTGCCCCTGTATCCAGCACCACACACACTGCCCCTGTACCCCAGCACCACACACACTGCCCCTGTATCCAGCACCACACACACTGCCCCTGTACCCCAGCACCACACACACTGCCCCTGTATCCAGCACCACACACACTGTCCCTGTTCCCCAGCACCACACACACTGCCCCTGTATCCAGCACCACACACACTGCCCCTGTACCCCAGCACCACACACACTGTTCCTGTATCCAGCACAACACACACTGTCCCTGTACCCCAGCACCACACACACTGCCCCTGTACCCAGCACCACACACACTGCCCCTGTATCCAGCACCACACACACTGCCCCTGTACCCCAGCACCACACACACTGCCCCTGTATCCAGCACCACACACACTGTCCCTGTACCCAAGCACCACACACACTGCCCCTGTATCCAGCACCACACACACTGCCCCTGTATCCAGCACCACACACACTGCCCCTGTATCCAGCACCACACACACTGCCCCTGTATTCCAGCACCACACACACTGCCCCTGTACCCCAGCACCACGCACACTGCCCCATGTACCCAGCACCCACTGCCCTCTGTACCGAGCCCCTCAACCACTGCCCCCTCTACCGAGCACCACACACACTGCCCCCTGTACCCAGCACCACACATGCTGCCCCCTGTACCCAGCACCACACACACTGCTCCTGTACCCAGCACCACACACACTGCCCCCTGTACCCAGCCTCTCACCCACTGCCCCCTCTACCCAGCACCTCACACGCTGCCCTCTGTACCCCAGCACCGCACACACTGCCCCTGTACCCCAGCACCACACACACTGTCCCTGTACCCAGCACCACACACACTGCCCCTGTACCCCAGCACCACACACGCTGTCCCTGTACCCAGCACCACACACACTGTCCCTGTACCCAGCACCACACACACTGTCCCTGTACCCAGCACCACAAACACTGTCCCTGTACCCAGCACCACACATACTGCCCCTGTATCCCAGCACCACACACACTGCCCCTGTACCGAGCACCACACACACTGCCCCCTGTACCCAGCACCACACACACTGCCCCTGTATCCAGCACCACACACTGCCCTCTGTACCCAGCCCCTCACCCGCTGCCCCTGCCCCCTGTACCCAGCACCACACACACTGCCCCTTGTACCAAGCACCACACACACTGCCCCTTGTACCAAGCACCACACACACTGCCCCTGTACCCAGCACCACACACACTGCCCCCTGTACCCAGCACCACACACACTGCCCCTGTATCCAGCACCACACACTGCCCTCTGTACCCAGCCCCTCACCCGCTGCCCCTGCCCCCTGTACCCAGCACCACACACACTGCCCCTTGTACCAAGCACCACACACACTGCCCCTTGTACCAAGCACCACACACACTGCCCCTGTACCCAGCACCACACACACTGCCCCCTGTACCCCAGCACCACACACACTGTCCCTGTACCCAGCACCACACACACTGCCCCCTGTACCCCAGCACCACACACACTGTCCCTGTACCCAGCACCACACACATTGTCCCTGTATCCAGCACCACACACACTGTCCCTGTATCCAGCACCACACACACTGCCCCTGTATCCAGCACACACACACTGTCCCTGTACACAGCACCACACACACTGCCCCTATATCCAGCACCACACACACTGCCCCTGTACCCCAGCACCACACACACTGCCCCTGTATCCAGCACCACACACACTGCCCCTGTACCCCAGCACCACACACACTGCCCCTGTATCCAGCACCACACACACTGCCCCTGTATCCAGCACCACACACACTGCCCCTGTATCCAGCACCACACACACTGCCCCTGTACCCCAGCACCACACACACTGCCCCTGTACCCCAGCACCACGCACACTGCCCCATGTACCCAGCACCCACTGCCCTCTGTACCGAGCCCCTCAACCACTGCCCCCTCTACCGAGCACCACACACACTGCCCCCTGTACCCAGCACCACACATGCTGCCCCCTGTACCCAGCACCACACACACTGCTCCTGTACCCAGCACCACACACACTGCCCCCTCTACCCAGCACCTCACACGCTGCCCTCTGTACCCCAGCACCGCACACACTGCCCCTGTACCCCAGCACCACACACACTGTCCCTGTACCCAGCACCACACACACTGCCCCTGTACCCCAGCACCACACACGCTGTCCCTGTACCCAGCACCACACACACTGTCCCTGTACCCAGCACCACACACACTGTCCCTGTACCCAGCATCACAAACACTGTCCCTGTACCCAGCACCACACACACTGCCCCTGTATCCCAGCACCACACACACTGCCCCTGTACCGAGCACCACACACACTGCCCCCTGTACCCAGCACCACACACACTGCCCCTGTATCCAGCACCACACACACTGCCCTCTGTACCCAGCCCCTCACCCGCTGCCCCTGCCCCCTGTACCCAGCACCACACACACTGCCCCTTGTACCAAGCACCACACACACTGCCCCTTGTACCAAGCACCACACACACTGCCCCTGTACCCAGCACCACACACACTGCCCCCTGTACCCCAGCACCACACACACTGTCCCTGTACCCAGCACCACACACACTGTCCCTGTATCCAGCACCACACACACTGTCCCTGTATCCAGCACCACACACACACTGCCCCTGTATCCAGCACCACACACACTGTCCCTGTACCCAGCACCACACACACTGCCCCCTGTACCCCAGCACCACACACACTGTCCCTGTACCCAGCACCACACACACTGTCCCTGTACCCAGCACCACACACACTGCCCCTGTATCCAGCACCACACACACTGCCCTCTGTACCCAGCACCACACACACTGTCCCTATATCCAGCACCACACACACTGCCCCCTGTACCCAGCACCACACACACTGCCCCTGTATCCAGCACCACACACACTGCCCCTGTACCCCAGCACCACACACACTGCCCCTGTATCCAGCACCACACACACTGTCCCTTGTACCAAGCACCACACACACTGCCCCTTGTACCAAGCACCACACACACTGCCCCTTGTACCAAGCACCACACACACTGCCCCTTGTACCAAGCACCACACACACTGCCCTCTGTACCCAGCACCACACACACTGCCCCTTGTACCAAGCACCACACACACTGCCCCTGTACCCAGCACCACACACACTGCCCCCTGTACCCCAGCACCACACACACTGTCCCTGTACCCAGCACCACACACACTGTCCCTGTATCCAGCACCACACACACTGTCCCTGTATCCAGCACCACACACACTGCCCCTGTATCCAGCACCACACACACTGTCCCTGTATCCAGCACCACACACACTGCCCCTGTACCCAGCACCACACACACTGCCCTCTGTACCCAGGCCCTCACCCACTGCCCCTGCCTCCTGTACCCAGCACCACACACACTGCCCCTGTATCCAGCACCACACACACTGCCCCTGTACTCAGCCTCTCACCCACTGCCCCCTGTATCCAGCACCACACACACTGCCCCCTGTATCCAGCACCACACACACTGCCCCTGTACCCAGCACCACACACACTGCCCCCTGTATCCAGCACCACACACACTGCCCCTGTACTCAGCCTCTCACCCACTGCCCCCTCTATCCAGCACCACACACGCTGCCCCCTGTACCCAGCACCACACATGCTGTCACCTCTACCCCGCACCACACACACTGCCCCCTGTACCCAGCACCACACACACTGCCCCCTGTATCTAGCACCACACACACTGCCCCCTGTACCCAGCACCACACACACTGCCCCCTGTACCCAGCACCACACACACTGCCCCTGCCCCCTGTACCCAGCACCACACACACTGCCCCCTGTATCCAGCACCAAACACACTGCCCCATGTCTTAATTGATATGCTTATTTATGTTCATCACTTTTGTGTTGCACTTTGATGAAGGGGCAAGATCCCGAACCATCACATTTATTAAAAATATACCCTTAGGGATTTTTATGCATTTTACCGGATCGTCCAGACTCTGAGTGCTGCCCATTCTCCTGTTTGCTACACATCAGTGGGTGTGCCATACACTCACAGGGAGGGCACCGGAGCAAGTATTGTGTAAGTCCTGAGTGCCGGGGTCTGTTTGGTCTCTCTCTCTCTATCTATCTATCTATCTATCTATCTATCTATCTATCTATCTATCTATCTTTATTTATCTATTTTTTATTTATTTGCTTTCAGTGTAACTGACGCCTCAGTCACCATCCTGTCTGGGCCCGCCCCCTCTGATTTCCTGACTGCAGACCCCCTCACGTTCTCACGGAATGCTGGGGGGCCCTTTCAAAATTTTGCTCTGGGCTCCACAAAACTCTAGCTACGGCGCTGCACATACCCCACACACATCCCACACATACATATCCCACACACATGCCCCCCACACACATCCCATACACACATATCCTACACACACTTATCCCACACACTTATCCTATACACATCCCTCACACATGTCCCATACACTTATCCTATACAGATATCCCACACACATGTCCCACACACTTATCATATACAGCTATCCCTCACACATGTCCCACACACTTATCCTATACAGATATCCCTCACACATGTCCCACACACTTATCCTATACAGATATCCCTCACACATGTCCCACACACTTATCCTATACAGATATCCCTCACACATGTCCCACACACTTATCCTATACAGATATCCCACACACATGTCCCACACACTTATCCTATACAGATATCCCACACACATGTCCCACACACTTATCCTATACATATATCCCACACACATGTCCCACACACTTATCCTATACATATATCCCACACACATGTCCCACACACTTATCCTATACACATCCCACACACATGTCCCACACACTTATCCTATACATATATCCCACACACATGTCCCACACACTTATCCTATACAGATATCCCACACACATGTCCCACACACTTATCCTATACAGATATCCCACACACATGTCCCACACACTTATCCTATACATATATCCCACACACATGTCCCACACACTTATCCTATACATATATCCCACACACATGTCCCACACACTTATCCTATACACATCCCACACACATGTCCCACACACTTATCCTATACATATATCCCACACACATGTCCTATACAGATATCCCACACACATGTCCCACACACTTATCCTATACACATCCCACACACATGTCCCACACACTTATCCTATACAGATATCCCACACACATGTCCCACACACTTATCCTATATAGATATCCCTCACACATGTCCCACACACTTATCCAATACAGATATCCCACACACTTATCCTATACAGATATCCCACACATGTCCCACACACTTATCCTATACACATCCCTCACACATGTCCCACACACTTATCCTATACAGATATCCCACACACTTATCCTATACAGATATCCCACACACATGTCCCACACACTTATCCTATACAGATATCCCACACACATGTCCCACACACTTATCCTATACAGATATCCCACACACATGTCCCACACACTTATCCTATACAGATATCCCACACACATGTCCCACACACTTATCCTATACAGATATCCCACACACATGTCCCACACACTTATCCTATACAGATATCCCTCACACATGTCCCACACACTTATCCTATACCCATATCCCACACACATCCCATACACACATATCCTACACACACTTATCGCACACACTTATCCTATACAGATATCCCTCACACATGTCCCACACACTTATCCTATACACATCCCTCACACATGTCCCACACACTTATCCTATACAGATATCCCACACACATGTCCCACACACTTATCCTATACAGATATCCCACACACATGTCCCACACACTTATCCTATACAGATATCCCACACACATGTCCCACACACTTATCCTATACAGATATCCCACACACTTATCCTATACACATCCCACACACATGTCCCACACACTTATCCTATACAGATATCCCACACACATGTCCCACACACTTATCCTATACAGATATCCCACACACATGTCCCACACACTTATCCTATACAGATATCCCACACACTGTTAGGCGCCGGGGTCCGCTCGTCGGTGCGGCCCGGCGCCTAGCAACCAGGGACGCCGTACGCGTACAGCCGCCGGCTCCCTGGCAACGCTAGACGCCGGGCGCACGGAGCCGCACGGACCCTAGCAACGGGGACGTTACTGGCGGACCGCGTTCCCCGTTGCTGGGTCCATTTAAATTAAGTAGGGCACCTGTTTCCTGGCCGTGCAGCAAGGCAGCTGCACGGCATCCACGCAATTAGCCCTGTCAGCAGTTGATTGGAGGGCTTCAGTTTATATGCTCTTGCAGTGCCTCACACAGACGCCGGTAATAGCTTCCTGCATGCTGTCTCTGTTTGCTGAGAGTGTTTCCAGTCTTGCTGTATCCGGTCGTTCCTGTCCTCAGTTGTCCTGCACTCGGAAGTCGTCATCTTGTTCCTGGAGTCCTGACTGAGCACCGTTTAAACATCCAGTGGTGTTCGTGAGTCGCGGCGTTGCCGTGTGTTGCGGCTTGGCCGCTTTATTATTTATTACTTATTATTTGTGTTTCGGAGCATTTTGCAGAGGATTCCGCTCCCACAGATCCACTCTGGTATCCAGCGGTGCTGGGTAGGAGTTATGGACTAGTGGATTTTGGTTGTCCTTTTACCTGGCGGTTTTTCCGCACATACTTCAGGTTTGGTTAGTTAGCTTGTTGCCCTTGGCCTTTTGTTAGTCAGAGGTCCTCTTGTCATCATCCTGCCTCGGATTTCCCTTTGTCTCTCACTAAGACCGGGGGGCACCGGAGTTGGGCAGACATAATCCGCCTTTCAAACGTGGCTGCCAGGGGCTCAAGAAACCATAGTCTCGCAAGGGATTTCCGATAGCACGGGTGAGACAATAGAGTTAGGGCGCCAGGGGCAACTAGTCTTTCCTGCTCCCGTAACCAGCATTCCCTTCCAGTACTCTGGCCATTGTCATAAGATCTCCTCCGGTCAGGAGTACTGGAATCATAACATTATTACCGGCCAATACCAAAACTTAAAATTAAAACAGGGTTTAATTTTTTCCTTATTCAGTTTTGTAAGAGTTATCGGCCTCATGAATCCCACAGGTTTAGGGCCAAATCCTGGTCAGCTCCTAGTCAGCCAGATTCAAGAACTTACTCAGATGGTTCAGGATCTTTCCCTTCGGGTGAAGTCGCAGGAAAATCTTTTACGAACTTCCCCGAGGGTAGTACCTGAACCAAAAATGCACTTGCCTGACCGTTTTTCTGGTGATAGGAAAGAGTTTTTTAATTTTAAAGAATCCTGTAAACTTTATTTTCGTTTAAGACCGATCTCCTCAGGTACTGAATCTCAGCGGGTCGGGATTATTATTTCTTTGCTCCAGGGGGATCCTCAGACCTGGGCATTTGGTTTAAAAGCAGAGGATCCGGCGTTGTTGTCAGTAGACGCTTTTTTGGGGTCTTTAGGGCTCTTGTATGATGACCCTGATAGAGAGGCATCCGCTGAGAGTCAGTTGCGCGCTCTCAGACAGGGTAGAAATCCTGCAGAGGTTTATTGTACGGAGTTTCGCCGTTGGTCGAACAACTGTGGCTGGAATGACCCAGCCCTGCGCAGTCAGTTTCGCCTCGGCTTATCAGAGTCTATAAAAGACAGTCTCCTTCAGTATCCCGCTCCTGAGACTCTCGATAAACTCATGGAGCTTTCTATTAAGATTGATCGTCGTCTCAGAGAGCGGAGGGCTGAAAAAGGAGCACCTGTCAGGTCTACTCCATGTGTATATTCCATTCCTGAGGACGTAGAGGAGCCCATGCAGATGGGTCTCTCCCGGCTGTCTCCAGAAGAAAGAGCCAGAAGGCAAAACTCTGGTCTTTGTTTGTACTGTGGGGGTAAGGGACATTTTGCCCGTAATTGTCCGAACAAGTCGGGAAACGCCTCGACCAAGTGAATTGTGAGGGGGTTCACTTCGGTCTGCAGCTTATCTCCTTGAATAACTCCCTTTTAGTCCCAGCTAAAGTTTCCTTTGGCAGCCTCAGTTCTTCGGTGTCGGCTTTTGTTGACAGTGGAGCTGCAGGGAACTTTATGGACTTAACTTGGGCCAAGGCCTTAGGCATTCCTCAGTTAGCCTTGGGTAGGTGTGTCACCATGCATGGTTTAGATGGGAGTCCTTTGTCCAATGGGGTTATTTCCCTCTGTACACCCCCTGTACTACTTACGGTAGGAGCTCTTCATTCCGAAAAGATCGAGTTCTTCCTTACCCATTGTCCAGCAGTTCCAGTGGTTCTGGGTCACCCTTGGCTGGCCTTTCATAATCCCACCATTGATTGGCGGTCGGGGGAGATTTCAGAATGGGGTACCATCTGTAATAAGGAATGTATTACGTTTCCCGTCAGAATAGCAACTGCCATTCCTGAACTCATTCCCGTGGAATACCAGGACTTTGTTGATGTGTTTTCCAAGGGCAATGCGGACATTCTGCCTCCCCATCGGCCTTATGATTGTGCTATTGAGCTAATTCCTGGTGCCACATTGCCAAAGGGAAGGTTATATGCTTTATCCGGGCCAGAAACTGCGGCCATGAATGAGTATGTTAAGGAGAGCCTAGGGAAAGGATTTATTAGGCCATCTAAATCCCCTTTAAGTGCAGGCTTCTTCTTTGTGGAAAAAAAAGATGGATCACTCAGACCTTGCATTGACTTTAGAGCCCTGAATAAGATCTCAGTTAAAAATACTTATCCTCTGCCGCTGATTTCTGTCCTCTTTGATCAGCTGCGTTCGGCTGTGATTTTTTCTAAAATTGACCTAAGGGGAGCGTATAACCTCATCCGAATCAAGTCTGGAGATGAGTGGAAGACGGCATTCAGTACTCAGTCGGGTCATTACGAGTATCTGGTGATGCCGTTCGGCTTGTCTAACGCTCCAGCAGTTTTCCAGGATCTCATTAACGATGTGCTCCGTGACTTCCTAGGAAGATTCGTGGTCGTTTACTTAGACGACATCCTGATTTATTCTGACTCAATTGAACAACATGTTACCCAGGTGCGTCAGGTTCTTCAAAAATTACGTGAAAATCATCTATATGCCAAGCTGGAGAAGTGTGAGTTTCATGTCACGGAGGTATCCTTTTTAGGGTACATTATTTCCCCTCGGGGATTCTGCATGGAACCTAAGAAGCTCCAAGCCATCCTTAGTTGGGCGCAACCCACCAATTTAAAAGCAATTCAGCGCTTTTTAGGGTTTGCGAATTATTATAGAAGATTTATTCATTCTTTTTCCGACCTGGTTGCTCCCCTTGTGGCACTGACTAAGAAGGGAGCGGATCCTACCAACTGGTCACGTGAAGCTGAGTTATCCTTTCAGGCCTTGAAACAAGCTTTTGTCTCAGCTCCAGTCCTCAGACATCCCAACCCAGAATTGCCCTTCGTTGTTGAGGTTGATGCCTCGGAGGTTGGAGTGGGGGCTATCCTATCTCAAAAGGATCCGGAGTCTCTGGAACTACATCCTTGTGCCTTTATGTCCAGGAAATTCTCATCCGCTGAATCCAACTACGATGTTGGTAACCGGGAGTTACTGGCTATTAAATGGGCTATCGAGGAGTGGAGGCATTGGCTTGAGGGAGCAACACATACCATTTCAGTATTGACTGACCACAAAAATCTTCAGTACATCGAATCAGCTAAGCGGCTGAATGCCCGGCAGGCTCGTTGGGCTTTATTTTTTACTCGTTTCAAGTTTATTATCACTTTCAGGCCAGGTTCCAAGAATACCAAGGCGGATGCCCTGTCACGCAGTTTTCTTCCAGTTCATAATAACAGTCCTGTTACTCCCATACTTCCGTCTTCAGTCATTCGGGCAGGCCTCACACAAGATTTATTTACCCAGTTAAAGCAGCTTCAACATCAAGCTCCTGGAAATACTCCTGCTGGTCGTCTTTATGTCCCTGAGTTTTTGAGAGCTACTGTTTTGACTGAGTTTCATGATAGCAAAGTTGCCGGGCATCCGGGGATCTCTAAGACTTTGGAATTAGTCTCCCGCTCAGTATGGTGGCCTGGTCTTTATAAAGACATTAAGGAGTTTGTTTTTTCTTGTCAGGTCTGTGCACAGCATAAGGTTCCCCGTTCCTTGCCTATCGGGCAACTTATGCCCTTAAATGTTCCTCTCAGGCCATGGTCTCATATTTCCATGGATTTTGTGGTAGACCTCCCTCTGTCAGCCGGATTCCGAGTCATATGGGTGGTAGTGGACCGTTTTAGCAAGATGGCTCATTTCATTGCTCTTCCCCGACTGCCATCTGCCCAGGGATTGCCTGTTTTGTTTCTCCGCCATGTTTTCAGACTTCATGGGTTGCCCACTGATATTGTTTCTGATCGGGGTCCACAATTCATTGCACAATTCTGGAGGTCTTTTTGTGCTTCATTAAAGATGAAATTGTCTTTAACATCCGGCTACCATCCCCAGTCCAACGGGCAAACCGAGCGAGTTAACCAATCATTGAAACAGTATTTGCGTTTGTACTCAGCCAAACTCCAGAATGATTGGTCCGAGTTTCTTCCTTTGGCGGAGTTTGCTTACAATAATTCTTGTCATTCCTCCACTAATGTGTCTCCATTCTTTTCAGTTTTTGGTTTTCACCCCAGAGCTAATTCTTTTTTTCAACATTCTTCAGTTTCCTCGCTAACCTTAACCTCTCATCTCAGAGTCATTTGGAAAAAAGTGCACCTTGCTCTCAGAAAAGCGGCCTTTCGAGAGAAAAGATTTTCTGACAGGCTCCGACGTCCTTGCACTTTTAAGGTGGGAGATAGGGTATGGTTGTCGACTCGTAACATTAGACTTCGACAATCCTCAGCTAGATTGGGCCCAAAATGTATTGGACCATTTCATATTATTAAAAAAATCAACCCAGTTGCTTTCCGGTTACGTTTACCAAGAGCTATCCGGATCGGAAATACGTTCCATTGTTCCCTGTTGAAACCATACGTTTCTTCCAGTAGATTTCCTCGGAAGATCTCTCAGGGGAAATCTCCAGTAGATGTACAGGGACAACAGGAGTTCTTGGTGGAGAAGGTTCTCGATTCCAAATTGTCCCGGGGTCGGCTTTATTTTCTGGTGCACTGGAGAGGCTATGGTCCAGAGGAAAGGTCTTGGGTCCTGGATAAGGATCTCCATGCCCCGAGGCTCAAGAGGGCATTTTTTCGGGAATTTCCTCAGAAACCTGGCTTTAGGGGTTCCTTGACCCCTCCTCAAGGGGGGGGTGCTGTTAGGCGCCGGGGTCCGCTCGTCGGTGCGGCCCGGCGCCTAGCAACCAGGGACGCCGTACGCGTACAGCCGCCGGCTCCCTGGCAACGCTAGACGCCGGGCGCACGGAGCCGCACGGACCCTAGCAACGGGGACGCCACTGGCGGACCGCGTTCCCCGTTGCTGGGTCCATTTAAATTAAGTAGGGCACCTGTTTCCTGGCCGTGCAGCAAGGCAGCTGCACGGCATCCACGCAATTAGCCCTGTCAGCAGTTGATTGGAGGGCTTCAGTTTATATGCTCTTGCAGTGCCTCACACAGACGCCGGTAATAGCTTCCTGCATGCTGTCTCTGTTTGCTGAGAGTGTTTCCAGTCTTGCTGTATCCGGTCGTTCCAGTCCTCAGTTGTCCTGCACTCGGAAGTCGTCATCTTGTTCCTGGAGTCCTGACTGAGCACTGTTTAAACATCCAGTGGTGTTCGTGAGTCGCGGCGTTGCCGTGTGTTGCGGCTTGGCCGCTTTATTATTTATTACTTATTATTTGTGTTTCGGAGCATTTTGCGGAGGATTCCGCTCCCACATATCCACTCTGGTATCCAGCGGTGCTGGGTAGGAGTTATGGACTAGTGGATTTTGGTTGTCCTTTTACCTGGCGGTTTTTCCGCACATACTTCAGGTTTGGTTAGTTAGCTTGTTGCCCTTGGCCTTTTGTTAGTCAGAGGTCCTCTTGTCATCATCCTGCCTCGGATTTCCCTTTGTCTCTCACTAAGACCGGGGGGCACCGGAGTTGGGCAGACATAATCCGCCTTTCAAACGTGGCTGCCAGGGGCTCAAGAAACCATAGTCTCGCAAGGGATTTCCGATAGCACGGGTGAGACAATAGAGTTAGGGCGCCAGGGGCAACTAGTCTTTCCTGCTCCCGTAACCAGCATTCCCTTCCAGTACTCTGGCCATTGTCATAAGATCTCCTCCGGTCAGGAGTACTGGAATCATAACACACACATGTCCCACACACTTATCCTATACAGATATCCCTCACACATGTCCCACACACTTATCCTATACAGATATCCCTCACACATGTCCCACACACTTATCCTATACAGATATCCCACACACATGTCCCACACACTTATCCTATACAGATATCCCACACACATGTCCCACACACTTATCCTATACAGATATCCCTCACACATGTCCCACACACTTATCCTTTACAGATATCCCTCACACATGTCCCACACACTTATCCTATACAGATATCCCTCACACATGTCCCACACACTTATCCTATACAGATATCCCTCACACATGTCCCACACACTTATCCTATACATATATCCCACACACATGTCCCACACACTTATCCTATACAGATATCCCACACACATGTCCCACACACTTATCCTATACAGATATCCCACACACATGTCCCACACACTTATCCTATAAAGATATCCCACACACATGTCCCACACACTTATCCTATACAGATATCCCACACACATGTCCCACACACTTATCCTATACAGATATCACACACACATGTCCCACACACTTATCCTATACAGATATCCCTCACACATGTCCCACACACTTATCCTATACATATATCCCACACACATGTCCCACACACTTATCCTATACAGATATCCCACACACATGTCCCACACACTTATCCTATACAGATATCCCTCACACATGTCCCACACACTTATCCTATACATATATCCCACACACATGTCCCACACACTTATCCTATACAGATATCCCACACACATGTCCCACACACTTATCCTATACAGATATCCCACACACATGTCCCACACACTTATCCTATACAGATATCCCACACACATGTCCCACACACTTATCCTATACAGATATCCCACACACATGTCCCACACACTTATCCTATACAGATATCCCTCACACATGTCCCACACACTTATCCTATACATATATCCCACACACATGTCCCACACACTTATCCTATACCCATATCCCACACACTTATCCTATACAGATATCCCACACACATGTCCCACACACTTATCCTATACACACTAACCCCATACACATGTCCCACACACTAGTCCCAAACTCATGTCTCACACAGACTTACCCCACACACTTACCTAGGGTATAAAAACCTCATCTCTTTAATTCTGGACACGTAATAAGTACACAGGTTCTGTGGCTGATTAAAATCAGGTGACATGGAGTCTTGAAGTCAGCCAGCCACAGAACCTGTGTAATTAACATATGTCCAGAATTAAAGGGATGAGGTGGTAATCCTACACTTACCCCACACACATGTCCCACACACTTATCCCACACACATATCCCTTACACTTATCCTATACACATATCCCACACACTTATCATATACACATATCCCACACACTTATCATATACACATATCCCACACACTTATCCTATACACATATCCCACACACTTATCATATACGCATATCCCACACACTTATCCTATACACATATCCCACACACTTATCCCACACACATATCCCTTACACTTATCCTATACACATATCCCACACACTTATCATATACACATATCCCACACACTTATCCTATACACATATCCCACACACTTATCCTATACACATATCCCTTACACTTATCCTATACACATATCCCACACACTTATCCTATACACATATCCCACACACTTATCCTATACACATATCCCACACACTTATCCTATACACATATTCCACACACTTATCCTATACACATATCCCACACACTTATCCTATACACATATACCACACACTTATCCTATACACATATCCCACACACTTATCCTATACACATATCCCACACACTTATCATATACACATATCCCACACACTTATCCTATACACATATCCCACACACTTACCCTATACACATATCCCACACACTTATCCTATACACATATCCCACACACTTATCCTATACACATATCCCACACACTTATCCTATACACATATCCCACACACTTATCATATACACATATCCCACACACTTATCCTATACACATATCCCACACACTTATCCTATACGGGTGGTCTTCTGTTTGCCGGCGGTCGGGCTCCCGGCGCTCAGTATACCGGCGCCGGGAGCCCGACAGCCGGCATACCGACACTTATTTTCCCTCGTGTGGGTCCACGACCCCCATAGAGGGAGAATAAAATAGTGTGGAACGCGTAGCGCGCCACCATGCCCGTAGCGTGGCGAGCGCAGCGAGCCCGCAAGGGGCTCATTTGCGCTCGCCAAGCTGTCGGTAAGCCGGCGGTCGGGCTCCCGGCGCCGGGATGCTGGTCGCCGGGAGCCCGACCGCCGGCCAGCCTTAGTGAACCCATCCTATACACATATCCCACACACTTGTTCCACACACACATATCACACACACTTATCCCATACATATCCCACACACACACATCCCACACAAACATATCCCACACACATGTCCCACACACTTATCCTATCACACTCATGTCCCACACACTTATCCCATACACTTATCCCATACATATATATCACACACTTATCCTATACACATATCCCACACACTTATCATATACACATATCCCACACACTTATCCTATACACATATCCCACACACTTACCCTATACACATATCCCACACACTTATCCTATACACATATCCCACACACTTATCCTATACACATATCCCACACACTTATCCTATACACATATCCCACACACTTATCATATACACATATCCCACACACTTATCCTATACACATATCCCACACACTTATCCTATACGGGTGGTCTTCTGTTTGCCGGCGGTCGGGCTCCCGGCGCTCAGTATACCGGCGCCGGGAGCCCGACAGCCGGCATACCGACACTTATTTTCCCTCGTGTGGGTCCACGACCCCCATAGAGGGAGAATAAAATAGTGTGGCGCGCGTAGCGCGCCACCATGCCCGTAGCGTGGCGAGCGCAGCGAGCCCGCAAGGGGCTCATTTGCGCTCGCCAAGCTGTCGGTAAGCCGGCGGTCGGGCTCCCGGCGCCGGGATGCTGGTCGCCGGGAGCCCGACCGCCGGCCAGCCTTAGTGAACCCATCCTATACACATATCCCACACACTTGTTCCACACACACATATCACACACACTTATCCCATACATATCCCACACACACACATCCCACACAAACATATCCCACACACATGTCCCACACACTTATCCTATCACACTCATGTCCCACACACTTATCCCATACACTTATCCCATACATATATATCACACACTTATCCTATACACATATCCCACACACTTATTATATACACATACCCCGCACACATATAACACACACACGTATCCCATACATATCCCACACTTACATATCCCATACATATCCCACACACATATTCCACACACACATATACCACACATATACCATACACACCTATACCACACATATATACCACACACATGTCCCTTACATATCCCACACTCACATACCATACACACCTATACCACACATATATACCACCCACATGTCCCTTACATATCCCACACACATACCATACACACCTATACCACACATATATACCACACACATGTCCCTTACATATCCCACACTCACATATCCCATACATATCCCACATTCACATATCCCATACATATCCCACACTCACATATCCCATACACACCTACAGTATACCACACACACATCCCACACACATGCCCCCACACACATATCACACACACACACACACACACACACACACACACACACACACACACACACACACACACATATATACCACACACATGTCCCACACACATCTGGATCATAAAGCATGAATAGTAAAACGTTAGCAGTTGTTGCATTTAATGACTGAACTAGAGACAATGTTAGGAAAGCATCAGTGGGTTCCTCCATTGTTATTGTTATAAATAACGGGTCCTCCTTACCCTCCTGAGCCAGGCAACAAGCCATCATTCCCAGTAGCCCCAGGACTATCAGCGTCTTCATGTTGCTGGTTACGTGTCCTCTGTGTCAGTGACGCTTATTAATAAGTCGCTGCTACTCCCAGACTCGTTATTGCAGCATCTGGGGTGTCTGTTACACATTATCTTATATGACAGTGTTCTTCTTCTGACGGTCGCTCACCAGATTCTCAGCTTATTACAGGAAGGAGTTTTGAAAGTTCGGGGGTTAGCCGCAAATATTTAGCATCCCATGAATGTATCACAGAGGTAGCCTATGGGCTACACATCGGAGTCTTAGCCGGCAATGGCGGCTGCGCATGAAGCCCCAGCAGCAAACTAAGTACATCACAGGAACTGTCCTTGCGGACGCTCAATAATACATTCATCTGGTAAAATGGCACCTCGCTATACGATTCTAGGCACCCAGATCGATGTGACATGATATCATGTTACATGATAGATAGATAGATAGATAGATAGATAGATAGATAGATAGATAGATAGATAGATAGGCAGAACCACATAGATGGAGTGTAATCTACCTCACTTTATTTCCATCTCAGGCAGGATACAGCTTTACATGCAGGTTTTGCAGGTCAGGTTTACAGGCAGTTCTTAAAACAGCAGCATAACATTCCATAACATTCCATATCTGGGGCCGGAGACCCTGGCGGCCACATGGTTAATGGCAGCCACGGCACGTAAGGGGTTAACCCTTTAAGTGCCCGGCGCCATTTTAAGGACAATAGGCGCTTGGAGCCACTGTTAAATGTACTTACGGCGCCAGGCGCGGACTGTTTAAAAATATGTTTAATAATGTGTCATATGTTACATCGTTGCGCAGTTGGAGAATGATGGACTGCACGGTTATAGAACCGCATGGATAGGGCACTTATGAAAAAAGTACAAGGTATTTTGTATCTAAAAAGGCCATGACGTTATTTCTTGAGACAATTGTGCATAGACAGTCGTATGGTAATTGTCCTAGCTCCAGCAGGGAATAGGTGACAATTGTGTTATGAGCCACGGCTGTGGCTCATTCCTGTTTTGCATGTCAGTTATGTATTTTATGTTTATAAGTTGTCTTGCAGGCCAGGATTTCCCGTTGCTCTGTTTTGGAATACTCTTGTTTGCTGCCGCTGGTGAGTCTGTGTAATTGCAGCTTGTTCCCATGTGTTCAGCCTCACCTGGCTGCTAATTGCATCTTGTCAGTTTGGAGTCATGCAACAGAGCAGCTGCATGAAATTACTAATTAGGCCTCTCTGTTATATGCTGGCTCAGTGCAGTTCACAGAGGCTGGTGATATTTCTAAGTTTCCAGTCTGCTTGAGTTCTGAGCTTGTTCCTGCCAGTTCCTGAATTCCTGTGTCAGTCCCTGTGTCGATTCATGTGTCTGATCCCGTGTCCTGCCGTTAAAGCGTTCCTGTCCTGAAGTCCAGTGGCTTTGCCTGTGCCTGGTCAAGTTTCTGGCTTCTTGGTGTCCACCGGTCTGTCGTTTGGGATTCTGCCTGTCCTCCAGTTCTGAGAGTCTGTGCCGGCAGCATTGGAGCTTCCTGTCCGTTTGCCAGTATTCGTACCGGTTCCGTGAATAGCGGCTCTGTCGCGTCCGTCGGCTTAGGCCGCTGTATTCTGTTATTATTCCTGTCACTGGTGTTTTGCAGAGGGTTCTGCTTATGCTGTCACCGCCGGTACACAAAAGTATTGTGTCGGCGTGTGGTCAGCATTTCCTTTGTTGTTCTTTTCCTTTGGCGGCAAGCCGCACATACATTTAGTTTTAGGCTAGTTAGTAGCCCCTGGCTTTGGTTGTTTCAGTTAGAGGGCCCCTTGTTATCACCCTGTCTCGGTACACTCTTTGTCTCTCATTAAGACCTGAGGGGGCATCGAAGTTGGGCAGACGTAATCCGCCCTTCAAACGCGGCTGCCATGGGCTCAAGCAACCATAGTCTCGCAAGAGTGTACTGACAGCACGGGCGAGACAACGGAGATAGGGCGCCAGGGGCTATTCACTTTCCATTCCCCTTTCCCAGCATTACGTCCTGGTGCTCTGGACTCACTTCATAACATCTCCCTTGTTCTGAGCACCAGGAACCTAACATTATCACCAGCCATACCACAAAAAAGAAATAAAACTTATTTTTTTCTTTTTTGGTCCAGTGTCTAGTCTAGTATCCAGTCCTGTTTAGAATTCAGTATGCAGAATCCAATCCGTTGTTTAAAAATCCAGTCCTGTCTTGTCTAGTTTAAAAATTCAGTCTTGTCTTGCCTTGTCTAGTCTTGCCTTGTCTTGTCTAGTTTTAAATCCTCCTATGTCTACTATGCAAGCCCTGCAGGCATCTCTCTCAGCCCTGCACCATGCTTTCAGTGCTTTGAGACCAGCGCGACTAGAAGTTTTGCAGCAATCCCTAAAACAACTGCAAAACCTTCTGACTGAAATCTTGCTCATCTTGCCAGAAGTCGTTGAGAGTACATCTATCTCTAAAGAGACTCTTGTTCACAGTATGGTGACAAGAGAATCCTCTGGTTTAATTGAAGAGAAAAGGTTTAAAAGTTTTCTGCGGCACAGGCTCTCAGAAGAGGAGCGTCTGCGTCGCAGAAACTTAAACTTATGCCTATATTGTGGGGGTTTAGGCCACTATCTGCAGACCTGTGAGTTGCGCAAGCCAAAGTGTGGTGACGAGTCTTGCCCTCTGGCCAAGTTGAGTCAGGATACAAGACCTACTCCTGTCTCTACTGTGGCAGAGGTACTTGTCACACAACCCACACTAAAAAGCTCTCTGTCCTATAATTGGGGTCCTTGGGCAAGGGAGCCCCATTATAGATTCAGCAATCAAAAGAGAATGTTTCTCTCCTCTCTTGAGGTTCCTGTTGAAGCAGAGTTGCAAGCCCCTGGAGTGGAGCCCAATGCCCAGGTTCCTGGAGTGGTGCCCGATGCCCAGGTTCCTGGAGTGGTGCCCGATGCCCAGGTTCCTGGAGTGGTGCCCGATGCCCAGGGTCCTGGAGTGGTGCCCGATGCCCAGGGTCCTGGAGTGGTGCCCGATGCCCAGGGTCCTGGAGTGGTGCCTGATGCCCAGGGTCCTGGAGTGGTGCCTGATGCCCAGGGTCCTGGAGTGGTGCCTGATGCCCAGGGTCCTGGAGTGGTGCCCGTAGCCCAGGGTCCTGGAGTGGTGCCCGTAGCCCAGGGTCCTGGAGTGGTGCCCGATGCTCAGGATCTTGGTGCGGTACCCGGTGCCCAGAGTGCTGGAGCGGTACCCGGTGCCCAGAGTGCTGGAGCGGTACCCGGTGCCCAGAGTACTGGAGCGGTACTCGATGCCCAAGCTTATAGAGGGACATCAAATATTGTAGCTCAGGTGTCCATACCAGAAGGGGTCTCAGAAGCTGTTACCCCAGGTAGGGACTTGAAAAGCGCAACCCCAGAAAGGGTATCTAAAACCATAGTTCTAGAAGGGAACACGAGAAGCAAAACCCCAGAAGGGATATTTGAAGTAATATCCCCAAGTGGGGTCTCAAGAGACGCAGCCTCTAAGAAGGGTCTAGAGGTCGCTTCCCCAGGAAAGAACTTAAGAGGCGTAAGTGGAGGTGCTGAAGGTTATAGCTTCAGCAAAAGTCCCGGAAGTCATAGTCCCGGGAGAAGTTTCGATAATTATCGACTCGGAGAGGGAGGCCAATGGCTCAGTCCCAGTAAAGGAAGTCGATGGCTCGGTCCCAGTTAGGGAGGCCGACGGCTCGGTCCCCGTAAAAGAATCCGAGGTGCTGACCCCAGCGGGGTTCCCGGAGGCCACTGCCCCAGCGGGGTTCCCGGAGGCCATTGCCCCAGCGGGGTTCCCGGAGGCCACTGCCCCAGCGGGGTTCCCGGAGGTCACTGTCCCGGGTGGGGTTCAGAAAGTCACTGCCCCGGGTGGGGTTCAGAAAGCCACTGCCCCGGGTGGGGTTCAGAAAGCCACTGCCCCGGGTGGGGTTCAGAAAGCCACTGCCCCGGGTGGGGTTCAGAAAGTCACTGCCCCGGGTGGGGTTCAGATAGTCTCAGCCTCGAGTAAGGTCAATAGTGACCAGGTCCTAGCAAAGCACTCCAGTCAGTCAGATGGGAAGGAAACAGATCCTGACTCTGTTGATATCTCAACATCCATAATCTTTGATGGGGACTTAGCCCAATTTCTGGCGCTTTACAAACACTATTACATTATTATGTTGTCTAGACCATTTCTGGGCATCACTTCAGAGAACCTTGTGCTCTATCTGATTTATTCTTTTAGAGGAGAGCCTTTTGAGTGGGCGACCAGCCTAATGAAAGCTGAAGATCCCATTCTTCAGGATCTCCCAGCATTCAGTGATGCAATTATTAAAAGATATGGTCCCAAAGAAATTGGTTCAGGTTCCTCTAAGTCACCCATCTTGTCTGTTGAGAGTCCACCAAATACTGTAAACTCGGCACAAAAGTCCCAGCCTGTTGTTTTGACTGCAGGATGTGCTTTTCTGACTTCTTCTTCTTCTAATAATAGTACTTTGCCAGAAAGTTCAGCTCCCAAGGGTAAGAAACCTGTCTCTGATTTGAACGCAACCTTGCTGGGTGGTACCATCAGTTCAGACAATGTTTGAGGAATTACCTTGGTCAGACCTAAAGAGCTTTGTAAAAAGAAGAAGGAGAAAAAGAAATCATTTTTGACTCTTGCCTTGATTAAAAAAAAAAAATTTTTTTCCCCTTGTCTTGTGTCCAGTGGCCACCGTCAGGGGGAGGGCACTGTTACAAGCTGTGGTTGCAGCTTGTTTCTGTTTTCGTGTCTGTTAGACTAGTGTGTCAGGTATTTTTTTTTTGTATCCCTTGTTTTGGATAGTCTGTATTTTGGGGTCCTTTGACCCCTCCTCAAGGGGGGGGGGGGGGTACTGTTATGAGCCACGGCTGTGGCTCATTCCTGTTTTGCATGTCAGTTATGTATTTTATGTTTATAAGTTGTCTTGCAGGCCAGGATTTCCCGTTGCTCTGTTTTAGAATACTCTTGGTTGCTGCCGCTGGTGAGTCTGTGTAATTGCAGCTTGTTCCCATGTGTTCAGCCTCACCTGGCTGCTAATTGCATCTTGTCAGTTTGGAGTCATGCAACAGGGAAGCTGCATGAAATTACTAATTAGGCCTCTCTGTTATATGCTGGCTCAGTGCAGTTCACAGATGCTGGTGTTATTTCTAAGTTTCCAGTCAGCTTGAGTTCTGAGCTTGTTCCTGCCAGTTCCTGAATTCCTGTGTCAATCCCTGTGTCGATTCCTGTGTCTGATCCCGTGTCCTGCCGTTAAAGCGTTCCTGTCCTGAAGTCCAGTGGCTTTGCCTGTGCCTGGTCAAGTTTCTGGCTTCTTGGTGTCCACCGGTCTGTCGTTTGGGATTGTGCCTGTCCTCCAGTTCTGAGAGTCTGTGCCGGCAGCATTGGAGGTTCCTGTCCGTTTGCCAGTATTCGTACCGGTTCCGTGAGTAGCGGCTCTGCCGCGTCCGTCGGCCTAGGCCGCTGTATTCTGTTATTATTCCTGTCACTGGTGTTTTGCAGAGGGTTCTGATTATGCTGTCACCGCCGGTACACAAAAGTATTGTGTCGACGTGTGGTCAGCATTTCCTTTGTTGTTCTTTTCCTTTGGCGGCAAGCCGCACATACATTTAGTTTTAGGCTAGTTAGTAGCCCCTGGCTTTGGTTGTTTCAGTTAGAGGGCCCCTTGTTATCACCCTGTCTCGGTACACTCTTTGTCTCTCATTAAGACCTGAGGGGGCATCGAAGTTGGGCAGACGTAATCCGCCCTTCAAACGCGGCTGCCATGGGCTCAAGCAACCATAGTCTCGCAAGAGTGTACTGACAGCACGGGCGAGACAACGGAGATAGGGCGCCAGGGGCTATTCACTTTCCATTCCCCTTTCCCAGCATTACGTCCTGGTGCTCTGGACTCGCTTCATAACATCTCCCTTGTTCTGAGCACCAGGAACCTAACAAATTGGCAGGCTTTTGGTGGCCATACATTTTCTTTGAGATACAACTGATGGTTTGGAGAGAAGACTGTTTGTGTTTCCAGCATCTCCTGTTGTGTGATAAGCCAAAACTGGTTTTACATGGAGATGTGAGAGAGACAGGAACATGTTAATCACATTGTGTTTTATGAATGCAAACTAGTGGGTTTCATTTAACAACAGTTTGATGTAAGATTTCTTAGGCTGCATTATGTAGGATGCAGATTTATGTTTAAATTACAAGGACTTTGTCTGTGTGTGACAGGACAAGAACAAGGAACATTTGTTTGGGAAATCAAATACAAACCGTATGTGCTAAATGTATCAATGGCGAAGTGTAAACTACCAGGTGGTAGGAATTGGAGTTTAAATGACACCAAAGTTTGTCTGTGTGACAGGAAGGAGGAAATTGCTTCATGCACTTATATTCTTTTAAAATGTAATTTATTTAAATGTTGGAAGATATCCTGATTGGATGGAAAGGACTCAGGGGGTGAAACCCCATGACATGTATTGTGGTTTTACTGTAGAAAAAGAGGAGACCTGTGAGCTTCAGGGGTGTATTATACCAACTACTTTCTGCTGTAACATTTTGCTGTATTGCTGTTTCCCCTAGCAATAGGGAAGAGTTCTCTTTAGAACTATTGCAAATAAACATCATTTGCCTCAAGACGACCGCTTCATCTTGTGACCTGCTGGGCTAGGCGAAACCTAGCTCCGTTTTCCGGCTGTCCAGGGTGTAACCAGCATCTCCAAGTTACCCCTTCCACCAGCTACCGGCAGAGGCCTAGTCAATCGACTAGTGGGGATTTGTCAGCACCACACAGGTGTGGTAAGGCGGTGCGTCGACGCATACAAAGCAGAACCATGGTTCCATACGCCACAGCAGGTTAGGAGTTTGGTGCTGGCAGCGTAAACCCATCCCCTGCACAGTGGGTGGAGTCAGTAACAGGCGGTTACTGACGGTAAGCGGGAATCCTTCATGTGGCCAGGTCCGGCGTGACCTAAACATCCATTCTGTGTACTAGGGACAGGACGCGGAAGCGGTGAGGGTTTTCTGACGGGACCGTCCGGTCACAATAACAATGGCTACTAATGTAACCCCAAACTCCCATCTTTCGCTTGGCCACTTGCTGGCGTCAGGAACCATGACCTACTGAACAAAACACATTTTTAAAGGTAGTGGACAAGTTGAAGTAATTAGCCCAGCTGTGACTTACAAGAGACTCAGCTAAAACCCAGACTGGATTTCATCAGATCTGTTGCTGCTGCTCCAATCCTGCAAAAGCCTGCCATTCCCCAGTAACCTCATGTGGATTCATGCTGTCCCTGCCACAATATATATTATTAATGAGCAATACGCTGACTCATTAGTTATGCAGGACTTATCAAGCTATAAGACGTGGGGTGAGATGTAATAGGGTGAGAGTGTCTGTGGTGTGGGCAATTCCCCACTTCTAAAAAGCTACACTTTAGTAAATATTCCCCTCAGAATGAGGCCCTTCCTGTGTAATATGGATTTCATATCTGAGCTGTGTTTCATTGACGTTATGTCCCCATATAACAGAACACAAATCACAAGAATAAAAAATAAAGAACAACAGAAGCTTTTCAAGTAGAGATAATTATGATTTAATTGAACCCATCTGATAATATTATAATGGCAGCGTACGGATACAGCACCAGTTTGGACAACGCTCACTTAGGAAAACAAATCCCATGGTATTATTAACATGAGAGATGTAACATGTGTTGTTAATAAATCGTAAACTCATTTTCCAGGTGTGTGGTCTTTATAAACGCCATTTCTAGGGTCATTCTCATGACATTTGAGCTGAATCTTGTTTTCTATGGCAGAAGTTCCCAAACGCCGTCCTCAAGGCACCCTAACGGTCCAGGATTTGAGTATAACCATGCTTGGCCACAGGTGAAAAACAGATCTATGTACTAAGCCTTGGAGATTGATAAAGTGGATGGGTCTATTCATGAAGCAGTGAAAATAGTGGAGAAGTGAGCCAGTGGAGAAGTTGTCCATGGCAACCAATCAGCTGCAAAATACAATTGTATAGTATGCAAATGATAAATGTTACTTCAATGCTGTTTGGTTGCCATGGGCAACTTCTCCACTGGCTCATGTCTCCACACTTTTCACTGCTTTATGAATAGACCCCAAAGTACCAACCAACCAGCTCCTAACTGTCATTTTTCCAACCAAGCCTGTAACATGGCAGTTAGGAGCTAATTGGCTGGTATTTTATATCCGTCCACTTAATCTCACTCCAAGGCTTAGTAAATAGACACTTTAGTACATATAACACTGGTGCAAAGAGATTTAGATTTGGGATGGACGTGTAATCTCACATCTAAACTGCAGTGTGAGAATAAAGCTGTCCAGCATGTGTGGGCTACATGCAGAAGCAGACGGTATTTACCCTGCATGCTAAGTTTACATAAAGAAAGGTACATTTGGGGGTTTTCAGGGTGCTGCAATTCCGCCTAAAACCTTTTTTTGTGTTTTAAAGATGTAAGACCAGTTTTATTGGGACCAGGGCCACTGGCGAATCTATAATGGGTGCAGTATGTTCAGTGTACAGGGGCCCCTACGGTCCAGGGGGGGCCACACTGCACAGCCTGCACCCATTTTTTCAATACTTAGGGGGACAGTTACTAAGCAGTGATAAAAGTGGAGAAGTGAGCCAGTGGAGAAGCTGCCCATGGCAACCAATCAGCTGCTCTGTCTACTTTTAAAGTATGCAAATTCTAAATGTTACGTCAATGCTGAATGGTTGCCATGGGCAACTTCTCCACTGGCTCACTTCTCCACTTTTATCACTGCTTAGTACATGATGCCTTTACACCATACTTACCAACTCTCCCGGAAGCTGCGGGAGGCTCCCGTTTTTTGGGGTAGCCCCCCGCACCACTGGAAGAGTGGGCAGGTCTCCCGCATCCTGCTCGCACCCTAGTGATGCGAGCAGGATGGAGAGATAACCTCCCGTCGGGTGGAGAAGGGGTTAAAATGACGCAAATCGCGTCATTTTAGCCCCGCCCCCTTCCCGCGGACCCGCGAATCGCGGCATTTCCCGATGCGGGTTGGGGCTTAGTGATGTCACAGTCCGGCCCCGCCCCCCGGAGACACTGCAGCGTCTCCTCTCCGGGCTTCTCCCGGAGAGGAGAAATAAAATGTAGGTAAGTATGCTTTACACTCAGGAGTCCTGCATCGCGAGCAGCAGTGCTGCAGAAACCACTGAGGAAATGGTGCCAGATACATTTTCCCGCCATTTTGTGCACGTAGGAAAATCATCGGGAAAATGGCCGCTGCACCATTACAAATTGTACTATGCAGTTGGTCAGTATTCATACACATGGACAGTCCAAGGTTCTGTGATAGTCCCCGGAACATTAGTGACAGGTGCAATTATGAAACTCCCTGGAGACAAGTATTGGAGACATAACAAGGAATGTCCTCATTCTGTATAAATAACGTCTTGGATCACATAAGACTTAAAAATAAAATTGTCTTTCGGTTTATAGATCAAAGGACTTTCTGGTAAATCCCCGGTTTTTGGAAAGGCTGTGCGCGTTTCACCGATGACATCATTTGTTATGCGTATGACTGCGCAATAAACAGCAGAACAGAACAATCTAATAAACTACAAGAACTAAGCTCACCTCCAACAAACAGATGAAGAGAACTTTCTTTCTGACTTGTCCTCAGTTATATATGAGAAAGCGTCTTGAACATGGTGTCCAATAGATTGTGCAATTGGCAGTAAACCATCGTGCTCCGTACCTGAGTGTGGATTGTGTGCATAGAAACTATATAATCTAACATGAAATTTTGCTGCACTGCAGGAGGCGCTGATAAAAGGTGCAGAGAAGGTAACACCATGGCCGTAACTAGGGGGGGCTAAGGGGTCACGTGCCCCGGAAGAAGGGGGGCGCTGAGAACTCTGCCCAGCGATTCTGCCAGCCGCTCCTCCATCCCCGCTGTCCCCACCATCACTGTGTGCTGCGCCTCCCACGTTAATAGGTGGAGTGGGCGGTCAGCGATTGGACGGTGTCTCCCATAGCCCACCTCCTCAAGTCCCCCTCCAACGGTGCTGACCGCGGCGGCGAGAGTGACACAACGCAGTGCCATCACCGTCTCGCCTGCACCGTTAATAGGAGGAACTGCCAGCCAGAGCCCATAGACAGAATAACCCACGGTGAGTTACAAGTAGAAAGCTGTAAATGAGGGTGGGTAATGTGTGCTGTGTCAGGGATTAAATGTGTTGGGGAGGGGGAGAGCTGTGTGTGGGATTATTTGTGCTGGAGGGGAGCTATGTCACGGATTATATGTGCTGGTGGAGAGCTGTGTAAAGGATTATGGGGAACATGTTCTAAGCAGTGATAAAAGTGGAGAAGAGAGCCAGTGGAGAAGTTGCCTATGGCAACCAATCAGCATTGACGTAACATTTAGAATTTGCACACTATAAAAATATACAGAGCAGCTGATTGGTTGCCATGGGCTACTTCTCCACTGGCTCACTTCTTCACATTTATCACTGCTTAGTACATGTCCCCCTATATGTGCTGGGGGGGAGCTATGTCAGGGATTTTATGTGCTGGGGGAGAGCTGTGTAAAGGATTATATGTGCTGGGGGGGGGGGGGGGGGGGGAGCTATGTCAGAGGTTATATTTGCTGGGGGAGAGCTGTGTAAAGGATTACATGTGCTGGGGGGGGAGCTATGTCAGAGGTTATATTTGCTGGGAGAGAGCTGTGTAAAGGATTACATGTGCTGGGGGGGGGGGGAGATCTGTGTCAGGGATTATATGTGTTGTGGGGGAGCTATGTCAGGGATTATATTTGCTGGGGGAGAGCTGTGTAAAGGATTACATGTGCTGGGGGGGGGGAAGATCTGTGTCAGGGATTATATGTGTTGTGGGGGAGTTCTGTGTAAAAGATTATATGTACTGGGAGGAGAGTTTTGTTGTGGATTATATATGTGCTACTCGGGGGAGAGCTGTGTCATGGATCAAATGTTACAATGTGCTAGGGGAGCGCTGTGTGTGGAATACCCCCCTATACCTGCCTGGCACCACACACCTTGTTGCAGGGTTATGTAGGAGTGCCTGCCCCCCCCCCACCCCCCAGCTCTCCCTCAGCCCTCTCTCTCTCTCTCTCCCATCTCTCTCTTTCTCCTTCTCTCTCTCCTCCGTGGGACAGCATAATGAGAGGTACTACTGTGCAGTGTTTTTTTACCTTTCATTTTTATTTATGTATTTTTAAAAAAAAAATATTATTTATTTTGTTTATTTTTTTTGTTTGGGGGGGGTGGGGTGGGAGTTTGGGGGGGAACCAAATGATTGCCTTACCGGGTGCCGAAAATCCTAGTTTCGGCCCTGGTAACACCCACAGAAGCAACATATATCTATAGCTCCATACAGCCTTAGATTCAGGTGCAGTGTGTCCAATCTAAACCGCTGTGTAACAGTAAAGCTGCCCAGCATTTGTGGGCTACATGCAAACGCAGCCAATATGTACCCTGCATGCCAGAGGTTCCCAAACGCGGTCCACAAGGCACTCCAACCGTCCTGATTTCAAATATGTCCGTGCTTGGCCACAGGTGACTTCATTAATACAGTACTTCAGAAAATTTGATTTAACCATCTGCGCTGAGCAATGGATATATGTAAAACATGGCCTGCTAGGGTGCATTGAGCACCGCATTTGGGAACCGCGGGCTATAGGTGCTTATAGGCGACATTATTACAGGACAAGGGGTAATGAGAACAGAAGCTCGGCAATGTCGCAGATTCCGGTAATTAGTGAAGTACAATATGGGGGGTTGGCAGGGAATTGATCATGTTCTTATTTTCGGTGTCAGGTATTTATATTTAGTTGCTACGGGTAACTGCACAATAACACAATAATTGCCCCCAATATCATCGTTTCCATTGTTGCCTCTCATCTCTCATATCAGTGTATTTTGTTCATCATGTAGAGTCTGAGATATTTTTTGCGCAAATACAGCCAGAAAACCGGCAATTCCCCAGACGACAAGATGTATAAAAGCAGCATTTTATTTCTGAAAATGAGACATTTTATACAAGCGAGACACAGATATGACACACAGAACAAGCGCATACGTCAGACTGGGCTTAATATAATCCTGTTATTGCCACAGACTGTACCAGAACACGCTGCCCCCTTCCCCGGGGGTCTTTGGCATCGCAAAAACATGTGAAAGGTGCTTAGGGGTCTATTCATGAAGCAGTGAAAAGAGTGGAGAAGTGAGCCTGTGGAGCAGTTGCCCATGGCAACCAATCAGCTGCTCTGTACAATTGTATAGTATGCAAATTCTAATTGTAACTTCAATGCTGATTGGTTGCCATGGGCAACTTCTCCACAGGGTCACTTCTCCACACTTTTCACTGCTTCATGAATAGACCCCTTGATGCGCACAGAAGGTACAGAGGCCAGCTAAGCACAGTGGAAGGTAATGGGTGAGCTGCGAGTCTCTCGCATACATGGATGGGTGAGATTATTAGTGTCACAGGGCCGGCTCATGACATTACTCTGCCTGGGTCCCCGTCACATCCTCCTGCTGCGCTGGCCAAAGAATCGCTTGTAGGCAGCGGTGTACCCATGTCGTAGAGCGTAATGCTCGCAGGGGTTGTAATCCTCGCAGACCTCACGCTGGCGTTCTTGGGGGCTCTTGTTGCGCTCGCGGATCCTACGGAAGAGAAGAAGCATTACACATGGTAAAAGCACACTGCAGGTAAATAACTGTGACTAGGTCTGAGTTGCAGTAATGGGATGCCGTCTATTTACCTAAATCAAACTCCCGACGGTCAAAATACAGACAACCATTGACTGGCGGTCAAATCCCGACAAATCAAAATCACGACATGGTAAAAATACCGACATTTAAAATACCGGCAAGGTCAAAATACCGACATTTAAAATACCAGCAAGGTCAAAATACCGACATTTACAATGTCGACAGGTCAAAAAGTCGACATGAGTTTTCATGATTTTTTCATTGAAACCGACTTGTTCATACTTTACCATCCCAGTGGACCTGGAGGGGGAATATAATAGTGTGCCCCGACCAGTTGCAAGGTGTGCCGCGGAGTCAGAGTCGCCGCCTGCACCTTCAGAGCAAACTGTGGCCCAGGCTCTTCTTATGGGATCACTTGTGCCTTGCCTGTTACCTATGCCTTGAAGACGCGGTGGTGTGACATCATAGGTCACGGCCGCCGCGTCTCACCACCCAGCCAGCCCACTCGCCTGCATACACATCTTCCAGTTCCCGCCCGCATCCACAACTTTCCCTGCACACCCACATCCACACTTGCCCGACCGCCCGCTGCTCAGTATTCGCAGCGCTCCACTATGAACAACCCCCGCCACTGAGGGATCGGGAGGAGGACAGCTGACAGGAAGGGGCTAATACTTGTTATTTTATTTATCCTGTGAGGAGCAACAGGATTTATGGGGGGGACAGCGGTGCAAGTATGCGGGTACGGGTGGGTACGGCGTACCCTTAAGAATTTTGCCGTGGGTACGCCGTACCCACACCGACGGGCCACCGCTCGCTACCGCTGATGTGAGGGGAGGAGAGCGCAGCCTGCGCCTCTCCTGCCCCTCAATGCCTTCTTTCAAATCAGCGCCGCCCGTGAGTCAATCAGAGCTCGTGGAGCTTTGATTGGCTCACGGATCGGCGCTGAATTGAACTCACCCGCCGGAGACTGAGGGGAAGGAGAGGCGCAGGCTGCGCTCTCCTCCCCTCACACACGGGAGACAAGACAGCAGCAGCAGCGGTGAGCTGGGGGGGGGGGCAGCTTCATGAATACCTGGCACTGTGGGGGGCAATGTATACCTGGCACTGTGGGGGGCAATGTATATCTGGCACTGTGGGGGGCAATGTATATCTGGCACTGTGGGGGGCAATGTATACCTGGCACTGTGGGGGGCAATGTATATCTGGCACTGTGGGGGGCAATGTATACCTGGCACTGTGGGGGGCAATGTATACCTGGCACTGTGGGGGGCAATGTATACCTGGCACTGTGGGGGGCAATGTATACCTGGCACTGTGGGGGGCAATGTATATCTGGCACTGTGGGGGGCAATGTATATCTGGCACTGTGGGGGCAATGTATATCTGGCACTGTGGGGGGCAATGTATATCTGACACTGTTGTGGGCAATGTATATCTGGCACTGTGGGGGGCAATGTATATCTGGCACTGTTGTGGGCAATGTATATCTGGCACTGTGGGGGGCAATGTATATCTGGCACTGTTGGGGGCAATGTATACCTGGCACTGTGGAGGGCAATGTATATCTGGCACTGTGGGGGGCAATGTATATCTGGCACTGTTAGGGGCAATGTATATCTGGCACTGTGGGGCAATGTATATCTGGCGCTGTTGGGGGCAATGTATATCTGGCACTGTTGGGGGCAATGTATATCTGGCACTGTGGGGCAATGTATATCTGGCACTGTTGGGGGCAATGTATAACTGGCACTGTGGGGGCAATGTATATCTGGCACTGTGGGGGACAATGTATATCTGGCACTGTGGGGGGCAATGTATATCTGGCACTGTGGGGGGCAATGTATATTTGGCACTGTGGGGGGCAATGTATATCTGGGACTGTGGGGAGCAATGTATATCTGGCACTGTGGGGGGCATTCGTGTATCTGGCACTGTGGGGCATTCGTGTATCTGGCACTGGGGCATTCCTGTATCTGGCACTGTGGAGCAACGTGTATCTGGCACTGTGGGGCAACGTGTATCTGGCACTGTGGGGCATTCATGTATCTGGCACTGTGGGGCAACGTGTATCTGGCACTGTGGGGCAACGTGTATCTGGCACTGTGGGGCAACGTGTATCTGGCACTGTGGGGCAACGTGTATCTGGCACTGTGGGGCATTCGTGTATCTGGCACTGTGGGGCAACGTGTATCTGGCACTGTGGGGCAACGTGTATCTGGCACTGTGGGGCAATGTGTATCTGGCACTGTGGGGCAACGTGTATCTGGCACTGTGGGGGTCATATGTGTATCTGCCCCTCCCCCATATGTGTATCACGCTCACATTTTAATTGGCCATGCCCCATATGGCATTTGGCCACACCCATTTTTTGGCCTTCGACGCGCGCACACAGTACCTGTAAGACATCTTTTCTACTTGCACCACTGGGGGGGGGGGGGGGGGGGAACAATGTGAATAATTTATGTGGGGAGCAATAGGATTTATATGGGGAGCAATGTGATTTACTTATGTGGGGAGCAACATGAGTTATGTGGGGAGCAATGTGATTGTTTTTTCTGTGTAGGCCAATGTATGTGTGGATTATTTTTTTTACTGTGAGGGCCAATGTGTGTGTGTTTTTTTCTGTGGGGAACTGATGGTGTGCCTTGGCAATTTTAAAATATTGTTCGGTGTGCCGAGAGTTAAAAAAAGGTTGAAAATCACTGATATAGGGTATAGTAAGAATTCTGGTTGTTCCAGCCAGGGATCAGGAGAGGTGACGGTAAGTGGATATATGACCACATTGCTCAGACATGTCCCAGCCGTACCCCGTCTCTAGGAAGCGTGGATTGTCCTCACCTCTCATTCAGGCGCATGTTCCGGCTGTACTGGGAGCTCACGAATGAGTTGGCGTTTCTGGAGCTGATAAAGGGGTCTGCAAACAATAATTTAAAACACAAAATTTATATATATATATATATATATATATATATATATATATATATATATACATATATAAAACTGGAAAGGTCGGCACTCCCTCTGTTGAAGCAACTGCCCCGGTGCCTTCCTACTATACAATATACAGAGGTGACGTTCTTCTAGAGAGGGGTATAAATCCATCCACTCTCAATGTGCAAAGAACGTTTCAGCGCCACGCAGGGCGCTTTTCTCAAGGCTATATGCAAGTGTTCTGTGTCACTTGCATATAGCCTTGAGAAAAGCGCCCTGCGTGGCGCTGAAACGTTGGTGCAAATATGCCACTGATTTGATCTTCTTGCACAATATATTTACTTTTCATTAAGTCCTTGGAGTGCCGCCTGTTCTTTGTACATTGAGAGTGGATGGATTTATACCCCTCTCTAGAAGAACATCACCTCTGTATATATATATATATATATATATATATATATATACACACAGTTTATAGTGGTCATTCATTGTGTGAAGGTCAAGGGTAGACAGCTAATATTTCTCTTACCGTATCTTTCATTGGACTCTTGGCTTTCGACCGAGTCTAGGATAAAGTAAGAAATATACAGAAGTTAGTAAATACTCCGAGTCAGTTACTGAGTGAATGGGACAGAGGCCAAGGATCTACTGATTGGTTTAGTGAGCGGACATTGGAGATGTTCCATCCTCATCGTGTCTTGTATGTGGAACGTGGTCACTTGTTCTGTGTTGCACATACTATTCTTCTATAAATATCTCCTGCTAGGGAGTAAGTTGGGAAGAATTACATGTAATGTATAGATCCATATTGTGTACTGTACTTGCTGAATGCTGAAAAATAGGGACAATTTACGGGACAAGTCTTTATTACCTCAGGCAGTGTCTGGAACTGTGTCATTAACGTGTTCCCATCTAATAGTTCAGTCAATGGGGGAGATGTACTAAGCCTTGAAGAGTGATAACACGGAGAGAAATAAAGTACCAGCTAATCAGCTCCTAACTGTCACATTACAGGCTGTGTTTGAAAAATGACAGGTAGCAGCTGATTGATTGACTGTATCTCTCGCTCCCCTGTATCACTGTCCAAGGGTTAGTACATCCGCCACAATGTGTCGTATATCCAGTCATGCTCTGTGTAACACAAGAAGACAGGTTCTGCGGGATAAGAAGTATCGCTCAGCGGATGTCTAATACAGTCACTACAAGTCCCAGAGACATCGGAAGACTTAATGTCCCCATTTTACTACTGACCCAACATTCCTCCCATTCTGCATAACGTGTGTCGTAGTCATTATCTATTAATATTCTCCGGCCTTTATAATGACATTTATTATGGGAGAATACACTGCCCCCCAAATGACATCATCACTGAGCGTAATAAGTTATATTATGATGGTTAATGTAATTCTCTATAATCAACGTGTAATAAAATTAAACTCAATTGCGCAGAAGCAAGTCTGGAAATAATTATAAAATGTTGGCGACTCAGCAGAGCAAGTGCTAGAAATGGCAGCTCTACAACTCGCCAGGACTGACCGCTGATTCTCGCCTCCGGTAATCCTTTCTCATGCCAAATGTCTCTGCTGGAAGGCCTGGGCTTTAATGGACTAATAATATAAGTGCCAGTGTGCGGCTTGGTGGAGGTGAGACAAGGAAAGGTGCGCCGCAATCACTGTATTACTTTGCGGGCTGTACATTTATCTTATACTGTCATTATTTTTTTTTTTTGTATATTGTATTTATACTGTCATTTTATCATGAGATCACAATATGGACTGTCAGTTTTTCAGTCTTGTCTCCTATGGGTCTTGTTCAGAGCTGTTAGCATACCAAAAAAGCAAGCAACAGGGCAAAACCATGTGCACTGCAGGTGGGGCAGATGTAACATGTGCAGAGAGAGAGTTAGATTTGGGTGGGTTATTTTGTTTCTGTGCAGGGTAAATACTGGCTGCTTTATCTTCACACTGCAATTTAGATTTCATTTGACCACACCCCACCCAAATGTAACTCTCTCTGCACATGTTACATCTGCCCACCTGCAGTGCAGGATGATTTTGCCCAGTTGCTTGCTTTTTTTGGTTTGCTAACAACTCTGAATAACCCCCCTATATTCATTGCTTTGCTGTTTCTCTGCCACGCGCATATAGGGAAATATTTGCATTTCCAGAATACGTTTTGGACCATGGAATCACCTTTTCTATGTAACATTAAAAAAAAAAACCTGCAATAAAAACACTATGTAATCCACTGGTGACACGTAATAAGTGGGCCTTTTGTAGATCAGACACACATAAATAGTGCAGGTTTGCGGGTTAAATTAATGTTTGAGTTATTTATTCATTTTTAACTTTAAATGAGTTGATAAAAGTTTGTGCCAAAGTTTTCATCCCAGATTTTTCCCTTTACAGAGTAAGCGGTGTGTATTCCAGTACAGGAAACGCAGGATCTCCATCCAAGACGATCGGAGCTGTGCAAATATTTCTCACTGGCAAAGTCTCTTAGCCACTTCAGTGGTTTATCCTCCTTCTAGCAAATTTACTATGGCTGTTTGTGCATTCCCTCATGGAGATGAAACTAAGTAAAGTACATTACTGTATTTTATTTTTTTGCTTTCTTTCTGTGTCTTTCACCAACACCATTATATCATCTGTGCAGAGTTGATCCCTTTTCTCTGCCCCCTTTATACCACACAGCACTGATTTGCTCCTTGCATTGTGTGCTCACAAAGACAGTCCGTGTTGGAAATAAAAATGATCAATTCTCCACAAATGATAGCTAGGACTTGCTGGACAACACAGAAAGAAGCAGCTAAGAAAACAAAGGTTTCAGGAGTAGATTCAACAAATGAAAGCTGGCTGTAGGTTGCAAACACATAAAGGGTTATAGCTTAACTGTATAGGGACATATATCTGCATTTATCAATGTGGGCTAAATCTGTCCAGCTTGTGATCAACGCAGAATGGGCCCCACGGCCATCTGTGCATTTTAGTCATGCCTCTATATCATCAGTCAGAGTTGTTTCTTTCCATGGCCTTTTAAAGTCATAGACAGCTGCTACATGGATACAGATGCACACAATGCAGAGAAGAAAGCAGATCTGAATCGTATCCAAAGACAGATGATGTAAACAACTCTGATTATACATTTACATGGCTTTGAAGCACAGAAGGCAATCTAGGAACATACTAGCAGTTAAACACACAGAAAGACCCATGGAAATGAATATGTAATCACTAAGTAATGCAAAGTTGGGAACTACTGTACAGTAGGCGCCACCAGACATTAGGCTGTTGATTTATTTTCTAGCGATACTTAGTATATATCTTTTTATATGTTTGGTGCATTTCATAGAGCAAATACAGAATAGTAACTATTTGCAGATATTAAGTACGCAATATATTTAATTGTTAAGTGGATACAATGGAGTCAATTTAATAAGATGGGAGTTCTATTTAATATGGGATGTTGCCCATAGCGACCAAGCAAATTCTACTACTCATTTATCTAGCACCTTCTAGAAGATAATACTGATTGGTTGCTATGGGCAACAGCCCATCTTAAATAGAACTCCCACCTTGGTAAATTTACCCCAATGCATATAACTCCTGAATGGTGAGTTGGTCTATTCCCCATCTTCCATGCACCATAATACACATGATAACACTGTACCCTCCTGATCCCACACACAGCCTGCTATGTAGAGGCATCCAAGCCCACAGCATGTCATTAAGATAAATGAAGCCACATTTTCTGTACCGTAAGCAATGGTAACCGCAATGGCCAGTGCCAACGCCAGGAGAACTGCCAGGAACCTCATGTTGCCTTGTCCTCTGATGTCTTCTTCTCTGGTTCCCACAGGAAAGTGTCAGCTGAAGGTATCGGGAGCAGCTATAAAATGTAACACAGGCGAGTCACTATTAAAGCGAGCATCTGGGAGGGGTGGTGCCAGGAATTCGGAGAGGTATGCATTGGCACTGCCTGGAGTGAACAAGGTGGGGCTGGGGGACGTTAGAGGTGGGACATGATGGTCAGGAGAAGGGGAGAGGTAGAAAGGGTCACGAGTTGTATTAGACTTTTACAGAAAAACATAAACACAATAAATTAACGTGATATTAAAATAGATTTTCCATAGCAGAGGTGAGACGTTCCACTCATACAGTGGGGGGGATGTATCAAATCTAAAGAGGAGAGGTAGATGTGTAGCCCATAGCAACCTACCAGCTTCCAGCTATCATGTTATAGAATGTACTAGATAAATGGGAGCTACTGTAGTTTGATACCCCTAGGTGTGAGTTGAGGCACCTGCTGTCACTCTCTTATTTACTTTGTTGTGCGTCCTTTAACATTATTTCCTAGACCTACATCTTAAAGAAGCCCTTGGTGTGCATAGAAACACATATCCCCCACAAAAAACATGCCCTTGTATCCAATCAGGAGTCAGCTTTTGTTTCTTGACAGTGCGTGGTGCCCCTCTATCTTCCAGCACTGACTTTTATTATGTAATTACAGAAGCTCACCAGCAGAGGCCCCCACTGCTCACATCAACACTGGATTGACCAACAGAAGTGGTCTGAGACCCTAGCAATGGACTAGTGGGCTTATACTGAGGGTGGGGGGTAATACAAACCTTAGCTCTAATAACCTATGCAGCCAGGTGAGAGGTGACTATTTGGTAACAATGGATCTGTGATTTATAGCCACAAGGTAGTCAGCACCTGGATTTGCTTGGCCTATATGACCAGTCCGTATGCAGTTCTGAGTTCACGCAAACCCAACCCTCACTAATCCGGTCCTGTAAGGAATCCCGGCATCAATGTATCTGACAAATGTTATGTGTTCATGTAACTAGCGAGAGCAGCCTGTGTTTTATCTTTAACCGCGTTTAGCTTCTAAAACAGTTTCCTCTGTGTGAGAGATAGAAAGTAGATATTCACAGAGATAAAATGTATCAGCTCTTCCTGTGCCAGCGCCACGCCTGATACTGTAACCCTGTACTGTTCCGTACACTGCACTCTATCACCCACCCGTTCCAACGCAAACATCACCCGAACCCTATCTATGTTACAGAGTGTGACCACCAGTAGTGGATCTTGCCACGGGCAAGCAGGACTTTTGCCTGGGGCGCCGCCTCCCAGAGGGCGCAGGGCGCCATCCGGAGGGCGCCGCACCAGGGCAAGATCCGCTGCTGCTGTGCCCCCCGCTGCCGCTGGCCGCTGTGAAGGGAAACTAGACCCTACGCGTCTAGTTTCCCTTCGAGGACCTCTCCACGAATTTCCCTTCGTGGAGAGGACCTTTGCTGTGACGTCATCGCGCACCGCACATTTCAGAGCACTACAGTAGTCTGTACAGGGGGCGTAAATGACCACGCCCCCTGTACGAAGCCACGCCCCCTATTTCCTCCCGGGGTGCACAGAGCCCCAGAACCGGCCCTGGTGACCACACAGAGCTTTCTCTAGATTATATTATTGATAGAATTTAGGGCCTAATTCAGACCTGATTGCAGCAGCAATTTTTTTTTTATGGGCAAAACCATATGCACTGCAGGTGAGGCAGATGTAACATGTGCAGAGAGAGTTAGATTTTGGTGGGGTGTGTTCAAACTGAAATCTAATTTGCAGTGTAAAAATAAAGCAGCCAGTATTTACCCTGCACAGAAACAATATAACCCACCCAAATCTAACTCTCTCTGCACATGTTACATCTGCCCCACCTGCAGTGCAGCATGGTTTTGCCCAAGATTTTGCTGCTGCGATCAGGTCTGAATTAGACCCTTAGCCTCTCAGTAGTACTCAGAGATTTGCTGCGTTTATTCTGTGGACGGAACCAGATTCTTCTATAACTTATTAGAAACTAAAAAAGGCCTCTAGCCATAGAGAATACTCATACATCTCCTATGTAGATATCCAGTTGACCTCATGCATTAAGGGCCTAATTCTGAGTTGATTGCAGCATCAAATTTGTTAGCAGTTGGACAAAACCATGTGCACTGCAGGGGGGGGGCAGATGTAACATGTGCAGAGAGAGTTAGATTTGGGTGTGGCGTGTTCAAACTGAAATCTAAATTGCAGTGTAGAAATAAAGCAGACAGTATTTACCCTGCATAGAAACAAAATAACCCACCCAAATCTAACTGTCTTTGCAAATGTTATATCTGCCCCCCCCTGCAGTGCACATGGTTTTGCCCAATTGCTAACAAACTTGCTGCTGCGATCAACTCAGAATTACCCCCTAAGTCTGCAATTTCCTTTGTAGGAAATTGCACTTTGTATCTACCCTATGAGAAGCCTCTGCCGTGTGGCTATGTACAGGTAATTCCCATGGCTGGAATCTGCCTTAGGTAAGGTATTTATCTTATTGCAAAATGCTGAATTTTATCATCACATTTCTATAATCTACCTACGTGCGTCATATCAGGTCCCATCTGATTCATTAATTATGCATGAAAATGTCAACTAAAGTCAATAAAACAAGCATAAAACCTTTTATATGCTGCTTTAAACATTTTTTTTCCTACATTTACCAAATCCTTCTTGTTTTTGGTCTTCTTCTGTGATTTTTAGCCTTGTTTTTATACAATTGGGCAAAGTTTTTTATACCCACTGTCCTGGAATACAACTCATCTCTGCTGTGCATTGAGAGCAGCTCTGTGTCACATCACATGACAAGGAAACTAGACATCTCTGTATGATGATATAACAACATGACTGGAAGGCACAGACAAAAGTCAAAGTTTCAGAAAGGCTTGTGCACTAAAGTCGTATGAAGGTAGAAACCCCCTTCAACACACTCTTCCACTTTATCCCATCTAGATTTTGGTGCCTGGCAAATAAGGACTCTAGATGACCTTTCCAAGAGCCACCGGTGGAATAGACCTGGATGTTCATTACATTTTACAATGTCATTTATTTTTCAGGCATTTAATCACGGAGAAATTGCATCTGGTGTAATCAATGCTATATGCAAACCAAAAGTTTCAATAATTACTTAAAACATTTTCTGTAATTAGTCCCTCAAACAATATCTAAAATGCATCTTATTGGCTAGATATAAGCCATACCTGAGCATGGAATAATGGAATGGGCTTGTTATACTCACACAACCTGCAGTCCTGGCTGGAGAAGTGGAGCTATCCAGACTGGGATGAGATGGATATTTATCTACAAACTCCTCCCCCTCTCCCCTCAATATTTTCCTCCCCTTAATTATCATCACCCCTCGGTCTAAACACGTCCTTTTTCCCAGGAGGAAATCTCAGCCCACAGTCTGAAGCACCCACCAGGAATGGTCCATAATTGGTTGCAGACCACGCAATGACAGATACAAGTTTATGTTAGCAGTCACCGACCACAGAATATAGGTGCAATACCTCAGATATTCCTGCAAAGCAATGTGATTATCTCACCATAAACCCAGCGGAGAGGATCCTACAGAATGATACGTCTGCGAAGCTTCCTCTCATAAGGGAAAATTTATTCGTAGATGTTTATATACATTATTAGACCGGTATGGCGGTGTATAGGCAAGAGGCGATCTTATTGTTGTTGATAAGACCAGGGAACCATGCGCAGAGATCTCAGATTTCAGGCCTGCCAACATTTTTCTGACCTTGTGATTGCAATATTAAATTAGCACCATGTGCTGTAAAAGGCATGCGGTAAAGTAGCGCCAATAAAGTTTAACAAACACTTTGTTTGGCCAAAAATGATATCTGTGCAGCACAATGGCCGCAGAATGCAGAGATCTGTAAAAGCAGCGTGTAATGATAGAAGATAATAATGTATACTGTACAGCAGGCGGACAATATGGCGGCTAACGAGATAATGGACATTTGGGGCTTGGCTACTTACTGCAGGAGAAAATAACATGCTTACTGTACAGTGCAGGTCCTGGCTACAAAGAAACAGATTGTGTACCTGTCTGCCCAATCAGATTTCCCTATGTACCTCGCATGCTACCATATAGCCAATACGCTATGTACCATCAGGTTGGGATCTTTATGCCGAGATGCAGGTGGTCAGAATACCGACCACGGCTTCCCGATGTTAAGAATCCTGAAAGGGGAAAGTTAAGTATACTTACCAGGGACGTGTGTCGTGGTAAATGGCTCAGGGGGTGCTGGCTAATACAAGAGCCATATTTACACACAATATATGAGCCAAAGGGATCATGTGGGCAGTATACACAGGTACAGCGGTACATACATGTGGGTATTATACACAGGTACAGCGGTACATACATGTGGGTATTATACACAGGTGCAGCGGTACATACACGTGGGTATTATACACGGGTGCAGCAGTATATAAATGTGGGCATTATACACAGGTGCAGCAGTACATACATGTGGGTATTATACACAGGCGCAGCGATATATACATGTGGGCATTATACACAGGTGCAGCAGTATATACATGTGGGCAGTATACACAGGTACAGCGGTACATACATGTGGGCAGTATACACAGGTACAGCGGTACATACATGTGGGTATTATACACAGGTGCAGCGGTACATACACGTGGGTATTATACACGGGTGCAGCAGTATATAAATGTGGGCATTATACACAGGTGCAGCAGTACATACATGTGGGTATTATACACAGGCGCAGCGATATATACATGTGGGCATTATACACAGGTGCAGCAGTATATACATGTGGGCATTATACACAGGTGCAGCGGTATATACATGTGGGCATTATACACAGGTGCAGCGGTATATACATGTGGGCATTATACACAGGTGCAGCGGTTTATACATTTGGGCATTATACACAGGTGCAGCAGTATATACTAGAGATGAGCGCCTGAAATTTTTCGGGTTTTGTGTTTTGGTTTTGGGTTCGGTTCCGCGGCCGTGTTTTGGGTTCGAACGCGTTTTGGCAAAACCTCACCGAATTTTTTTTGTCGGATTCGGGTGTGTTTTGGATTCGGGTGTTTTTTTCAAAAAACACTAAAAAACAGCTTAAATCATAGAATTTGGGGGTCATTTTGATCCCAAAGTATTATTAACCTCAAAAACCATAATTTACACTCATTTTCAGTCTATTCTGAATACCTCACACCTCACAATATTATTTTTAGTCCTAAAATTTGCACCGAGGTCGCTGTGTGAGTAAGATAAGCGACCCTAGTGGCCGACACAAACACCGGGCCCATCTAGGAGTGGCACTGCAGTGTCACGCAGGATGTCCCTTCCAAAAAACCCTCCCCAAACAGCACATGACGCAAAGAAAAAAAGAGGCGCAATGAGGTAGCTGTGTGAGTAAGATTAGCGACCCTAGTGGCCGACACAAACACCGGGCCCATCTAGGAGTGGCACTGCAGTGTCACGCAGGATGGCCCTTCCAAAAAACCCTCCCCAAACAGCACATGACGCAAAGAAAAAAAGAGGCGCAATGAGATAGCTGTGTGAGTAAGATTAGCGACCCTAGTGGCCGACACAAACACCGGGCCCATCTAGGAGTGGCACTGCAGTGTCACGCAGGATGGCCCTTCCAAAAAACCCTCCCCAAACAGCACATGACGCAAAGAAAAAAAGAGGCGCAATGAGGTAGCTGTGTGAGTAAGATTAGCGACCCTAGTGGCCGACACAAACACCGGGCCCATCTAGGAGTGGCACTGCAGTGTCACGCAGGATGTCCCTTCCAAAAAACCCTCCCCAAACAGCACATGACGCAAAGAAAAAAAGAGGCGCAATGAGGTAGCTGTGTGAGTAAGATTAGCGACCCTAGTGGCCGACACAAACACCGGGCCCATCTAGGAGTGGCACTGCAGTGTCACGCAGGATGTCCCTTCCAAAAAACCCTCCCCAATCAGCACATGATGCAAAGAAAAAGAAAAGAAAAAAGAGGTGCAAGATGGAATTGTCCTTGGGCCCTCCCACCCACCCTTATGTTGTATAAACAAAACAGGACATGCACACTTTAACCAACCCATCATTTCAGTGACAGGGTCTGCCACACGACTGTGACTGATATGACGGGTTGGTTTGGACCCCCCCCAAAGAAGAAGCAATTAATCTCTCCTTGCACAAACTGGCTCTACAGAGGCAAGATGTCCACCTCATCTTCACCCTCCGATATATCACCGTGTACATCCCCCTCCTCACAGATTATCAATTCGTCCCCACTGGAATCCACCATCTCAGCTCCCTGTGTACTTTGTGGAGGCAATTGCTGCTGGTCAATGTCTCCGCGGAGGAATTGATTATAATTCATTTTAATGAACATCATCTTCTCCACATTTTCTGGATGTAACCTCGTACGCCGATTGCTGACAAGGTGAGCGGCGGCACTAAACACTCTTTCGGAGTACACACTTGTGGGAGGGCAACTTAGGTAGAATAAAGCCAGTTTGTGCAAGGGCCTCCAAATTGCCTCTTTTTCCTGCCAGTATAAGTACGGACTGTGTGACGTGCCTACTTGGATGCGGTCACTCATATAATCCTCCACCATTCTATCAATGTTGAGAGAATCATATGCAGTGACAGTAGACGACATGTCCGTAATCGTTGTCAGGTCCTTCAGTCCGGACCAGATGTCAGCATCAGCAGTCGCTCCAGACTGCCCTGCATCACCGCCAGCGGGTGGGCTCGGAATTCTGAGCCTTTTCCTCGCACCCCCAGTTGCGGGAGAATGTGAAGGAGGAGATGTTGACAGGTCGCGTTCCGCTTGACTTGACAATTTTGTCACCAGCAGGTCTTTCAACCCCAGCAGACCTGTGTCTGCCGGAAAGAGAGATCCAAGGTAGGCTTTAAATCTAGGATCGAGCACGGTGGCCAAAATGTAGTGCTCTGATTTCAACAGATTGACCACCCGTGAATCCTTGTTAAGCGAATTAAGGGCTGCATCCACAAGTCCCACATGCCTAGCGGAATCGCTCCCTTTTAGCTCCTTCTTCAATGCCTCCAGCTTCTTCTGCAAAAGCCTGATGAGGGGAATGACCTGACTCAGGCTGGCAGTGTCTGAACTGACTTCACGTGTGGCAAGTTCAAAGGGCATCAGAACCTTGCACAACGTTGAAATCATTCTCCACTGCACTTGAGACAGGTGCATTCCACCTCCTATATCGTGCTCAATTGTATAGGCTTGAATGGCCTTTTGCTGCTCCTCCAACCTCTGAAGCATATAGAGGGTTGAATTCCACCTCGTTACCACTTCTTGCTTCAGATGATGGCAGGGCAGGTTCAGTAGTTTTTGGTGGTGCTCCAGTCTTCTGTACGTGGTGCCTGTACGCCGAAAGTGTCCCGCAATTTTTCTGGCCACCGACAGCATCTCTTGCACGCCCCTGTCGTTTTTAAAAAAATTCTGCACCACCAAATTCAAGGTATGTGCAAAACATGGGACGTGCTGGAATTTGCCCATATTTAATGCACACACAATATTGCTGGCGTTGTCCGATGCCACAAATCCACAGGAGAGTCCAATTGGGGTAAGCCATTCCGCGATGATCTTCCTCAGTTGCCGTAAGAGGTTTTCAGCTGTGTGCGTATTCTGGAAAGCGGTGATACAAAGCGTAGCCTGCCTAGGAAAGAGTTGGCGTTTGCGAGATGCTGCTACTGGTGCCGCCGCTGCTGTTCTTGCGGCGGGAGTCCATACATCTACCCAGTGGGCTGTCACAGTCATATAGTCCTGACCCTGCCCTGCTCCACTTGTCCACATGTCCGTGGTTAAGTGGACATTGGGTACAACTGCATTTTTTAGGACACTGGTGAGTCTTTTTCTGACGTCCGTGTACATTCTCGGTATCGCCTGCCTAGAGAAGTGGAACCTAGATGGTATTTGGTAACGGGGGCACACTGCCTCAATAAATTGTCTAGTTCCCTGTGAACTAACGGCGGATACCGGACGCACGTCTAACACCAACATAGTTGTCAAGGACTCAGTTATCCGCTTTGCAGTAGGATGACTGCTGTGATATTTCATCTTCCTCGCAAAGGACTGTTGAACAGTCAATTGCTTACTGGAAGTAGTACAAGTGGGCTTACGACTTCCCCTCTGGGATGACCATCGACTCCCAGCGGCAACAACAGCAGCGCCAGCAGCAGTAGGCGTTACACGCAAGGATGCATCGGAGGAATCCCAGGCAGGAGAGGACTCGTCAGAATTGCCAGTGACATGGCCTGCAGGACTATTGGCATTCCTGGGGAAGGAGGAAATTGACACTGAGGGAGTTGGTGGGGTGGTTTGCGTGAGCTTGGTTACAAGAGGAAGGGATTTACTGGTCAGTGGACTGCTTCCGCTGTCACCCAAAGTTTTTGAACTTGTCACTGACTTATTATGAATGCGCTGCAGGTGACGTATAAGGGAGGATGTTCCGAGGTGGTTAACGTCCTTACCCCTACTTATTACAGCTTGACAAAGGGAACACACGGCTTGACACCTGTTGTCCGCATTTCTGGTGAAATACCTCCACACCGAAGAGCTGATTTTTTTGGTATTTTCACCTGGCATGTCAACGGCCATATTCCTCCCACGGACAACAGGTGTCTCCCCGGGTGCCTGACTTAAACAAACCACCTCACCATCAGAATCCTCCTGGTCAATTTCCTCCCCAGCGCCAGCAACACCCATATCCTCCTCATCCTGGTGTACTTCAACACTGACATCTTCAATCTGACTATCAGGAACTGGACTGCGGGTGCTCCTTCCAGCACTTGCAGGGGGCGTGCAAATGGTGGAAGGCGCATGCTCTTCACGTCCAGTGTTGGGAAGGTCAGGCATCGCAACCGACACAATTGGACTCTCCTTGTGGATTTGGGATTTCGAAGAATGCACAGTTCTTTGCTGTGCTGCTTTTGCCAGCTTGAGTCTTTTCATTTTTCTAGCGAGAGGCTGAGTGCTTCCATCCTCATGTGAAGCTGAACCACTAGCCATGAACATAGGCCAGGGCCTCAGCCGTTCCTTGCCACTCCGTGTGGTAAATGGCATATTGGCAAGTTTACGCTTCTCCTCCGACAATTTTATTTTAGGTTTTGGAGTCCTTTTTTTACTGATATTTGGTGTTTTGGATTTGACATGCTCTGTACTATGACATTGGGCATCGGCCTTGGCAGACGACGTTGCTGGCATTTCATCGTCTCGGCCATGACTAGTGGCAGCAGCTTCAGCACGAGGTGGAAGTGGATCTTGATCTTTCCCTAATTTTGGAACCTCAACATTTTTGTTCTCCATATTTTAATAGGCACAACTAAAAGGCACCTCAGGTAAACAATGGAGATGGATGGATTGGATACTAGTATACAATTATGGACGGGCTGCCGAGTGCCGACACAGAGGTAGCCACAGCCGTGAACTACCGCACTGTACTGTGTCTGCTGCTAATATATAGACTGGTTGATAAAGAGATAGTATACTCGTAACTAGTATGTATGTATAAAGAAAGAAAAAAAAACCACGGTTAGGTGGTATATACAATTATGGACGGGCTGCCGAGTGCCGACACAGAGGTAGCCACAGCCGTGAACTACCGCACTGTACTGTGTCTGCTGCTAATATAGACTGGTTGATAAAGAGATAGTATACTCGTAACTAGTATGTATGTATAAAGAAAGAAAAAAAAACCACGGTTAGGTGGTATATACAATTATGGACGGGCTGCCGAGTGCCGACACAGAGGTAGCCACAGCCGTGAACTACCGCACTGTACTGTGTCTGCTGCTAATATATAGACTGGTTGATAAAGAGATAGTATACTCGTAACTAGTATGTATGTATAAAGAAAGAAAAAAAAACCACGGTTAGGTGGTATATACAATTATGGACGGGCTGCCGAGTGCCGACACAGAGGTAGCCACAGCCGTGAACTACCGCACTGTACTGTGTCTGCTGCTAATATATAGACTGGTTGATAAAGAGATAGTATACTCGTAACTAGTATGTATGTATAAAGAAAGAAAAAAAAACCACGGTTAGGTGGTATATACAATTATGGACGGGCTGCCGAGTGCCGACACAGAGGTAGCCACAGCCGTGAACTACCGCACTGTACTGTGTCTGCTGCTAATATATAGACTGGTTGATAAAGAGATAGTATACTCGTAACTAGTATGTATGTATAAAGAAAGAAAAAAAAACCACGGTTAGGTGGTATATACAATTATGGACGGGCTGCCGAGTGCCGACACAGAGGTAGCCACAGCCGTGAACTACCGCACTGTACTGTGTCTGCTGCTAATATAGACTGGTTGATAAAGAGATAGTATACTCGTAACTAGTATGTATGTATAAAGAAAGAAAAAAAAACCACGGTTAGGTGGTATATACAATTATGGACGGGCTGCCGAGTGCCGACACAGAGGTAGCCACAGCCGTGAACTACCGCACTGTACTGTGTCTGCTGCTAATATATAGACTGGTTGATAAAGAGATAGTATACTCGTAACTAGTATGTATGTATAAAGAAAGAAAAAAAAACCACGGTTAGGTGGTATATACAATTATGGACGGGCTGCCGAGTGCCGACACAGAGGTAGCCACAGCCGTGAACTACCGCACTGTACTGTGTCTGCTGCTAATATAGACTGGTTGATAAAGAGATAGTATACTCGTAACTAGTATGTATGTATAAAGAAAGAAAAAAAAACCACGGTTAGGTGGTATATACAATTATGGACGGGCTGCCGAGTGCCGACACAGAGGTAGCCACAGCCGTGAACTACCGCACTGTACTGTGTCTGCTGCTAATATAGACTGGTTGATAAAGAGATAGTATACTCGTAACTAGTATGTATGTATAAAGAAAGAAAAAAAAACCACGGTTAGGTGGTATATACAATTATGGACGGGCTGCCGAGTGCCGACACAGAGGTAGCCACAGCCGTGAACTACCGCACTGTACTGTGTCTGCTGCTAATATATAGACTGGTTGATAAAGAGATAGTATACTCGTAACTAGTATGTATGTATAAAGAAAGAAAAAAAAACCACGGTTAGGTGGTATATACAATTATGGACGGGCTGCCGAGTGCCGACACAGAGGTAGCCACAGCCGTGAACTACCGCACTGTACTGTGTCTGCTGCTAATATAGGGGGTAATTCCAAGTTGATCGCAGCAGCAAATTTTTTAGCAGTTGGGCAAAACCATGTGCACTGCAGGGGAGGCAGATATAACATGTGCAGAGAGAGTTAGATTTGGGTGTGGTGTGTTCAATCTGCAATCTAAATTGCAGTGTAAAAATAAAGCAGCCAGTATTTACCCTGCACAGAAACAAATTAACCCACCCAAATCTAACTCTCTCTGCACATGTTATATCTGCCTCCCCTGCAGTGCACATGGTTTTGCCCAACTGCTAAAAAATTTCCTGCTGCAATCAACTTGGAATTACCCCCATAGACTGGTTGATAAAGAGATAGTATACTCGTAACTAGTATGTATGTATAAAGAAAGAAAAAAAAACCACGGTTAGGTGGTATATACAATTATGGACGGGCTGCCGAGTGCCGACACAGAGGTAGCCACAGCCGTGAACTACCGCACTGTACTGTGTCTGCTGCTAATATATAGACTGGTTGATAAAGAGATAGTATACTACTAATATTATATATACTGGTGGTCAGGTCACTGGTCACTAGTCACACTGGCAGTGGCACTCCTGCAGCAAAAGTGTGCACTGTTTAATTTTAATATAATATTATGTACTCCTGGCTCCTGCTATAACCTATAACTGGCACTGCAGTAGTGCTCCCCAGTCTCCCCCACAATTATAAGCTGTGTGAGCTGAGCAGTCAGACAGATATATAATATATATAGATGATGCAGCACACTGGCCTGAGCCTGAGCAGTGCACACAGATATGGTATGTGACTGACTGAGTCACTGTGTGTATCGCTTTTTTCAGGCAGAGAACGGATATAGGGGGTAATTCTGAGTTGATCGCAGCAGGATTTTTGATAGCAACTGGGCAAAACCATGTGCACTGCAGGGGAGGCAGATATAACATGTGCAGAGAGAGTTAGATTTGGGTGTGGTGTGTTCAATCTGCAATCTAATTTGCAGTGTAAAAATAAAGCAGCCAGTATTTACCCTGCACAGAAACAATATAACCCATCCAAATCTAACTCTTTCTGCACATGTTATATCTGCCTCCCCTGCAGTGCACATGGTTTTGCCCAGTTGCTATCAAAAATCCTGCTGCGATCAACTTGGAATTACCCCCATATTAAATAAACTGCACTGTGTGTCTGGTGGTCACTCACTATATAATATATTATGTACTCCTGGCTCCTGCTATAACCTATAACTGGCACTGCAGTAGTGCTCCCCAGTCTCCCCCACAATTATAAGCTGTGTGAGCTGAGCAGTCAGACAGATATATATAATATTATATATAGATAATAGATGATGCAGCACACTGGCCTGAGCCTGAGCAGTGCACACAGATATGGTATGTGACTGAATCACTGTGTGCTGTGTATCGCTTTTTTCAGGCAGAGAACGGATTATAAATAAAACTGGTGGTCACTGGTCACTATCAGCAAAACTCTGCACTGTACTGAGTACTCCTAATGCTCCCCAAAATTAGTAAATCAAGTGTCTCTCTAATCTATTCTAAACGGAGAGGACGCCAGCCACGTCCTCTCCCTATCAATCTCAATGCACGTGTGAAAATGGCGGCGACGCGCGGCTCCTTATATAGAATCCGAGTCTCGCGATAGAATCCGAGCCTCGCGAGAATCCGACAGCGTCATGATGACGTTCGGGCGCGCTCGGGTTAACCGAGCAAGGCGGGAAGATCCGAGTCGCTCGGACCCGTGAAAAAAAACATGAAGTTCTGGCGGGTTCGGATTCAGAGAAACCGAACCCGCTCATCTCTAGTATATACATGTGGGTATTACACACAGGTGCAGCAGTATATACATGTGGGCATTATACACAGGTGCAGCAGTATATACATGTGGGCATTATACACAGGTGCAGCAGTATATACATGTGGGCATTATACACAGGTGCAGCAGTATATACATGTGGGCAGTATACACAGGTGCAGCAGTATATACATGTGGGCAGTATACACGGGTGCAGTAGTATATACATGTAGGCATTATACACGGGTGCAGCAGTATATACATGTGGACATTATACACAGGTGCAGCAGTATATACATGTGGGCATTATACACAGGTGCAGCATTATATACATGTGGGCATTATACACAGGTGCAGCATTATATACATGTGGGCATTATACACAGGTGCAGCATTATATACATGTGGGCATTATACACAGGTGCAGCATTATATACATGTGGGCATTATACACAGGTGCAGCAGTATATACATGTGGGCATTATACACAGGTGCAGCAGTACATACATAAACTGGATCCAGGGGTCAGTGACCGATGAGCCGGGTGCCGAGGAGCCGCGCTGTGACCTGGGAGCCGCAAGTGCCTGGAGGGATGTAGGTGCTGGGAGCCTGAGCTGAGCCGTAGCAGCAGTAGTCAAGTACAGGAACGGTGCCGGGGGTGGGAGAAAGGAGCTGGAAGAGGTGGCTGTGAGAGGGGCTGCTGCAGGAGGACCAGGCACTCTCCAGATAGCAAGTATCATCACTGTCACACTTTCCACACATGCCACTGTTACGCACCGTTACACATTCCTTTGATTGTACTGTTTGTATTTTCAATTACTATTCTGTTGTGAATATTCTCGCTCTCCTCTGTCACACATTCTTTTGATTGTTTGTTTTTCCAGTTACTGCTCTGTTGTTGAATATTGTTTTTCTCCACAGCTCGGCTATAGTACTGTATTGTATTGCATAGTTTGTATTGTTTTTCTAAAGGTAACAGGGAGTTAGGCTTTACAAACATAATGGGTGGGACTGTGATTGGGGACCTCACTCAGTGCGTGTCGTTCATGATGTACGCGCACCTGGAGCAACCGTCCCAGTGTGATTACATCTGCGTGGGGTGTATGCGAACGGTTGCCCTGGATGCCCAGGTAACTGATCTAGAGCAAACCGTCACGCGTCTGAGGGAGATTCACATTCTTGAGCAAGGCTTAGACAGAACGGTGGAGGAGTTGCGGGAGGGGTCACCGGTAGACAAGGATAATCAGGTAGCCAGCTGGGTCACAGTTAGACGGAAGAAGAAGAGGGGGAGGCACGACATCTCTGAACTACCAAACCCCAACAAATTTGCCCGATTGGACGAAGATTCAGAGGATGGTAGTGAGGAAATGACGGAGCTGGAGGAGACTGTTCCCTCTAGCAACCAGAGGAGCGGTCCCTCCGGCACTGGTGGGACAAAAGATAGTGAGGTACCTAGACAGATTGTGGTGGTAGGGGATTCTGTTATCAGGAGGACAGACAGGGCAATCTGCTACCAGGACTGTGATCGCCGTACGGTCTGTTGTCTCCCGGGTGCTCGTGTGCGGCACATCGCGGACCGGGTAGATAGATTGTTGGAAGGGGCTGGGAATGATCTGGTGGTCTTGGTGCACGTTGGCACCAACGACAAAGTTAGTGGTAGGTGGAATGTCCTTTAGAGAGATTATAGGGACCTAGGCCAAAAACTGAAGGCAAGGACATCTAGGGTAATATTCTCCTAAATATTACCAGTGCCACCGCTAGTCCAGGGAGGCAGAGGGAGATTAGGGAGGTAAATGTGTGGCTTAGAGACTGGTGCAGGAAAGAGGGGTTTGTGTTCTTGGAACACAGGGCGGACTTTGCGCTATATAAGAAACTGTTAAAATAAATATATATATATAGATAGATAGATAGATAGATAGATAGATAGATATGTTTATTTATACAAATATATAAATATGTATGTCTCTCCTTCCTCCCCCACATACACCACAGTCTGTGTCTCCCTCTCTACTACCTCCCCCACACACCCCACAGTCTGTCTCTCCCCAATGACTCCATGCTGCACTCCCAGCTCCCCCACCCCATCCCAAATCTCTGTACCCCCTCACCAATCCACTCTTATCCCGGGGAGCGACTAACGTGTGCTGCACTCCCCAGATCCAAACACCACACAGCAGACCCTACCAGAAGAGGCCAGAGCAGGGCACGAGAATCCTGGCCAGCGGAGCTGCCATGTCCCGTAACTGCCTGCAATAGAGCAGGACCCGGAAGAGAATAGTATACGCACACTCACACCGCACATCAGACCCTACCAGAAGAGGCCAGAGCAGGGCACGGGAATCCCGGCTAGCGGAGCTGCCATGTCCCATAACTGCCTGCAACAGAGCTAGACCCGGAAGAGAATACGCACACTCACACCGCACAGTCACTGTGTGTGAGAGGCTCCTGTCACTCTGAGGCTGCGGCCACACCGCCTACAGCTCACTGCATTATTTGGACAAGACGGCTCACATCCCTGTCGGGTACTTATCAGCATATTCTTGGGGCCCCTCTGATTTTTGGGGCCCGGTACAGTTGTCCCCTTTGTACCCCCCTGCATAGATAGCAAACTAAGCAGCAGTACCCAAAGTAGGAGTGCAGCAAAGAAGGCAAACAAAGTGTTAGCATGTATAAAGCGGGGAATTGAGGCAAGGGATGAGAGTGTTATTCTCCAATTATATAAATCCCTAGTGAGACCCCATCTGGAATATTGTGCACAATTTTGGGATATCCTGGAACTAGAAAAGGTCCAGAGGCGGGCGACCAAACTAATTAAGGAGATGGAGATGCTGTAATACGAGGAAAGGCTTGCTAGGCTAGGCATGTTTACACTGAAAAAGAGGAGATTAAGAGGGGACATGATTAACATTTACAGATATATAAGGGGACAATACACAGAGCTTGTGGGGGATCTGTTTTTGGTAAGATCATTACAGAGGACGTGTGGACACCAGCTTAGGTTAGAGGAGAGGAGATTTCGCACACAGAGGCGAAAAGGTTTTTTCACAGTAAGGACAATACGTGTTTGGAATTCCCTGCCTGAGAGAGTAGTAATGGCAGACTTGGTTAATACTTTTAAGAATGGGCTAGATAAATTCCTAATGGATAAGGATATTCAGGGTTATGGTGCGTAGTCACGCACTTTAGTTATAAAAAAAAGAGGAACAAGGAATAAACACAATGGCTGACTATAGCAACAGACAAAATCAGTCCTAAAAAATAATACAGCGTAGGAGAACTAGTGATGAGCGGGTTCGGATCCTCGGGATCCGAACCCGCCCGAACTTCACCCTTTTTTACACGGGTCCGAGCGACTCGGATCCTCCCGCCTTGCTCGGTTAACCCGAGCGCGCCCGAACGTCATCATCCCGCTGTCGGATTCTCGTGAGATTCGGATTCTATATAAGGAGCCGCGCGTCACCGCCATTTTCACACGTGCATTGAGATTGATAGGGAGAGGACGTGGCTGGCGTCCTCTCCGTTATATTAGAAAAGAAAAGAGTAAACTGAGTGACTTAGTTATTATAATTGTGGGGAGGATTGGGGACGGGGAGCAGCTGTTAGGGAGTACAGTGCAGGGTTTACCACCAGAGAGTTTAATCCTTTGTTTCTCTACATGAAAAAAACGCTCGACCATATCTGTGCTCAGTGTGCTGCACTGCTGCATGATATATCTGTGCTGAGTGCACTGCTCAATCTGCCTAATTGTGGGGACTGGAGAGCAGTTATAGCAGGAGTACAGTGCACAGTTTTGCTGACAGTGACCACCAGTCCAGTATACGTTTGTCTGCCTGAAAAACACTCCTGTGGTGGGTTTTTTTTTCTTCATACTAGTTTAGCAGTCTGCTGACAGTGTCCACCAGGTCCGTTATATACAGTATATTATTATATATATAAGCAGTATGGTAGGCCACGGCTGTACCTACCTCTGTGTCATCAGTGCACTCGTCGTCCATAAGTAATATAATACTATACTATCCATCCATCTACATTGTATACCTGTGGTGGCATTTTTTCTTCATACTAGTTTAGCAGTCTGCTGACAGTGTCCACCAGGTCCGTTATATACAGTATATTATATATATAAGCAGTACGGTAGGCCACGGCTGTACCTACCTCTGTGTCGTCAGTGCACTCGTCGTCCATAAGTAATATAATACTATACTATCCATCCATCTACATTGTATACCTGTGGTGCCTTTTTTTTTTCTTCATACTAGTTTAGCAGTCTGCTGACAGTGTCCACCAGGTCCGTTATATACAGTATATTAATATATATAAGCAGTACGGTAGGCCACGGCTGTACCTACCTCTGTGTCGTCAGTGCACTCGTCGTCCATAAGTAATATAATACTATACTATCCATCCATCTACATTGTATACCTGTTGTGGCTTTTTTTTTTCTTCATACTAGTTTAGCAGTCTGCTGACAGTGTCCACCAGGTCCGTTATATACAGTATATTATATATATAAGCAGTACGGCAGGCCACGGCTGTACCTACCTCTGTGTCGTCAGTGCACTCGTCGTCCATAAGTAATATAATACTGTACTATCCATCCATCTACATTGTATACCTGTGGTGGCTTTTAGTTGTGCGCAAAATATGGAGAACAAAAATGTGGAGGTTAAAAAAATAGGGAAAGATCAAGATCCACTTCCACCTCGTGCTGAAGCTGCTGCCACTAGTCATGGCCGAGACGATGAAATGCCATCAACGTCGTCTGCCAAGGCCGATGCCCAATGTCATAGTACAGAGCATGTAAAATCAAAAACACAAAAGATCAGTAAAAAAATGACCCAAAAATCAAAATTAAAAGCGTCTGAGGAGAAGCTTGCCAATATGCCATTTACGACATGGAGTGGCAAGGAACGGCTGAGGCCCTGGCCTATGTTCATGGCTAGTGGTTCAGCTTCACATGAGGATGGAAGCACTCATCCTCTCGCTAGAAAAAAAAAAAGATTTGCTGCAAAAGCACAGCAAAGAACTGTGCGTTCTTCGAAATCCCAAAGGAGAGTCCAATTGTGTCGGTTGCGATGCCTGACCTTCCCAACACTGGATGGGAATAGCTTGCGCCTTCCACCATTTGCACGCCCCCTGCAAGTGCTGGAAGGAGCACCCGCAGTCCAGTTCCTGATAGTGAAATTGAAGATGTCAGTGTTGAAGTACACCAGGATGAGGATATGGGTGTTGCTGGCGCTGGGGAGGAAATTGACCAGGAGGATTCTGATGGTGAGGTGGTTTGTTTAAGTCAGGCACCCAGGGAGTCACCTGTTGTCCGTGGGAGGAATATGGCCATTGACATGCCTGGTCAAAATACCAAAAAAATCAGCTCTTCAGTGTGGAATTATTTCAACAGAAATGCGGACAACAGGTGTCAAGCCGTGTGTTGCCTTTGTCAAGCTGTAATAAGTAGGGGTAAGGACGTTAACCACCTCGGAACATTCTCCCTTATACGTCACCTGCAGCGCATTCATAATAAGTCAGTGACAAGTTCAAAAACTTTGGGTGACAGCGGAAGCAGTCCACTGACCAGTAAATCCTTCCTCTTGTAACCAAGCTCGCGCAAACCACACCACCAACTCCCTCAATGTCAATTTCCTCCTTACCCAGGAAAGCCAATAGTCCTGCAGGCCATGTCACTGGCAAGTCTGATGAGTCCTCTCCTGCCTGGGATTCCTCCGATGCATCCTTGAGTGTAACGCCTACTGCTGCTGGCGCTGCTGTTGTTGCTGCTGGGAGTCGATCGGCATCCCAGAGGGGAAGTCGGAAGACCACTTGTACTATTTCCAGTAAGCAATTGACTGTCCAACACTCCTTTGCGAGGAAGATGAAATATCACAGCAGTCATCCTGTTGCAAAGCGGATAACTGAGGCCTTGACAACTATGTTGGTATTAGACGTGCATCCAGTATCCGCCGTTAGTTCACAGGGAACTAGACAATTGCTTGAGGTAGTGTGCCCCCGTTACCAAATACCATCTAGGTTCCACTTCTCTAGGCAGGTGATACCGAGAATGTACACGGACGTCAGAAAAAGACTCACCAGTGTCCTAAAAAATGCAGTTGTACCCAATGTCCACTTAACCACGGACATGTGGACAAGTGGAGCAGGGCAGACTCAGGACTACATGACTGTGACAGCCCACTGGGTAGATGTATTGCCTCCCGCTGCAAGAACAGCAGCGGCGGCACCAGTAGCAGCATCTCGCAAACGCCAACTCGTTCCTAGGCAGGCTACGCTTTGTATCACCGCTTTCCAGAATACGCACACAGCTGAAAACCTCTTGCGGCAACTGAGGAAGATCATCGCAGAATGGCTTACCCCAATTGGACTCTCCTGGGGATTTGTGGCATCGGACAACGCCAGCAATATTGTGCGTGCATTACATCTGGGCAAATTCCAGCACGTCCCATGTTTTGCACATACCTTGAATTTGGTGGTGCAGAATTATTTAAAAAACGACAGGGGCGTGCAAGAGATGCTGTCGGTGGCCAGAAGAATTGCGGGCCACTTTCGGCGTACAGGCACCGCGTACAGAAGACTGGAGCAACACCAAAAACACCTGAACCTGCCCTGCCATCATCTGAAGCAAGAGGTGGTAACGAGGTGGAATTCAACCCTCTATATGCTTCAGAGGATGGAGGAGCAGCAAAAGGCCATTCAAGCCTATACAACTGGCCACGATATAGGCAAAGGAGGTGGAATGCACCTGTCTCAAGCGCAGTGGAGAATGATTTCAACGTTGTGCAAGGTTCTGCAACCTTTTGAACTTGCCACACGTGAAGTCAGTTCAGACACTGCCAGCCTGAGTCAGGTCATTCCCCTCATCAGGCTTTTGCAGAAGAAGCTGGAGGCATTGAAGGAGGAGCTAAAACAGAGCGATTCCGCTAGGTATGTGGGACTTGTGGATGGAGCCCTTCATTCGCTTAACCAGGATTCACGTGTGGTCAATCTGTTGAAATCAGAGCACTACATTTTGGCCACCGTGCTCGATCCTAGATTTAAAACCTACGTTGGATCTCTCTTTCCGGCAGACACAAGTCTGCAGGGGTTCAAAGAACTGCTGGTGAGAAAATTGTCAAGTCAAGCGGAACGCGACCCGTCAACATCTCCTCCTTCACATTCTCCCGCAACTGGGGATGCGAGGAAAAGGCTACGAATTCCGAGCCCACCCGCTGGCGGTGATGCAGGGCAGTCTGGAGCGACTGCTGATGCTGACATCTGGTCCGGACTGAAGGACCTGCCAACGATTACTGACATGTCGTCTACTGTCACTGCATATGATTCTCTCATCATTGAAAGAATGGTGGAGGATTATATGAGTGACCGCCTCCAAGTAGGCACGTCAGACAGTCCGTACGTATACTGGCAGGAAAAAGAGGCAATTTGGAGGCCCTTGCAGAAACTGGCTTTATTCTACCTAAGTTGCCCTCCCTCCAGTGTGTACTCCGAAAGAGTGTTTAGTGCCGCCGCTCACCTTGTCAGCAATCGGCGTACGAGGTTACTTCCAGAAAATGTGGAGAAGATGATGTTCATTAAAATTAATTATAATCAATTCCTCCGTGGAGACATTCACCAGCAGCAATTACCTCCAGAAAGTACACGGGGATCAGAGATGGTGGATTCCAGTGGGGACGAATTAATAATCTGTGAGGAGGGGGATGTACACAGTGAAAGGGGTGATGAATCGGACGATGATGATGAGGTGGACATTTTGCCTCTGTAGAGCCAGTTTGTGCAAGGAGAGATTAATTGCTTCTTTTTTGGTGGGGGCCCAAACCAATTAGTCATTTCAGTCACAGTCGTGTGGCAGACCCTGTCGCTGAAATGATGGGTTCGTTAAAGTGTGCATGTCCTGTTTTTACAACATAAGGGTGGGTGGGAGGGCCCAAGGACAATTCCATCTTGCACCTCTTTTTTCTTTCATTTTTCTTTGCGTCATGTGCTGTTTGGGGAGTATTTTTTTGAAGGGCCATCCTGCATGACACTGCAGTGCCACTCCTAGATGGGCCAGGTGTTTGTGTCGGCCACTAGGGTCGCTTAGCTTAGTCGTCACACAGCTACCTCATTGCGCCTCTTTTTTTCTTTGCGTCATGTGCTGTTTGGGGAGTATTTTTTTGAAGGGCCATCCTGCATGACACTGCAGTGCCACTCCTAGATGGGCCAGGTGTTTGCGTCGGCCACTTGGGTCGCTGAGCTTAGTCATCCAGCGACCTCGGTGCAAATTTTAGGACTAAAAATAATATTGTGAGGTGTGAGGTGTTCAGAATAGACTGGAAATGAGTGTAAATTATGGTTATTGAGGTTAATAATACTATGGGATCAAAATGACCCCCAAATTCTATGATTTAAGCTGTTTTTTAGGGTTTTTTGAAAAAAACACCCGAATCCAAAACACACCCGAATCCGACAAAAAAAATTCGGTGAGGTTTTGCCAAAACGCGTTCGAACCCAAAACACGGCCGCGGAACCGAACCCAAAACCAAAACACAAAACCCGAAAAATTTCCGGTGCACATCACTAAGGAGAACACACATCGGTTGAACTCGATGGACAAATTGTCTTTTTTCAACCTCAAAAACTATGTTACTATGTTCCGTCTTCTTTATTTCTATTTCGCATTTGATTATAGAGACAGCACGGTTGCATGGTGGTTAGCATTACTCACCCCAGCACAGAGGTCATGTGACTGACTCCAACCGACCTTCTTTCTGATATCTTATCTCCTGCATTTGTCATTTTGCCCCGGGTGTGGATTATTAGATCTACAATAAAAAGGTCTACAGTCAATAGGTCTACCACTAATGGTAGACATGCATTAGATCAACAGGGTCAAAAAGTCGACGTGGAATAAGTAGACAATAGAAAAGGTCGACATGGAATGGTTGACACAAAAGAAGGTAGACACAATTTTTTTTGTTTTTTTGGGTGTTTTGTCACTTTTCTGCCACAAACAAGCCCCACTGGTGTATTTGTGGCTTTGCTCGCCATGTTTCGGGCAAGTAGGTGGGTAATTTGTGTAACACTAGGCTATGGAGGTAGGTCTCCCAAATGACATTTCTGCAGTGCTGAGATCCCAGCAATAGGGCCTGTTTATCACACAAGCAGGGCAGTCGAGAGCCGGGCTGGGCCCAGTTACTTGTCGGGGGCGTGGCCTAATCACAGGAGGCGTGGTCATGAAACCTTAGAAAAAAATACTAAGAAAATAGTATTTTAAGCGCCTCCATGGCCACACTATAGCCCAGCACACAGCAGCTTGTGCCGGGCTGAGGAGAAAAGCTGCAGTTGCTGCCAGGTAATGGGGAGAGGCCCCAGGGCCCCCACTGGGCCCCTCTATCAGACCATTACCCAGGTAATTTGTACCCTCCCCCCCCTCTCTTGGCACCACTGCACACAAGTAATAACTCACCCCTAATCCCATATCACCCCCATAATCAGCAAAGTTATTCCCAAGGTTCTGTTTATCCCAGAAGGAATTGGCATGTTCCGTCCTGTAACTGAACAGACGTTATGTAACTGCTGTAATCGCAGAGGTCGGGGAACGCGGCGGGTATTTTCGGAACGTTGCTTTATACATATGTTGCACAACAGAGCAGATGATGGAAAATAATTTCTCAATGTCCAGGTTTCCACCCCCCCAGCGATGAGATTACAGGGCTGTATATTGGGAGCTGTATACATGTCCTGGATCAGAATTTCCCATGTAGCAGCGACTGTCATAGTAACGGAACACACATAGGAATGTGCCACGCGGAGCGCGCTGTGTGCTCCATCTAATTATCAGCTCGCTGCGACTGTATACGTCCTGGAAATGATGTCGCTGTCTGCCGGGAACACACTTCTGTGACTCAGAGAGAGTTATTATCCATCCAGATACACAAAGCAAAACTCATATTTATGTCGCGTTCGGTGTACACATTGTAAGGAACAAAGACAATATGGCGCCTGATCCAGAGATGTACGCCGATGCATTCGCAGCTGCAAATCTGTACGCAGCGTCTGTGCGAAAATGAGCAAATGTCGCTGCCTCGGGGAACTCAAACCCTGGCGTGACGAGACTGTTTCTGGGGGGGGGGGGGGGGGGCGTCACAGCTTGCGTCTGCCATCCCGTACGCAGTTACAGTGGCTCCGCCGTCTAGCGGCCATGTTGCGTAACCATAGGGATGTTCGCTTGGTGTTTTGCTACTTCATACACAAGCAGTGGATCAGAAACACCAATTATGGGCCCCCAATGAAGGAGTGAAAAAGACCACCGGTGTATCCCTGTAATAGAGCAGACTACAGTTATATTGTCAATTTCACATTTTTCAGACACTGTAATAGGTGATATATATATATATATATATATATATATATAAGCTTTCAGGGTTACCAGACATAAGACTCTTCCGGCACAATAATAATATGACAAAGACTTTCCAATTTGCGCTACTCAAAGTTCCAAGGTGAAACTTTCACATATATCAGGGGTTATAACTAGTGATGTGCACCGGACATTTTTCGGGTTTTGTGTTTTGGTTTTGGATTCGGTTCCGCGGCCGTGTTTTGGATTCGGACGCGTTTTGGCAAAACCTCCCTGAAAATTTTTTGTCGGATTCGGGTGTTTTTTTTTACAAAACCCCCTCAAAAACAGCTTAAATCATAGAATTTGAAGGTCATTTTGATCCCATAGTATTGTTAACCTCAATAACCATAATTTCCACTCATTTCCAGTCTTTTCTGAACACCTCATACCTCACAATATTATTTTTAGTCCTAAAATTTGCACTGAGGTCGCTGGATGGCTAAGCTAAGCGACCCAAGTGGCCGACACAAACACCTGGCCCATCTAGGAGTGGCACTGCAGTGTCAGATAGGATGGCAGATTTAAAAAATAGTCCCCAAACAGCACATGATGCAAAGAAAAAAAGAGGTGCACCAAGGTCGCTGGATGGCTAAGCTAAGCGACTCAAGTGGCCGACACAAACACCTGGCCTTCTAGGAGTGGCACTGCAGTTTTCTAGAGAGAGGATGAGTACTTCCATCCTCATGTGAATCTGAACCACTAGCCATGAACATAGGCCAGGGCCTCAGCCGTTTCTTGCCACTCCGTGTCGTAAATGGCATATTGGCAAGTTTACGCTTCTCATCAGACGCTTTTAATTTTGATTTTTGGGTCATTTTACTGAACTTTTGTAGTATACTTGACGACACAGAGGTAGAGCAATGGACTACTGTACCATACTGCTATATATATACTGGTGGTCAGCAAAATTCTGCACTGTCCTCCTACTATATACTGCGCACAACTGAAATGCAGCACAGGTATGGATGCATAGTATACTTGCCGACACAGAGGTAGAGCAGTGGACTACTGTACCGTACTGCTATATATATACTGGTGGTCACAGCAAAATTCTGCACTGTCCTCCTACTATATACTGCGCACAACTAAAATGCAGCACAGGTATGGATGCATAGTATACTTCACGACACAGAGGTAGAGCAGTGGACTACTGTACCGTACTGCTATATAAATGCTGGTGGTCAGCAAAATTCTGCACTGTCCTCCTATTATATACTGCGCACAACTAAAATGCAGCACAGGTATGGATGCATAGTATACTTGACGACACAGAGGTAGAGCAGTGGACTACTGTACCGTACTGCTATATATATACTGGTGGTCAGCAAAATTCTGCACTGTCCTCCTACTATAAACTGCGCACAACTAAAATGCAGCACTGGTATGGATGCATAGTATACTTGATGACACAGAGGTAGAGCAGTGGACTACTGTACCATACTGCTATATATATATACTGGTGTTCACAGCAAAATTCTGCACTGTCCTCCTACTATATACTGCGCACAACTAAAATGCAGCACAGGTATAGATGCATAGTATACTTGACGACACAGAGGTAGAGCAGTGGACTACTGTACCGTACTGCTATATATATACTGGTGGTCACAGCAACAACTGTCCCCTCCTACTATATACTGCGCACAACTAAAATGCAGCACAGGTATGGATGCATAGTATACTTGACGACACAGAGGTAGAGCAATGGACTACTGTACCGTACTGCTATATATATACTGGTGGTCAGCAAAATTCTGCCCTGTCCTCCTACTATAAACTGCGCACAACTAAAATGCAGCACAGGTATGGATGCATAGTATACTTGATGACACAGAGGTAGAGCAGTGGACTACTGTACCGTGCTGCTATATATATACTGGTGGTCACAGCAAAATTCTGCACTATCCTCCTACTATATACTGCGCACAACTAAAATGCAGCACAGGTATAGATGCATAGTATACTTGACGACATAGAGGTAGAGCAGTGGACTACTGTACCATACTGCTATATATATATATATATATATATATATATATACTGGTGGTCAGCAAAATTCTGCACTGTCCTCATACTATATACTGCGCACAACTAAAATGCAGCACAGGTATGGATGCATAGTATACTTGACGACACAGAGGTAGAGCAGTGGACTACTGTACCGTACTGCTATATATATAAACTGGTGGTCAGCAAAATTCTGCACTGTCCTACTATATACTGCGCACAACTAAAATGCAGCACAGGTATGGATGCATAGTATACTTGACGACACAGAGGTAGAGCAGTGGACTACTGTACCGTACTGCTATATATATACTGGTGGTCAGCAAAATTCTGCACTGTCCTCCTACTATATACTGCGCACAACTAAAATGCAGCACAGGTATGGATGCATAGTATACTTGACGACACAGAGGTAGAGCAGTGGACTACTGTACCGTACTGCTATATATATACTGGTGGTCAGCAAAATTCTGCACTGTCCTCCTACTATATACTGTGCACAACTAAAATGCAGCACAGGTATGGATGCATAGTATACTTGACGACACAGAGGTAGAGCAGTGGACTACTGTACCGTACTGCTATATATATAAACTGGTGGTCAGCAAAATTCTGCACTGTCCTCCTACTATATACTGCGCACAACTAAAATGCAGCACAGGTATGGATGCATAGTATACTTGACGACACAGAGGTAGAGCAGTGGACTACTGTACCGTACTGCTATATATATAAACTGGTGGTCAGCAAAATTCTGCACTGTCCTCCTACTATATACTGCGCACAACTAAAATGCAGCACAGGTATGGATGCATAGTATACTTGACGACACAGAGGTAGAGCAGTGGACTACTGTACCGTACTGCTATATATATACTGGTGGTCAGCAAAATTCTGCACTGTCCTCCTACTATATACTGCGCACAACTAAAATGCAGCACAGGTATGGATGCATAGTATACTTGACGACACAGAGGTAGAGCAGTGGACTACTGTACCGTACTGCTATATATATACTGGTGGTCAGCAAAATTCTGCACTGTCCTCCTTCTATATACTGTGCACAACTAAAATGCAGCACAGGTATGGATGCATAGTATACTTGATGACACAGAGATATAGCAGTGGACTACTGTACCGTACTGCTATATATATATATATATCTATACTGGTGGTCACAGCAAATTTCTGCACTGTCCTCCTACTATATACTGCGCACAACTAAAATGCAGCACAGGTATAGATGCATAGTATACTTGACACAGAGGTAGAGCAGTGGACTACTGTACCGTACTGCTATATATATACTGGTGGTCAGCAAAATTCTGCACTGTCCTCCTACTATATACTGCGCACAACTAAAATGCAGCACAGGTATGGATGCATAGTATACTTGACGACACAGAGGTAGAGCAGTGGACTACTGTACCATACTGCTATATATATACTGGTGGTCAGCAAAATTCTGCACTGTCCTCCTACTGTAAACTGCGCACAACTAAAATGCAGCACAGGTATGGATGCATAGTATACTTGATGACACAGTGGTAGAGCAGTGGACTACTGTACCGTACTGCTATATATATACTGGTGTTCACAGCAAAATTCTGCACTGTCCTCCTACTATATACTGCGCACAACTATAATGCAGCACAGGTATAGATGCATAGTATACTTGACGACACAGAGGTAGAGCAGTGGACTACTGTACCGTACTGCTATATATATACTGGTGGTCACAGCAACAACTGTCCCCTCCTACTATATACTGCGCACAACTAAAATGCAGCACAGGTATGGATGCATAGTATACTTGACGACACAGAGGTAGAGCAATGGACTACTGTACCGTACTGCTATATATATACGGGTGGTCACAGCAAAATTCTGCACTGTCCTCCTACTATATATAACAATGCAGCACAGATATGGAGCGTTTTTCAGGCAGAGAACGTAGATATTTTCAGCACACTGAGCACAGATATTTGCAAGCACACTGAGCACAGATATTTGCAGCACACTGAGCACAGATATTTGCAGCACACTGAACACAGAAACTGAGAGAACGCAGCCACGTCATCTCGCTATCATCTCCAAAGCACGAGTGAAAATGGCGGCGACGTGCGGCTCCTTATATAGAATACGAATCTCGCGAGAATCCGACGGCGGGATGATGACGTTCGGGGGCGTTCTGGTTAACCGAGCAAGGCGGGAAGATTCGAGTCTGCCACGGAACCGTGTAAAATGGGTGAAGTTCGGGGGGGGTTCGGATCCCGAGGAACCGAACCCGCTCATCACTAATATATATATATATATATATATGTGTGTATATGTGTGCAATTCATTTTTTCTTTTTAAATCTTCATTGCACATTAATTGATTTTATTTAGCGTAAACATCTTATCTAATAGCAATTATATTCATTGCAAATGTCTTGCTGTGCAAATATTAGGGAACATATAACACAAAAGGGGTGCCAGGGGTTCCCAGGTGGGAAATGAGAAATGGTGGATTACAGCACAGGATCTGCTGCAAAAATACACAATAGATATCAGGGGCATAAGCAAAACTGTATGGGCCCCATAGCAACATACTGAAGGGGCCCCTGTCCCAATGCTTCTAGAGAGACACCTCTCACAGCAGTTATACATTTTATGCCCTGTAATAGTTAATATTATGAGCCATAGTATTGCCCTAGGTTATGTTATAAACATACTTGCCTACTTTGCTGCCCACTCCTCCGGGAGGAAGCAGCTTTGTAGGCGCATGGGCGTCAGCAAAATGGTCTGTCCGGGGGCGTGGCCAATGGGGAAGTGGGCAGTCCAGGGGCATGGCATCATGATCGTGTCATCGGGGCTCCGCCCCCACTATACAGTGCTGAGAAAATAGGCACTGTATAGTGGGGGTGGAGCTACAATGACGCGATTCAGCGCTAATCGAGTCATCAGACATTGGACTTGTTCTCTGCTGTGGGTGGCTGAGGGAGGGGGGGGGGTGCGGAAGGGCTGCAGGGAAAGCGGGAGACTTGTCCACCTTACCGGGGGGCCAGGAGGGCCACTCGATTTTCGGTAGCCTTCCCACCATTCTGGGAGGGTAGGCGAGTATGGTATGTAAATCCCTAGTTTACATGATGTCATATTTTGGGGCTGCCAGTACACATTATGCCACGCAGTATACCTAATTCACATTATGCCACTACAGTGTCCCTGAGCATACTGTGCCACACTAGAGTGCCCTCCAGTTCAAATGATGGCATGTTACAGTGACCCAATTCATACTATGGCCCTCATTCCGAGTTGTTCGCTCGCAAGCTGCTTTTAGCAGCATTGCACACGCTAAGCCGCCGCCTACTGGGAGTGAATCTTAGCTTATCAAAATTGCAAACGAAAGATTCGCAATATTGCGAAAAGACTTCTCTGTGCAGTTTCTGAGTAGCTCGAGACTTACTCTGCCAGTGCGATCAGTTCAGTGCTTGTCGTTCCTGGTTTGACGTCACAAACACACCCAGCGTTCGCCCAGACAGTCACTCCTCCATTTCTCCAGCCACTCCCGCGTTTTTCCCAGAAACTGTAGCGTTTTTTCAAACACTCCCATAAAACGGCCAGTTTCCGCCCAGAAACACCCACTTCCTGTCAATCACATTACGATCACCAGAACGAAGAAAAAACCTCGTAATGCCGTGAGTAAAATACCTAACTGCATAGCAAATTTACTTGGCGCAGTCGCACTGCGGACATTGCGCATGCGCATTAGCGACTAATCGCTCCGTTGCGAGAAAAAAATAACGAGCGAACAACTCGGAATGACCCCCTATGTGTGGCCGGAGAGACCCCCCCACGTGGACAATGGCGGCCGCAGCACTGAAGGGGTTAACCCTCAGTGCCCGGCGCCATATTAAGGGACCCTGGGCGCTTGGCGCCACTTTTAAAATGTATTGGGTGCTAGGCGCCGTGTGATTTATAAATGTATTTTTAGTATGTGCCGCAGTCCCGGACCTCTCCGGCGACCGCGGCAGTGAGGGAGCCCCCCGGCACGCTGACCTGTGTGTGTGCGCGCCGGGAGAGAGGAGAGCGGCTGTGTGTGTGCTGAGGTCCGGGAGCTATGCTCCCGGCACCTCAGCGCTATGGAAGGAGAGCCGCTGCAGGCGGGAGAGCCGCTCCCGCCGCAGTGCTCTCTGTGCGTGCCGCCGCTGGGGGCCGGGAGCTCTGCTCCTGGCACCTCAGCACCAGCGGAGGTGGCCAGCCGCGGCAGCCGGGGGTTGCGCCGCAGCCCGGCTCCCCACCGGACGCTGCGGCGAGGCCACAGAACTCAGCGCCGCATACATGGGACCGGCTAGCCGGCCCCCTGCGCGGCGAGGGCACCCGCTGCTCATGGGGGACTGGGCTAGCCGGCTCTCTAGCGGCGGGGGTGAGCAGGATGGTGAGTGCTGGGGTCCGGGTGCTACGCTCCCGACACCTCAGTGCTGCCAAAGACACAGAGCCACGGCAGCCGGGACAAGTGTCCCGGGCCTCCGGGCTTTAGATCAGGGGGGTGCGCCGCACCGTGCGGCGAGGCCACAAAGTGAGTGCCGCTCTGGGGGGACAGGGAGAGCCAGCTCCCTGGACCCCAGTGGCAGGCAGGCAGGCTGGAGGATGGGGGATGCCAGCCCCATACCTCCAGCACTGAGAGAGCCCTAGCAGCCAGGCTGCAGGGCTAGGGGAGCCCAGCGCTGAGCGCTGGGCGCAGTATTTAAAAACAAAACATTGTTTTAAATGTAATAAAATATATATTGTGATGTGAGGCACTGCAGTGCCTGGGTATGTGGAGCCTGTGCAGGGCACAGGCTCAGTGTATATTTAAAGGGAAACACATGTGTGCAAAATTAATGTATTTAAAGGTAAATTGCACTTACTTGGTTGTGTGTCCCAGGAGGGGTGAATCCATGGCTGTGCAGGCTGATGGATTCTCCCAGACCTTTTCCCCAAAAACGGAATACTTTCCCTTCCAGCCTCACACTTGAAAGTGGCATTGGAAGAGAGAGGAGAAGCTCAGCTTTGAAACAAGCTGAGTGGTTTTCTGGAGCTTTATAGGGATCACCCGTAGTGGCCAGGAAACCCTGACCGGGGATCTAGGCTGCCCAGCTCTGGTGCCCGAATCCAGGCTGCAGACAGTGGGCTAGGTCCCGGGAAAGTTTCTGGAAGTCAGTTTAGGTGGGAAAACCTCCCCCAGCCTAGACTGAACGGCACCGGGGCGTATCCTGATCCCCCAGGATGGGACAGTCAAAGGAGAGTGACCACTCCCCACTGTCCATAGAGGACAATGTTAGCTGTGCATGTGACCAAGGCCCATGGGTAAACATTGATTGGTTGTAAACCACAGGGTGGGCTTACTCCCTGTGGTATTGTGTATTGGAGTAGGATAAAAGGAGGGCAGTTGCCCCATGAAAAGTGTATTATACCAACTACTTTCTGCTGTGAACATCTTGCTGTATGCTGTTTCCCCTAACAATAGGGAAGAGTTCTCTTTAGAACTATTTGTTGGCATTAAAACATCATCTGCCTCAAGAAGATTGCGTCATCTTGTGACCTGCAGGCCTATGCAAAACATAGCCCCGTTCTCCGGCTGTCCTGGGAGTACCCCAACGTCTCCAAGTTCCGCCTTCCGCCAGCTACCGGTCGAGGACTAGTGGGGATTCGTCAATACCACACAGGTGTGGTAAGGCAGCGTGTCGGCACATACAGAGTAGAACCGTGGTTCCAAACGCCACGGCAGGTTAGGAGTTTGGTGGTGGCAGCATAAACCCACCCACAGCGCAGTGAGTGGAGTCAGTAACAGGCGGTTACTGACGGTAAGCGGGAATCCCCTATGTGGCCAGGTCCCGTGTGACCTGAACATCCAATCTGTGTACTGGGGACGGGACGCGAAAGCGGTGAGTGCTTTCGTACAAGACCGTCCGGTCACACTATGCCACACTATAGTGCCTCCATTTCATATTGTGCCACATTAAAGTGCCCCAGTTCTCATTATGTAACATAGTGCCCTCCACATTACAATGAGCAGATCAGATTATGCCACATTACAGTGCCCTCTAGTTCATATTGTGCCACAATACAGTGCCCCCTACCATTATAACATCCACTACACACTCCTCTCACTGACAATGGTGGTCATTCCGAGTAGATCGCAGCCAGCAACTTTTTGCTGCTGCTGCGATCAACTAGTCCACGCCTATGGGGGAGTGTATTTTAGCTTAGCAGGGCTGCGATCGCTTGTGCAGCCCTGCTAAGCTAAAAAAAATTCAAGCAGAAGTAGACTAGGCCTATACCTACCTACCCTGTGCGATGGATCCAGCGACGATGGGCCCGGCTTTGACGTCACTCCTCCGCCCTCCGTTCTGCTGGACACGCCTGCGTTATACTCACCACTGCCCAAAAACGGCTCCAAACGGTCCGGATCCGCCCTGGCACGCCTCCTTCCTGTCAATCTTCTTTGCGGTCCGTCCTGCGACCGCTTTCTTCTTTAGACGCGACATAACCCGGCGACCCCTGTCGACGAGCAACGTTGCGGCCACTGCGCATGCGCATTCCACACCCATTCGCACCGCAGCGATAAACCGCTGCGTGAGAACGGGTCGGAATACCCCCCAATGTAATGTCACACAGTACAGGCCGGCCAATAGATCAGTCCCAACCACTTAGCAGGCAAATCTGGGAGAATCTGGGAGCTTTATAATCTGGGTCCAGGCCCACCTAAACCTCTGGACCCCATAGCAATGGCACCCCTTGCACCCACTTTAGTGACATTCATCATAGGGATTAAATTATCCGGGTGTTAATGGTGTGAAAAGGTACAGAATGCATATTAGTTACACTATTAAATTCAACCATTTACTGTATCGTTCCTGTGAAAAAAAATAAATCAAAGGATTACCAATTTTATCATTAATATAATAATAATAATAATAATAATAATAATAATAATAACAACAGAAGTAGACATGGATTTAGGATCAGGCCCAATGTGGCAAATATGAAGATAGTTTAGGCCAACAGACGAAGCATTATCACACAACAGCCACTTCTACACTCAATGACTCCACCATCTATGGTCTGTGGTGGTGGGAGTGGGGCCATTAGTAGTGACACACGTCTCATATCCTGGGATAATAAAGTCATCATCGGTTCTGTTTCTAGTTAATAGGTTGGCATCGATTGTCCACCACCCACTTTTTCTGCCTCCCTCTACCATGAGGAAAAACATGCCCACGGCTCTCCGGCTATGACTCAGACATCCGTATCTGACCTGGCTTCCATCTGCACCTGGCACAGCTCCTGGTTCCTCAAGGTCATACACGGAACTGAATCAGAACCCTCTTTATATCGCAGTTATTACTTCCACAAACACGAGCCGTCCCCCACCTTGACCAATTCTTGGAGCAGGATGTAGAGGTGGAAGTTTCAGATGGAATGAATTAGAAGACAGAAGAAAACATCTCTTTACTTCGTCTCGAGAACCAGCCAAAGTGCAGACAGGTTGGCTGCCTCATTGCTTATGCAGTCTCTTTGCAAATAACAAACTTTTGTATAGAATGCAAAGTGCTGTTAGACGTTCGGGGGAAGCAACAACCAGATGCTCTGCAATATACACACAATGAAAAATAAAGTTAGTATACCAATGTATGTTGTTTTGGCACAGGAGAAAGGCACCTGTTGTGCCCACTTTAGTGTTCTGCCAGTCCACCTGGAAACAGTGGCCGCCCAGTTGTAGATAAACATTCCTGAGTTTAAAAGTTTGAGGAACAGACAAAATAACAGGACACGCCAGGATTGGGCTCAGGGATGTATGGGAATGTGTGCGACCGGTGCTGCCATCCAGGAGTGGCACCCTTCTATGGCTTGAGGGGATACCTGGGATGGCAATCTGCAGCCTGGAGAGGCTCTCTGGCCCGATGGTTCTCAAGTCAACGTGTTTGAGGTCATCGGCCAACACGGAGATTGCAGGAAGATCACAGCAGCCAGATTTAACACATGTCCTGGTTGCTCGGTGCTTGAACAGCTGCATCTGTACAATCCGCTCATTCTCTATATCTACATCTGGGCGGCAATCAGGCCACAGTAAATGACTGTACCGTGTGTTGTGCAGCTGCCTGATGGACTTTAATCAGCCTTTCTCTTAAATACACCCATGTGTGGATGATGGATACAACATACAGGACTCTATTATCAATATATCATTCTAACATATGTTTTTGAAAAGTTGCAGCGCATTTGTGTAATGTGTAGAATGTGAATTGTAACTTCATTGTGGATGTTTTTTTTAGCTGTGTTTGTTCAAAGGATAATAATAATAATAATAATAATAATAATAATAATTTATTTACCTGTATACTGACCTTCCTTTTCCCTAATACCTAACTGAGGCCCAGATTGATCAAGCCTTGGAGAGTGATCATTAGCACGGTGATAATTTACCAACCAATCAGCTGCTAACTGTCATTTTAAAGGCTGTGTTTGAAAAATGACAGTAAGGAGCTGAATGGTCGGGACTTTATCTCTCTCTCTCTCCCCACTTTATCTCTTTCCAAGCTTTGAAACATATCCCCCATAGTAAATTAATAAAATAGTCTTAAAAACATATTTAAATAAAAAAGAAAGCCTGATTTCTGATCTCCCTCTTTGGCAACTGGGCACAGAGATGAGCGCCTGAAATTTTTCGGGTTTTGTGTTTTGGTTTTGGTTTCGGTTCCGCGGCCGTGTTTTGGGTTCGAACGCGTTTTGGCAAAACCTCACCGAATTTTTTTTGTCGGATTCGGGTGTGTTTTGGATTCGGGTGTTTTTTTCAAAAAACACTAAAAAACAGCTTAAATCATAGAATTTGGGGGTCATTTTGATCCCAAAGTATTATTAACCTCAAAAACCATAATTTACACTCATTTTCAGTCTATTCTGAATACCTCACACCTCACAATATTATTTTTAGTCCTAAAATTTGCACCGAGGTCGCTGTGTGAGTAAGATAAGCGACCCTAGTGGCCGACACAAACACCGGGCCCATCTAGGAGTGGCACTGCAGTGTCACGCAGGATGTCCCTTCCAAAAAACCCTCCCCAAACAGCACATGACGCAAAGAAAAAAAGAGGCGCAATGAGGTAGCTGTGTGAGTAAGATTAGCGACCCTAGTGGCCGACACAAACACCGGGCCCATCTAGGAGTGGCACTGCAGTGTCACGCAGGATGGCCCTTCCAAAAAACCCTCCCCAAACAGCACATGACGCAAAGAAAAAAAGAGGCGCAATGAGGTAGCTGTGTGAGTAAGATTAGCGACCCTAGTGGCCGACACAAACACCGGGCCCATCTAGGAGTGGCACTGCAGTGTCACGCAGGATGTCCCTTCCAAAAAACCCTCCCCAAACAGCACATGACGCAAAGAAAAAAAGAGGCGCAATGAGGTAGCTGTGTGAATAAGATTAGCGACCCTAGTGGCCGACACAAACACCGGGCCCATCTAGGAGTGGCACTGCAGTGTCACGCAGGATGTCCCTTCCAAAAAACCCTCCCCAAACAGCACATGACGCAAAGAAAAAAAGAGGCGCAATGAGGTAGCTGACTGTGTGAGTAAGATTAGCGACCCTAGTGGCCGACACAAACACCGGGCCCATTTAGGAGTGGCACTGCAGTGTCACGCAGGATGTCCCTTCCAAAAAACCCTCCCCAATCAGCACATGATGCAAAGAAAAAGAAAAGAAAAAAGAGGTGCAAGATGGAATTGTCCTTGGGCCCTCCCACCCACCCTTATGTTGTATAAACAAAACAGGACATGCACACTTTAACCAACCCATCATTTCAGTGACAGGGTCTGCCACACGACTGTGACTGATATGACGGGTTGGTTTGGACCCCCCCAAAAAAGAAGCAATTAATCTCTCCTTGCACAAACTGGCTCTACAGAGGCAAGATGTCCACCTCATCATCACCCTCCGATATATCACCGTGTACATCCCCCTCCTCACAGATTATCAATTCGTCCCCACTGGAATCCACCATCTCAGCTCCCTGTGTACTTTGTGGAGGCAATTGCTGCTGGTCAATGTCTCCGCGGAGGAATTGATTATAATTCATTTTAATGAACATCATCTTTTCCACATTTTCTGGATGTAACCTCGTACGCCGATTGCTGACAAGGTGAGCGGCGGCACTAAACACTCTTTCGGAGTACACACTTGTGGGAGGGCAACTTAGGTAGAATAAAGCCAGTTTGTGCAAGGGCCTCCAAATTGCCTCTTTTTCCTGCCAGTATAAGTACGGACTGTGTGACGTGCCTACTTGGATGCGGTCACTCATATAATCCTCCACCATTCTATCAATGTTGAGAGAATCATATGCAGTGACAGTAGACGACATGTCCGTAATCGTTGTCAGGTCCTTCAGTCCGGACCAGATGTCAGCATCAGCAGTCGCTCCAGACTGCCCTGCATCACCGCCAGCGGGTGGGCTCGGAATTCTGAGCCTTTTCCTCGCACCCCCAGTTGCGGGAGAATGTGAAGGAGGAGATGTTGACAGGTCGCGTTCCGCTTGACTTGACAATTTTGTCACCAGCAGGTCTTTCAACCCCAGCAGACTTGTGTCTGCCGGAAAGAGAGATCCAAGGTAGGCTTTAAATCTAGGATCGAGCACGGTGGCCAAAATGTAGTGCTCTGATTTCAACAGATTGACCACCCGTGAATCCTTGTTAAGCGAATTAAGGGCTCCATCCACAAGTCCCACATGCCTAGCGGAATCGCTCCGTGTTAGCTCCTCCTTCAATGTCTCCAGCTTCTTCTGCAAAAGCCTGATGAGGGGAATGACCTGACTCAGGCTGGCAGTGTCTGAACTGACTTCACGTGTGGCAAGTTCAAAGGGCATCAGAACCTTGCACAACGTTGAAATCATTCTCCACTGCGCTTGAGACAGGTGCATTCCACCTACTATATCGTGCTCAATTGTATAGGCTTGAATGGCCTTTTGCTGCTCCTCCAACCTCTGAAGCATATAGAGGGTTGAATTCCACCTCGTTACCACTTCTTGCTTCAGATGATGGCAGGGCAGGTTCAGTAGTTTTTGGTGGTGCTCCAGTCTTCTGTACGTGGTGCCTGTACGCCGAAAGTGTCCCGCAATTCTTCTGGCCACCGACAGCATCTCTTGCACGCCCCTGTCGTTTTTTAAAAAATTCTGCACCACCAAATTCAAGGTATGTGCAAAACATGGGACGTGCTGGAATTTGCCCATATTTAATGCACACACAATATTGCTGGCGTTGTCCGATGCCACAAATCCACAGGAGAGTCCAATTGGGGTAAGCCATTCCGCGATGATCTTCCTCAGTTGCCGTAAGAGGTTTTCAGCTGTGTGCGTATTCTGGAAAGCGGTGATACAAAGCGTAGCCTGCCTAGGAAAGAGTTGGCGTTTGCGAGATGCTGCTACTGGTGCCGCCGCTGCTGTTCTTGCGGCGGGAGTCCATACATCTACCCAGTGGGCTGTCACAGTCATATAGTCCTGACCCTGCCCTGCTCCACTTGTCCACATGTCCGTGGTTAAGTGGACATTGGGTACAACTGCATTTTTTAGGACACTGGTGAGTCTTTTTCTGACGTCCGTGTACATTCTCGGTATCGCCTGCCTAGAGAAGTGGAACCTAGATGGTATTTGGTAACGGGGGCACACTGCCTCAATAAATTGTCTAGTTCCCTGTGAACTAACGGCGGATACCGGACGCACGTCTAACACCAACATAGTTGTCAAGGCCTCAGTTATCCGCTTTGCAGTAGGATGACTGCTGTGATATTTCATCTTCCTCGCAAAGGACTGTTGAACAGTCAATTGCTTACTGGAAGTAGTACAAGTGGGCTTACGACTTCCCCTCTGGGATGACCATCGACTCCCAGCGGCAACAACAGCAGCGCCAGCAGCAGTAGGCGTTACACGCAAGGATGCATCGGAGGAATCCCAGGCAGGAGAGGACTCGTCAGAATTGCCAGTGACATGGCCTGCAGGACTATTGGCATTCCTGGGGAAGGAGGAAATTGACACTGAGGGAGTTGGTGGGGTGGTTTGCGTGAGCTTGGTTACAAGAGGAAGGGATTTACTGGTCAGTGGACTGCTTCCGCTGTCACCCAAAGTTTTTGAACTTGTCACTGACTTATTATGAATGCGCTGCAGGTGACATATAAGGGAGGATGTTCCGAGGTGGTTAACGTCCTTACCCCTACTTATTACAGCTTGACAAAGGGAACACACGGCTTGACACCTGTTGTCCGCATTTCTGGTGAAATACCTCCACACCGAAGAGCTGATTTTTTTGGTATTTTCACCTGGCATGTCAACGGCCATATTCCTCCCACGGACAACAGGTGTCTCCCCGGGTGCCTGACTTAAACAAACCACCTCACCATCAGAATCCTCCTGGTCAATTTCCTCCCCAGCGCCAGCAACACCCATATCCTCCTCATCCTGGTGTACTTCAACACTGACATCTTCAATCTGACTATCAGGAACTGGACTGCGGGTGCTCCTTCCAGCACTTGCAGGGGGCGTGCAAATGGTGGAAGGCGCATGCTCTTCACGTCCAGTGTTGGGAAGGTCAGGCATCGCAACCGACACAATTGGACTCTCCTTGTGGATTTGGGATTTCGAAGAATGCACAGTTCTTTGCTGTGCTGCTTTTGCCAGCTTGAGTCTTTTCATTTTTCTAGCGAGAGGCTGAGTGCTTCCATCCTCATGTGAAGCTGAACCACTAGCCATGAACATAGGCCAGGGCCTCAGCCGTTCCTTGCCACTCCGTGTCGTAAATGGCATATTGGCAAGTTTACGCTTCTCCTCCGACAATTTTATTTTAGGTTTTGGAGTCCTTTTTTTTCTGATATTTGGTGTTTTGGATTTGACATGCTCTGTACTATGACATTGGGCATCGGCCTTGGCAGACGACGTTGCTGGCATTTCATCGTCTCGGCCATGACTAGTGGCAGCAGCTTCAGCACGAGGTGGAAGTGGATCTTGATCTTTCCCTAATTTTGGAACCTCAACATTTTTGTTCTCCATATTTTAATAGGCACAACTAAAAGGCACCTCAGGTAAACAATGGAGATGGATACTAGTATACAATTATGGACTGCCTGCCGAGTGCAGACACAGAGGTAGCCACAGCCGTGAACTACCGTACTGTACTGTGTCTGCTGCTAATATAGACTGGTTGATAAAGAGATAGTATACTCGTAACTAGTATGTATGTATAAAGAAAGAAAGAAAAACCACGGTTAGGTGGTATATACAATTATGGACGGGCTGCCGAGTGCCGACACAGAGGTAGCCACAGCCGTGAACTACCGCACTGTACTGTGTCTGCTGCTAATATATAGACTGGTTGATAAAGAGATAGTATACTCGTAACTAGTATGTATGTATAAAGAAAGAAAAAAAAACCACGGTTAGGTGGTATATACAATTATGGACGGGCTGCCGAGTGCCGACACAGAGGTAGCCACAGCCGTGAACTACCGCACTGTACTGTGTCTGCTGCTAATATAGACTGGTTGATAAAGAGATAGTATACTCGTAACTAGTATGTATGTATAAAGAAAGAAAAAAAAACCACGGTTAGGTGGTATATACAATTATGGACGGGCTGCCGAGTGCCGACACAGAGGTAGCCACAGCCGTGAACTACCGCACTGTACTGTGTCTGCTGCTAATATATAGACTGGTTGATAAAGAGATAGTAGAGTCGTAACTAGTATGTATGTATAAAGAAAGAAAAAAAAACCACGGTTAGGTGGTATATACAATTATGGACGGGCTGCCGAGTGCCGACACAGAGGTAGCCACAGCCGTGAACTACCGCACTGTACTGTGTCTGCTGCTAATATAGACTGGTTGATAAAGAGATAGTATACTCGTAACTAGTATGACTATAAATAAAGAAAAAAAAACCACGGTTAGGTGGTATATACAATTATGGACGGGCTGCCGAGTGCCGACACAGAGGTAGCCACAGCCGTGAACTACCGCACTGTACTGTGTCTGCTGCTAATATATAGACTGGTTGATAAAGAGATAGTATACTCGTAACTAGTATGTATGTATAAAGAAAGAAAAAAAAACCACGGTTAGGTGGTATATACAATTATGGACGGGCTGCCGAGTGCCGACACAGAGGTAGCCACAGCCGTGAACTACCGCACTGTACTGTGTCTGCTGCTAATATAGACTGGTTGATAAAGAGATAGTATACTCGTAACTAGTATGTATGTATAAAGAAAGAAAAAAAAACCACGGTTAGGTGGTATATACAATTATGGACGGGCTGCCGAGTGCCGACACAGAGGTAGCCACAGCCGTGAACTACCGCACTGTACTGTGTCTGCTGCTAATATATAGACTGGTTGATAAAGAGATAGTATACTCGTAACTAGTATGTATGTATAAAGAAAGAAAAAAAAACCACGGTTAGGTGGTATATACAATTATGGACGGGCTGCCGAGTGCCGACACAGAGGTAGCCACAGCCGTGAACTACCGCACTGTACTGTGTCTGCTGCTAATATATAGACTGGTTGATAAAGAGATAGTATACTCGTAACTAGTATGTATGTATAAAGAAAGAAAGAAAAACCACGGTTAGGTGGTATATACAATTATGGACGGGCTGCCGAGTGCCGACACAGAGGTAGCCACAGCCGTGAACTACCGCACTGTACTGTGTCTGCTGCTAATATAGACTGGTTGATAAAGAGATAGTATACTCGTAACTAGTATGTATGTATAAAGAAAGAAAAAAAAACCACGGTTAGGTGGTATATACAATTATGGACGGGCTGCCGAGTGCCGACACAGAGGTAGCCACAGCCGTGAACTACCGCACTGTACTGTGTCTGCTGCTAATATAGACTGGTTGATAAAGAGATAGTATACTCGTAACTAGTATGTATGTATAAAGAAAGAAAAAAAAACCACGGTTAGGTGGTATATACAATTATGGACGGGCTGCCGAGTGCCGACACAGAGGTAGCCACAGCCGTGAACTACCGCACTGTACTGTGTCTGCTGCTAATATAGACTGGTTGATAAAGAGATAGTATACTCGTAAGTAGTATGTATGTATAAAGAAAGAAAAAAAAACCACGGTTAGGTGGTATATACAATTATGGACGGGCTGCCGAGTGCCGACACAGAGGTAGCCACAGCCGTGAACTACCGCACTGTACTGTGTCTGCTGCTAATATATAGACTGGTTGATAAAGAGATAGTATACTCGTAACTAGTATGTATGTATAAAGAAAGAAAGAAAAACCACGGTTAGGTGGTATATACAATTATGGACGGGCTGCCGAGTGCCGACACAGAGGTAGCCACAGCCGTGAACTACCGCACTGTACTGTGTCTGCTGCTAATATAGACTGGTTGATAAAGAGATAGTATACTCGTAACTAGTATGTATGTATAAAGAAAGAAAAAAAAACCACGGTTAGGTGGTATATACAATTATGGACGGGCTGCCGAGTGCCGACACAGAGGTAGCCACAGCCGTGAACTACCGCACTGTACTGTGTCTGCTGCTAATATAGACTGGTTGATAAAGAGATAGTATACTCGTAACTAGTATGTATGTATAAAGAAAGAAAAAAAAACCACGGTTAGGTGGTATATACAATTATGGACGGGCTGCCGAGTGCCGACACAGAGGTAGCCACAGCCGTGAACTACCGCACTGTACTGTGTCTGCTGCTAATATAGACTGGTTGATAAAGAGATAGTATACTCGTAACTAGTATGTATGTATAAAGAAAAAAAAAAAAACCACGGTTAGGTGGTATATACAATTATGGACGGGCTGCCGAGTGCCGACACAGAGGTAGCCACAGCCGTGAACTACCGCACTGTACTGTGTCTGCTGCTAATATAGACTGGTTGATAAAGAGATAGTATACTACTAATATTATATATACTGGTGGTCAGGTCACTGGTCACTAGTCACACTGGCAGTGGCACTCCTGCAGCAAAAGTGTGCACTGTTTAATTTTAATATAATATTATGTACTCCTGGCTCCTGCTATAACCTATTACTGGCACTGCAGTGCTCCCCAGTCTCCCCCACAATTATAAGCTGTGTGAGCTGAGCACAGTCAGATATATATATACATTGATGCAGCACACTGGGCTGAGCAGTGCACACAGATATGGTATGTGACTGAGTCACTGTGTGTATCGTTTTTTTCAGGCAGAGAACGGATATATTAAATAAAACAAACAACTGCACTGTCTGGTGGTCACTGTGGTCGTCAGTCACGAAACTCTGCACTCTCTTCTACAGTATCACAGCCTCAGGTCAATCTCTCTCTCTCTCTCTCAACCCTAATCTAAATGGAGAGGACGCCAGCCACGTCCTCTCCCTATCAATCTCAATGCACGTGTGAAAATGGCGGCGACGCGCGGCTCCTTATATAGAATCCGAGTCTCGCGAGAATCCGACAGCGTCATGATGACGTTCGGGCGCGCTTGGGTTAACCGAGCAAGGCGGGAGGATCCGAGTCTGCTCGGACCCGTGAAAAAAACATGAAGTTCGTGCGGGTTCGGATTCAGAGAAACCGAACCCGCTCATCTCTACTGGGCAGAAGACCTTTAACAAATAAGCCACACCCACCAGGTGACATCATCATTCATTTAGTGTTCAGTGTCATAATGCATAATGGCCGAGAGCGCGCCGAAAATCTTCTACACATAACATGTTTCTTCATAAAACGTCCAGGCATTTCCTTATCACATTTCCAGACCTGCCGGGAAATCTGCCAGAAATCTTTAAAATCCCTAAAAATTAAATAAATTTTAACAGTGTAGAACAATACCATAAATTATAGATATTTATTATCTCGATTTACATGCACTAAAATTCTTAAAAGAAAATCATCACACTTTCCAGACACACATTCAACAGATCAATCATGATGGAGCTTGGAATTTTAAATTGCAAACTTCATGTTATGGCCATAAAGATCTCCAGTTTATGAAGAAGTCATTGGTATGACTAGCTAGAAACAGCGGAGTCATCTATAAAGGGTATAAACCGTAATAAAATGACAGTAGCCTCTTCTTGCTTTGTGAAGGCGCTGGTATTTGTGCGCCATTTTACAAGGTCATCTGCATGGGTGAGCAGCACAAGATAGTGGATTGGCTTAAATATTTGGCGGAGCAACATGGAAAATAGAGGATGAGACTGGTAGGAGGTCAGGTCAGCAAGGCACGATGGGGGCAGAGTAAATGACAAGATGGCGCATGAGCATGGTAAACTGGCGGATGAGTGTGGGAAAATGGTGAAAGACCTTAGGACAATGGTGGATGAGCATGGAAGATGGTTTTTGGTATTGGAAAATGGTTGATTTGAGTGGCAAGATGGTGGATGAGTGGGATGGCAGGATGGTAGATATGTATAGACAAATGATGGATGAGCGTGGAAAGATTTTGGATGGCAGGTGAACATGGAAAAGCTGTAGATGAATATGGAAAGGCTGTGGATAAATATGGAGAGGATGAGGATGAACATTGAGACACTATGGAAAGATTGCATTGAGAGCAGTGGTATTCACCTTGCAGTGGGTACAGTATGGCTGCAGAATGTCATCAGTGATGGATCGGATTTTGGTCTGTGGGATGAGATATGGTAACATATGGTAATGTGCTATAAATTGTTGATGCTGGCTATATTTGAGGCATTAGCATTTCAGATGGAGCCTGCAGAGCCTCATCAGCCATGCTACATGAACAGATCCTTACACCATCTTGGAGGGGACTGTGACTCGGTGACTTTTTCTCTTTTTGTTCTGTTTAGCGCACTTCATAATAGCAATGTTCACACAGTAACTGTTGAATAACGATTGTAAGCCTGCGAGCAGGGCCCTCTGACCTCTGTCTGTTATTACCCAGTCTCCTTTTATTAGTGTTTGCTTCCAGTTGTAAAGCGCAATAGAATAAGTTTGCACTATATAAATAAGAGTAGTTGCCTATAAAATACGTATTTTTACTTAAGTTGTAAAGTGAAGTTGTAATTGTCAAACTCTATAATTTTCCCTTCTAATTTGGAATACCAGTATGCAAGCAAAATTCCAGTTTCATGTGATATTAAGATATTTTTTCATTTGCATCAAATATTGAAAGCAGCTTCAACTAACGCAGCTCTGATTAGTAATATTTCCAACATTAAAAAGACCCAGATGGGACTTCAACCCACAATCTCCAGCTCCGAATGCTGATGCATTATCCATTAGGCCCCTGGCCTTATGTTATAGTGCTGTTGCGGAAAATTACTACATATATTTTTCTAAACAAAATGGGCTGATTTTTGTAATTTTTTTTTATTATATTCCATCTTTGCAAACAATATGAAAGTACGGAATATGTATATCTTGGCAAAGTTTTGGGATATTATAATCTAAAAGAAAATATAAAAGATTTGGGTTTGGCTAGCAGACAGTGGAGAAGGAAACACGTCGGAATAGCAATGGACACTGATGGGATGGATTTAATGAGTCCTCTGTAGTTGACCATACGTTAGAATTAGGGTTAATGGAATTCTGTCTGGATAACTTGGACCTAAAAATTTCTTGGCTAGGGAAGGTAAACGTCATTAAGATAAATATTCTTCCAAAAATTCTTTACTTGTTCCACACTCTCCCATTCGATTCCCATCCAAATTTTGTTCTAGTGCTCAGTGGCGTAGTCAATCACTTTGAGGTAGACATAGAGCGAGACAGAAATTAGACGTTCTCATTAGATATAAGACACAAGGGGGTCTACAGCTCTTTGACTGTCTGAGCTATTACCATGAAGTCCACTTGAACGGGATATTAGTATGGTCACATCAAGTGTGAAACAATACTCTGTGAGGGAGGAGAGTTTTCTGTCTATCACAGTAGATGTCCTAACTTGGATACATGTCATGACATGGATACATGTCATGTTGGAAAAGTTTAGAAAGTTAAAACATACAGTATGTTCTGTAGTGTCGCCCCCGACTTCAGTAATGTTTAATACCATATTCCCACCTGGTTCCTCTACTTATATCATCAGCAGGTGGTCCTGTGAACACTGTGTCAGTTTTGGGTTCTCCAGAAATGTTGGATTGAGCATCAAACTAGCCATTTTTAAAACTCTTTAGCATGTGATTATAAGCAAGGAAGGGAATTATCCACTTTTGAAGGGTGGTGGACCTCCAGAACCACCCAAAAACACCATTAACCCCCAACCCTCTAGATTTCCAGGTTCTTGGCAAAGTGAATTTCATTTAAACACTGACTTAGAACAATTCATGCATGTGAGTTCCTAAAGTACTTCCATAGTGGAGATGCACTCTACGCTTCTGGCAAAGATGGTGTAGAAACCTGAGTATACTTATTAAAATGACCACAGGTCATGCTGACACGTGTTAGAGGGGTGGTCCTTTACCAGGTACACCATCTCACATTTGGTTGAAATTTTGCCAAGATCACTGTTTATTGCAAACCATAATAAAGGTATAGAAAAGTATTGTGGGTGACGAACTACCTACCGGCTCACATTTCTGTGTTTTCCATTTTATTAAGAAAACAAACAAAAAAACTCTGTTAACACATGATGGCACAACAGCGACTGTCCCCTAACCCTCCTCCATTTCCCAAATCTTTAAGCAGAATTGATCAGTATATAGAAATGGAAGACATTCTAAAATTAGAATATTCTCTATAACATTCTGCATAATCTGTAGGTGCTATATAAAAAAACTGATACTAAGAAGGGTGGTAATGATGATAATGATGATCATGGTAAAGAGGGTAGTGATGATGATGATGATGATGATGATGATGATGATGATGATGATGAATAATGTGGTTGTGGTGGTGGTGATGATGAGGGTGGGGATGATGATGATGATGTGTGTGCTAATAATGATATGAAGAGGGTGGTGATAATGATGAGGGTGGTGATTATGATGATGACGATGTGTGTTGATAATGATGTGAAGAGGGTGTTGATGATGATGAGGCTTGTGATGACCATGGTGAAGGGGTGGTGATAATGATGAGGGTGATAATGATGATGATGATGATGATGATGATGATGGTGGGGATGATGAGTGTGTTGATAATGAAGTGAAGAGGATGGTGATGATGAGGCTTGTGATTATCATGGTGAAGAGGGTGTTGATAATGATGAAGGTGGTAGCAATGATGATAAGGTTGGGGATGATGATGATGAGTGTGGTGATAATGACGTGAAGAGGATGGTGACGACGATGATGAGAGCGATGGTTATGATGAGCACTGTAGTGGTGATGGTGATGATGCGGGTGGTGATGATTATGGTGAAGAGGGTTGTGATGATGATTATTATAATGGTGATGATGAGGGTGGTAATGATGAGGATTGTGGTGGTGATGGTGAGGGTGATGATAAGGCTGGTGATGAGCATAGTGAAGAGGGTGGTGATTAGGAGTGTGGGGATGATGATGATGAGTTTGGTGATGATCTGAAGAGGATGGTGATGAGGGTGGGGATGAGAATATGAAAAGGGTGTGGATGAGGATGATGAGGGTGGGGATGATAATATGAAAAGTTTGGCCTCGCACCTGTGTATTACGATCCGTACACAGGCGCAGTTGTTCGAAAATCGACCTCTGCGATTTCGCACAACACCAATCAGGTCTGAATTAGGGGGGCGGTCATTCCGACCTGATCGCACATTGCAGTTGTTCGCAGCGGGGCGATCGGGTCAGAACTGCGCATGCGCCGGTGCCGCAGTGCTACGTCGCCTAGCAATCTCCTCTGCCTGATTGACAGGCAGAGGCGGTCGCTGGGCAGGAGGGGGCGGCACGGCAATGTTTGATCGCCGTTTTGTGTGCGCAGTCCGGCCAACGCAGGCGTGGCCGGACCGTGAGGGGGGCGGGCTGCAGCGGCTGTGTGACATCACACGCAGCCGCTGTGACCCAGGGCAGCGACGAGTAACTCCCGGCCAGCCGCAGAAGCAGCAGGAGCTGCGTTGGCCGGGAGTTACTCTTCAAGTATAAAAGCATCGCGGCTGTGCAATGCTTTTGTTCTTGTGCGGGGGTAGAGGGGGGGATGCCTGACGTGCGGGGCAGACTAGCCCTGTGCTGGGCGTCCCCCCGCATGTCTGGGAAGATGATCGTAGCTGTGCTAAATTTAGTACAGCTACGATCAGGTCGGAATGAGCACCATGGCCCATAATTTCTGGTTCTTAACACGTTTATCACCTTTGTGATTGTTCAGGGATGAATCTCAGAAACACGGGGACTAGAATGTAAAGAGGGGAAGGAATTCATTGATTATCTATCAATTAAACGGGTAAAACACAATAACACTGGACGCGCGCATGGCTGACATCTTGGTACTTTTCCTGACAATATTGCACAACCGTCATTCATCTTCTCCTGTTTATGTCCTGCTGTCGTGTCTCTGCTACATGGAAACAAGCAGCGAGTTTCACCACATGAAAGGGATCACTGCCGACATTCTCTCCACTCTCTGCCCGCTGGAGAGAAGGAATTTACTGTACTAAAGTTCCATGAACCAGTGATTGGACTGAGGCCAACATTAAGACATGTTATGTTATAAAACCAGAGCTTATTCTGCAGATCCTGAGGTTTTGTGAGCGCTTGTGCAATCCCAGACATAACTAATTATTTTCCAATGACTTTACTACCATTGTACCAAGCGATAAACAGGTTGTTTGTCACGGAACTTGTCCATACGTGAACCACACCATATTAAACGGAATTAGATATGAGCAGGAGTATTACTAGACCCTTGTGGGTTCCACAGCAAAACATTTTAGGGGCCCCCATTGGGAGCAGATCCTAAATGTCAGGCCCCACTGCAACACTTCTATGGGGTCTCAGGGATGCCATCCGTTCCTAGCACGGGGGCTTCTGCAGATAAAACCTGTTTTGGCTTCACTGCACTGAATGATAGCAACATACTCTTGTTCCAGTGGCGGAAGTACCAGAGAAAAGGGAGTTGGTCACCTCTGGGTGCCAGATCAGAAAGGAGCACCTGACCTCCATTGCCTCTGATGTGCTCTAGTCTGTGCACCAACAAGTTATATCAGCAGTGCTGCACAGGGTCATCCTGACTTACCTAGTTCCTGGAGGTCCCGTATGCAGTGGGTACCAGAACTCCAGGAGCAAGGCAAGTTATGCTTCCACTATGCAGCGATCCTCATATAAGTTCCTGGCCCACATGGTGGAACAACAAGGCATGGGGTGGCTGTCAACATCAGCCGCACCACCTGGTCATTAAAACCACCTCAGCTGCTCCATCAGTACTGTACATCCGGTGGACACCAGCAGCAGCAGCCGCAGCCTCTATGTCAGTACTGGGCGGTTGGCAGGCATCATCAGTACCTGTACCCGCAGCAGCCCTGCCAGCTCCTGCTACTTACCGCATGGACTCCCACACCCTGATCCAAGAGCTGATTCTAGAGATGTGCGGTTCAGTTCTTTAGAAATCCGAACCCACCTAGATTTTGCGGATCTGAACCGAGTCCTGTTTAGAATAGAATTTCCACAGCCCAAGGTTCTGATTTTAATTAAATACGATTTCCAAACCCAAAATACTTGAGGGTGGTTTTGCAAAACCAAAACACGCTCATGAAATTAAAATAAATCACGAGTCTCCACCCACATCTCTAATACCCCATCTGCCCCTTGCTCCCCTCTGTGCACCCCCCCCCCATTCCCTTTGTCTTGTGTAGTGAAGGGGGGGGGGGGGGGAGTGTCAGAGTACTGCTAGGGTGCTAGTAGTGAGCCAGGGGGATGTCTGGATGCTGCTTGGGTGTTGAATAACCTACCTATTCTACCCCAGCCCCACCCAGACATCTCCCCTCATTCACTACTAGCACCCTGGCAGTAGTCTCTGACACCCACCCCCCTTATGTACTGCTGGGGTGTTGAAGGTGAATGAGGGGGAGGTGTCTGGGTGCCCCCTGCACCATTGTCTATTTCACCTAGGGGCGCTTGGTAAGAACTTACACCCATGTCTTGCGCCATTGGCGTGACTACATGACCCCGCTCCTCTCCGAGCCTTATTGTCATGGCTGTTCCTGGCAGTAGTTCTAAAGGTCTCTACGTACGTGATGCAGTTACTCATCTTCCCCAGCTTGCTGAAGCCCCCTCAATGCTCATCAGTCACAGCCGTGACCTGTCACCAGAGGGAGCTTCAGTAACAGATTCTTATCTGTGGCCCCATTGTTACTGAGCGGGGATTACACTACAGTACCAGCTGTGGCTGCCCCTGGCTGTGGGTGTAACGCAGGGTAGGTTGCACTGGAAAGCTTACGCAGTCTATGTGAACAGCATATCAACAGCCACAAATGTGCTTCTGCATATTAGTGTAGTTTACCTTGAAGATGTTGGCATTGTATACCCAATATATGTGACAATAATTATTACTTGTTTGTACTTACAGCACCTACCTAACTCGGCCCTCATTCCGTGTTGATCACTAGCAGCTTTCGTTCGCAGCGCGGCGATTAGGTGAAAAAGCGGCACTTCTGCGCATGCGTATGGTGCGCAGTGTGCACGCACGACGTACTTTCACAAAAGCCGATGCAGTTTCACACAAGGTTTAGCGACGCTTTTCAGTCGCACTGCTGGCCGCAGAGTGATTGACAGGAAGTGGGTGTTTCTGGGCGGTAACTGACCGTTTTCGGGGAGTGTGTGAAAAAACGCAGGCGTGTCGGATAAAAACGCAGGAGTGGCTGGGGAAACGTAGACGTGGCTGGCTGAACGCAGGGCGTGTTTGTGACGTCAAAACAGGAACTAAACAGTCTGAAGTGATCGCTAGCTAGGAGTAAGTCTGGAGCTACTCTGAAACTGCACAATCTTTTTTTGTAGCAATGCTGCGAACCTTTCGTTCGCACTTCTGCTAAGCTAAGATACACTCCCAGAGGGCGACGGCTTAGCGTTTGCATGGCTGCTAAAAGCAGCTAGCGAGCGAACAACTCGGAATGACTCCCTCAGTGTTGAGGTAAAGATATATATCATGGGCCTCATTCTAAGTCGGTCGCAGCAGCGGCTGCTCTTTGTGTCCGGCCGCCAAAATCTCCTTCTTACTTTATACCACAATGTTCTCAAACTCGGCCCTCGGGACCCCACGCAGGGCATGTTGTCCAGGTCTCCTCACAAAATCACAAGGTCCTTAGAACCCCAAACAGACCAAGTTTTCCAGGTCTCCTTACAGAATCGGCGGGGCGGGGCGCGGCAGCTACCTGAAGTCAGACGCAGCTGCTGCAGCCAAAAACATGGCGGGTAGCCGTGTGCCTTCGCAGTTAGGCTGCGTAGCCAGGGAGCTACTCGGCAGGTGCGAAAGCATCGCCTTTGTGTGTGTGGGGGGGGATAGGGCCTGGCATGCGAGGCGGACTAGCCCTTTGCTGGGTGTCCCCCCGCATGTCAGAGATTGTGATGGTAGATGTGCGTTTTTTCGCACATCTACGATCAGCTCTGAATTAGGCCCGAGGGCTGCAGCCATCATCGTTAGTAGCGGCACTTGCACCTACTCCCGGGTGCAACAGATTTCCCGGCTTACTGTTGACTCTAGCATGTACATGACACCATAAGGCAGCGCCTGTATTACAGAGCAGTACAGAGGGGCAGCGGTTGTATCACAGGACACATGTAATATCAGCATAACATGGGTTATAGCTGCAGGTGGGTTCAGCAAACTCTGCGACCTCTGACTGCGATGTCCACATCCATCCCAGGCCTGGTGTGTACTGTTTATACTCTTCTATTAATCCCAAAATAGCGAGCTACTGAACGAAAGAGTGCACACGGCAAATAAACACCCGCATCACGCTGCAATCTGCCGTGATCCTGCCAAGGGTCCAGCCTCTGCCTTTCCAAACATCGTACCAGCCCTTGCTGGAGGCCAAAGGGGTCAAGTCAACAACATAAACGACCACAATATCAACTCTAAACTCTTGTGCAATGCAATAAACTAAGGGGAATATAGTGGCCTGAGCAGTGAATATAACATCTAGTGATATGCACCGGAAACTTTTCGGGTTTTGTGTTTTGGTTTTGGATTCGGTTCTGCGGCCGTGTTTTGGATTCGGACGCGTTTTGGCAAAACCTCCCTGAAATTTTTTTGTCGGATTCGGGTGTGTTTTGGATTCGGGTGTTTTTTTTACAAAAAACACTCAAAAACAGCTTAAATCATAGAATTTGGGGGTCATTTTGATCCCATAGTATTAATACTCCACAACCATAATTTCCACTCATTTTCAGTCTATTCTGAACACCTCACAATATTATTTTTAGTCCTAAAATTTGCACTGAGGTCGCTGGATGACTAAGCTAAGCGACCCAAGTGGCCGACACAAACACCTGGACCATCTAGGAGTGGCACTGCAGTGTCAGACAGGATGGCACTTCAAAAAAATAGTCCCCAAACAGCACATGATGCAAAGAAAGAAAGAGGTGCACCAAGGTCGCTGATGGCTAAGCTAAGCGACACAAGTGGCCGACACAAACACCTGGCCCATCTAGGAGTGGCACTGCAGTGTCAGGCAGGATGGCACTTCAAAAAAATAGTCCCCAAACAGCACATGATGCAAAGAAAAATTAAAGAAAAACGAGGTGCAAGATGGAATTGTCCTTGGGCCCTCCCACCCACCCTTATGTTGTATAAACAGGACATGCACACTTTAACAAACCCATCATTTCAGCGACAGGGTCTGCCACACAACTGTGACTAAAATGACTGGTTGGTTTGGGCCCCCACCAAAAAAGAAGCAATCAATTTCTCCTTGCACAAACTGGCTCTACAGAGGCAAGATGTCCACCTCCTCCTCATCGTCCGATTCCTCACCCCTTTCACTGTGTACATCCCCCTCCTCACAGATTATTAATTCGTCCCCACTGGAATCCACCATCTCAGAGTCCCTGTGTACTTTCTGGAGGCAATAGCTGGTGAATGTCTCCACGGAGGAATTGATTATAATTCATTTTGATGAACATCATCTTCTCCACATTTTCTGGAAGTAACCTCGTACGCCGATTGCTGACAAAGTGAGCGGCGGCACTAAACACTCTTTCGGAGTACACACTGGAGGGGGGCAACTTAGGTAAAATAAAGCCAGTTTCTGCAAGGGCCTCCAAATTGCCTCTTTTTCCTGCCAGTATACGTACGGACTGTCTGACGTGCCTACTTGGATGCGGTCACTCATATAATCCTCCACCATTCTTTCAATGGTGACAGAATCATATGCAGTGACAGTAGACAACATGTCAGTAATGGTTGGCAGGTCCTTCAGTCCGGACCAGATGTTAGCACTCACTCCAGACTGCCCTGCATCACCGCCAGCGGGTGGGCACGGAATTCTTAGCCTTTTCCTCGCACCCCCAGTTGCGGGAGAATGTGAAGGAGGAGCTGTTGACGGGTCACGTTCCGCTTGACTTGACAATTTTCTCACCAGCAGGTCTTTGAACCTCTGCAGACTTGTGTCTGCCGGAAAGAGAGATACAACGTAGGTTTTAAATCTAGGATCGAGCACGGTGGCCAAAATGTAGTGCTCTGATTTCAACAGATTGACCACCCGTGAATCCTGGTTAAGCGAATTAAGGGCTCCATCCACAAGTCCCACATGCCTAGCGGAATCGCTCTGTTTTAGCTCCTCCTTCAATGTCTCCAGCTTCTTCTGCAAAAGCCTGATGAGGGGAATAACCTGACTCAGGCTGGCAGTGTCTGAACTGACTTCACGTGTGGCAAGTTCAAAGGGTTGCAGAACCTTGCACAACGTTGAAATCATTCTCCACTGCGCTTGAGTCAGGTGCATTCCCCCTCCTTTGCCTATATCGTAGGCAGATGTATAGGCTTGAATGGCCTTTTGCTGCTCCTCCATCCTCTGAAGCATATAGAGGGTTGAATTCCACCTCGTTACCACCTCTTGCTTCAGATGATGGCAGGGCAGGTTCAGGACTGTTTGCTGGTGCTCCAGTCTTCGGCACGTGGTGGCTGAATGCCGAAAGTGGCCCGCAATTCTTCGGGCCACCGACAGCATCTCTTGCACGCCCCTGTCGTTTTTTAAATAATTCTGCACCACCAAATTCAATGTATGTGCAAAACATGGGACGTGCTGGAATTTGCCCAGATGTAATGCACGCACAATATTGGTGGCATTGTGCGATGTTACAAATCCCCAGGAGAGTCCAATTGGGGTAAGCCATTCTGCGATGAAGTTCCTCAGTTTCCGTAAGAGGTTGTCAGCTGTGTGCCTCTTCTGGAAAGCGGTGATACAAAGCGTAGCCTGCCTAGGAACGAGTTGGCGTTTGCGAGATGCTGCTACTGGTGCCGCCGCTGCTGTTCTTGCTGCGGGAGGCAATACATCTACCCAGTGGGCTGTCACAGTCATATAGTCCTGAGTCTGCCCTGCTCCACTTGTCCACATGTCCATGGTTAAGTGGACATTGGGTACAACTGCATTTTTTAGGACACTGGTGACTCTTTTTCTGACGTCTGTGTACATTTTCGGTATCGCCTGCCTAAAGAAATGGAACCTAGATAGTATTTGGTACCGGGGACACAGTTGTCACGATCCGGGTATCTGGACGCCATTACTTACCCTTCAGATGCCTCCTAAGGCTGGCTCAGCGTTCCAGGACCGGATCCCGCTGTTCCTGAGTTTCCACATGCAGAATGTCAGAGTGGTGATTTCATCAGCCGCGGCCTCCGCTGTGCCCGCGTGGTTAAATGTGCGCTTGTCAGTCTGGCGTCTCCTGTCTCCTGTGGCCGGCGTCGCCATTACTGTTTCAATTCTCACATGGATTACAAACCAAACTTCCCTCCAAGTGTCTGCATGGGCGCAGCCATCTTGGATTTTGTCATCTGAGCATTTCCACCAATCTGCTGTCTGTATTGTTGATTTGCATAATTGCCTAGCCAACCCCTTCCTTGCTGCAGGTATAAGTAAGCTGTGCCTGAGCAAGGAAGGCGTCAGTGCTTTGGTTGTCTAACCTAGTTCCAGTTTGTCTCTCTCCTGTGGTTGTCTTCCAGGTTCCAGCTCCTGTCTCCAGACTTCTGCTATAGAGACCCGCACCAGCATATCATCTGCGGTGTAGCCTGACTCTCCGATCCATTCTGGACTCACCTGTTTCCAGTTACAACAATCACCTGCTTCCAGCCCAGCTTCCAGCAGTGTACAGCTTCTCTTAAAGGGCCGGTGTCCTTTCTGCAGTTTACCACTCTCCACCGGTATTATTATTTCACCGCTCTCAAACTCCAAACTTCATCAATCACCTGCTTCCAGCCCAGCTTCCAGCAGTGTACAGCTTCTCTTAAAGGGCCGGTGTCCTTTCTGCAGTTTACCACTCTCCACCGGTATTATTATTTCACCGCTCTTAAAAACTTCATTATTATTTCATCGCTCTCAAGTTCGTTTATTATTTAACTGGTTCCAGCCAGTATCCACTCCGTACCAACAACAGTCTGGTTCCAGCCAGTATCCACAGCAGCCGTTTTATCTTCAGCAACCCAGCCTTTCCTGGAACACCAGCTGGTACGATCCTGGGTTCTCTCCATTACTACAGTCAGGTCTGGTAAGGACTTTCCAACTAGAAGATTATAAGAACTGTCTCACTCTACCAGTGCCTGTGGCCCTTGCCACCCTGTAGTACCCAGGAATTGTATTTATCCTCTGTTGACTTTTATGTTTCCTTTACTGCTGCTGTGTTACGGAGTTTGTCATAATAAACATCATTGACTTTTATCCTGGTTGTCGTGGTCACGCCTTCGGGCAGTTATTCTACATGTTACTTACATGTCTAGGGGTCTGATACAACCTCCCAGGTTCCGTTACATCTCAGCCCCTACAACTGTGGCTGCCTCCCGTCAGCTCAGGCCCTCAGTTGTGACAGTAAGCACTGACCTAATGAATCCAGCCGGAGACCAGGATCAAGCGGCCAGGCCAATGCAAGAACTGGCAGCCCGACTTGAACATCAGGAGGCTGCACAGGGCCACATCATCCGCTGTCTCCAGGATCTCTCTACACGGCTGGATGGGATTCAAACGACCCTCCGTGGACCTGGTGCGTCCACTACAGTGACACCAGCTGTAACCCCACCCACCTTACCCATTTCCAGTCCACATCTTCATCTTCCACCGCCAGCAAAATTTGATGGATCTCCAAGGTTCTGCAGGGGATTTCTCAATCAATGTGAAATCCACTTTGAGCTTCTACCTGGCAATTTCTTCAGTGACCGTACCAAAATTGCCTATATCATCTCCCTTCTCAGTGGCTCAGCCCTTGACTGGGCATCACCTTTATGGGAGAAGTCTGATCTCCTGCTATCCTCCTATACTGACTTTGTAGCTACATTCAGGCACATCTTCGACGAGCCAGGCCGGATAACATCTGCTTCATCTGAGATTCTCCGTTTACGCCAGGGAACACGTACTGTGGGACAGTATCTTATACAGTTTAAAATCCTGGCATCCGAACTGGCATGGAACGACGAGGCCCTGTATGCTGCATTCTGGCATGGCTTATCAGAACGCATCAAGGATGAGTTAGCTACCAGAGACTTGCCCTCTAAGTTGGATGAGCTAATTTCTCTTTGCACGAAGGTTGATCTACGTTTCAGAGAGAGAGCAACTGAGCGAGGAAGATCATCTACTCCTAAATCTTCTGCTCCTCCTCCTCGTCAACCATCTCCATCCAAGGATGAGCCTATGCAAATTAGTCGTTCTCGTCTATCTCCCGCTGAGCGCCGAAGACGTCTCTCTGAGTCTCTCTGTCTCTACTGTGCAGCTCCGTCGCACACTATCAATGCCTGTCCCAAACGTCCGGGAAACTCCAGATCCTAGCTCGCCAAGGAGAGGGCCGGCTAGGAGTAATGATCTCCTCTCCATCTCCTCATGACTGTAACCTCCCAGTGTCGCTCCAAATTGCTCAACGTTACAGGAACGTCATTGCCCTCCTTGATTCCGGAGCAGCTGGGAATTTCATAACCGAAGCTTATGTTAAACGGTGGTCCCTACCCACCGAGAGACTGTCCTCGTCCATCTCTTTGACTGCCGTGGATGGCAGCAAGATTTTTGACGCAGTCATTTCCTTAAGGACTCTTCCAGTTCGTCTGAGAGTGGGAGTTCTTCATTCTGAGTATATTTATTTTTTAGTGATTCCAAGAGCCACACATCCAGTGGTTTTAGGCCTTCCATGGCTCCGTCTCCACAACCCATCAATTGACTGGACGACTACGCAAATACTGGCATGGGGTCCCTCCTGTGCAGAGACTTGTTTAGCCAAAGTTCTTCCTGTTTGTTCTTCCTTCCCCAGGTCATCTGATGTTCCGCCTCCTCCATATCAAGACTTCACGGACGTGTTCAGTAAAGCCTCTGCTGATATCCTTCCTCCTCATAGAGAATGGGACTGCCCAATCGACCTCATTCCAGGGAAGGTTCCACCGCGAGGTCGAACTTATCCGTTGTCTCTGCCTGAGACACACTCCATGGAAGAGTACATCAAAGAGAACCTGGCGAAGGGTTTCATCCGACCATCTTCTTCTCCAGCCGGCGCAGGCTTCTTCTTCGTTAAGAAGAAAGATGGTGGTCTGCGTCCGTGCATCGACTACAGAGGTCTGAACGACATTACCGTCAAGAACCGATACCCTTTACCCCTGATTACCGAGCTCTTTGATAGAGTTAGTGGTGCAACTATTTTCACAAAGCTGGACTTGAGGGGTGCCTACAATCTCATCCGAATCCGTGAGGGTGACGAGTGGAAGACCGCCTTTAACACCCGTGACGGACATTATGAGTACCTCGTCATGCCCTTCGGATTGAGCAATGCTCCAGCAGTCTTCCAGCACTTCGTGAATGAGATTTTCAGGGACATCTTGTACCGCCATGTCGTGGTTTATCTAGACGACATCCTCATCTTTGCTAATAATCTCGAAGATCATCGTTTCTGGGTAAAAGAGGTTCTTTCCCGTCTCCGTGTCAATCACCTCTATTGTAAATTGGAGAAGTGTGTGTTTGAAGTTAAAACCATTCCGTTTCTAGGTTACATTGTGTCCGGTTCCGGACTAGAGATGGATCCTGAGAAACTCCAAGCAATCCAGAATTGGCCTATACCCTTAAGCCTCAAAGGGGTCCAGAGGTTCTTAGGGTTCGCCAATTATTATAGAAAATTTATACGAGACTTTTCCACCATTGTGGCGCCTATCACTGCATTAACCAAGAAAGGTGCTAATCCGTCCAAGTGGTCAGAGGAAGCTACACAGGCCTTTCACCTTCTGAAGCAACGGTTCATCTCTGCACCAGTTCTGAAACAGTCCGACACCGACTCTCCTTTTATCTTAGAGGTAGATGCCTCCTCCGTTGGAGTAGGAGCAGTGTTATCTCAGAGGGCCAAAGATGGACATCTACATCCTTGCAGTTTCTTCTCCCGGAAGTTCTCCCCAGCTGAGCGCAACTATGCCATTGGCGATCAGGAGTTGCTAGCCATCAAGCTCGCTCTGGAGGAGTGGAGATACCTGTTGGAGGGAGCTTCCCACTCAATCACCATACTTACCGACCACAAAAATCTTTTATATCTCAAAGGCGCACAATGTCTGAATCCTCGTCAGGCCAGATGGGCACTTTTCTTCTCTAGGTTTGACTTTAAACTCCAGTTCTGTCCGGGTTCTCAGAATCGTAAGGCCGATGCCCTTTCCCGCTCATGGGAGCAAGAAAATGAGTCCGAGTCTGCAGACAAGCATCCTATTATTAATCCGTTGGCATTCTCCACGGTAGGGATGGACTCTACGCCTCCACCAGGGAAAAGTTTTGTTAAGCCAGTTCTAAGGAAGAAGCTCATGCATTGGGCCCATGCTTCCCGTTTTGCTGGACATACAGGCATTCAGAAAACCCTTGAATTTATTTCTAGGTCCTACTGGTGGCCAACTCTGAAGAAGGACGTTATGGAATTTATTGCCTCCTGCCCAAAGTGTGCCCAACACAAAGTCTCCCGCCAGTCGCCTGCGGGGCAACTGGTTCCATTATCTGTTCCCCGTCGACCTTGGACCCATTTGTCGATGGACTTTGTTTCCGATCTACCTATCTGCAACAAGTTTAATACCATCTGGGTGGTAGTTGACCGGTTCACCAAGATGGCACATTTCATCCCTCTCACCGGTCTTCCGTCAGCTTCCAAGTTGGCTCAAGTGTTTATACAAGAGATCTTCCGACTTCACGGTCTTCCTGAAGAGATCATCTCGGATCGTGGAGTACAATTTGTAGCCAAATTTTGGCGAAGTTTGTGTCAAGCCCTCCAAGTCAAGTTAAAGTTTTCCACGGCTTACCATCCTCAGACCAATGGTCAAACCGAGAGGGTGAATCAGGACTTGGAGGCCTTCCTCCGTATATATGTGTCTTCCTCTCAAGATGACTGGGTTCAACTCCTTCCTTGGGCCGAGTTCAGCCACAACAATCAATACCATTCCTCATCTTCTTCTACACCATTCTTCATTAATTATGGATTCCACCCTAAAGTCCCAGAATTCCAACCGCTTCCCGCAACTTCTGTTCCAGCAGTGGATGTCACCTTGCGTCAGTTTTCAAATAACTGGAGGAACGTCCGCGCAGCCCTGCTTAAAGCCTCATTCAGGTATAAGAAGTTTGCCGATAGAAAGCGTAGAGCGGTTCCTGCTCTCAAGGTGGGTGATCGTGTGTGGCTGTCCACGAAGAATTTGAGGTTGAGAGTTCCCAGCATGAAATTTGCACCTCGCTACATCGGACCCTTCAAGATTGAACAAGTCATCAATCCTGTTGCCTACAGGTTACAGTTACCATCCTTCTTGAAAATACCCAGGACATTTCATGTTTCTTTGTTGAAACCGCTGATCCTGAATCGGTTTCATTCCGCACTTCCTCCAGCTCCCAAAGTTCAGACTCAACGGGGAGTCGAGTACGAGGTGGCCAAGATTTTGGACTCACGTTTCCGTTACGGTCAGTTACAATACCTCATTGACTGGAAGGGCTATGGTCCTGAAGAACGCTCTTGGACCAATGCCTCAGACGTCCATGCTCCTGCCTTGGTCCGAAATTTCCACGCAAAGTTTCCTTTAAAGCCTAAGAAGTGTCCTGGGGCCACTCCTAAAGGGGGGGGTGCTGTCACGATCCGGGTATCTGGACGCCATTACTTACCCTTCAGATGCCTCCTAAGGCTGGCTCAGCGTTCCAGGACCGGATCCCGCTGTTCCTGAGTTTCCACATGCAGAATGTCAGAGTGGTGATTTCATCAGCCGCGGCCTCCGCTGTGCCCGCGTGGTTAAATGTGCGCTTGTCAGTCTGGCGTCTCCTGTCTCCTGTGGCCGGCGTCGCCATTACTGTTTCAATTCTCACATGGATTACAAACCAAACTTCCCTCCAAGTGTCTGCATGGGCGCAGCCATCTTGGATTTTGTCATCTGAGCATTTCCACCAATCTGCTGTCTGTATTGTTGATTTGCATAATTGCCTAGCCAACCCCTTCCTTGCTGCAGGTATAAGTAAGCTGTGCCTGAGCAAGGAAGGCGTCAGTGCTTTGGTTGTCTAACCTAGTTCCAGTTTGTCTCTCTCCTGTGGTTGTCTTCCAGGTTCCAGCTCCTGTCTCCAGACTTCTGCTATAGAGACCCGCACCAGCATTCCATCTGCGGTGTAGCCTGACTCTCCGATCCATTCTGGACTCACCTGTTTCCAGTTACAACAATCACCTGCTTCCAGCCCAGCTTCCAGCAGTGTACAGCTTCTCTTAAAGGGCCGGTGTCCTTTCTGCAGTTTACCACTCTCCACCGGTATTATTATTTCACCGCTCTCAAACTCCAAACTTCATCAATCACCTGCTTCCAGCCCAGCTTCCAGCAGTGTACAGCTTCTCTTAAAGGGCCGGTGTCCTTTCTGCAGTTTACCACTCTCCACCGGTATTATTATTTCACCGCTCTTAAAAACTTCATTATTATTTCATCGCTCTCAAGTTCGTTTATTATTTAACTGGTTCCAGCCAGTATCCACTCCGTACCAACAACAGTCTGGTTCCAGCCAGTATCCACAGCAGCCGTTTTATCTTCAGCAACCCAGCCTTTCCTGGAACACCAGCTGGTACGATCCTGGGTTCTCTCCATTACTACAGTCAGGTCTGGTAAGGACTTTCCAACTAGAAGATTATAAGAACTGTCTCACTCTACCAGTGCCTGTGGCCCTTGCCACCCTGTAGTACCCAGGAATTGTATTTATCCTCTGTTGACTTTTATGTTTCCTTTACTGCTGCTGTGTTACGGAGTTTGTCATAATAAACATCATTGACTTTTATCCTGGTTGTCGTGGTCACGCCTTCGGGCAGTTATTCTACATGTTACTTACATGTCTAGGGGTCTGATACAACCTCCCAGGTTCCGTTACATCTCAGCCCCTACAACTGTGGCTGCCTCCCGTCAGCTCAGGCCCTCAGTTGTGACAACAGTACTTCAATCAAATCTCTAGTTGCCTGTGAATTAACGGTGGATACCGGAAACACATTTCTCACCGCCCAGGCTGCCAAGGACTGAGTTATCCGCTTTGCAGCAGGATGACTGCTGTGATATTTCATCTTCCTCGCAAAGGACTGTTGGACAGTCAATTGCTTACTGGAAGTAGTACAAGTGGTCTTACGACTTCCCCTCTGGGATGACGATCGACTCCCAGCAGCAACAACAGCAGCGCCAGCAGCAGTAGGCGTTACACTCAAGGATGCATCGGAGGAATCCCAGGCAGGAGAGGACTCGTCAGACTTGCCAGTGACATGGCTTACAGGACCATTGGCTTTCCTGTGTAAGGTGGAAATTGACACTGAGGGAGTTGGTGGTGTGGTTTGCAGGAGCTTGGTTACAAGAGGATGGGATTTAGTGGTCAGTGGACTGCTTCCACTGTCATCCAAAGTTTTTGAACTTGTCACTGACTTATGATGAATGCGCTGCAGGTGATGTATAAGGGAGGATGTTCTAAAGTGGTTAACGTTCTTACCCCTACTTATTACAGCTTGACAAAGGCAACACACGGCTTGACACCTGTTGTCCGCATTTGTGTTCAAATAATTCCACACCGAAGAACTGATTTTTTTTGTATTTTGACCAGGCATGTCAATGGCCATATTCCTCCCACGGACAACAGGTGTCTCCCCGGGTGCCTGACTTAAACAAACCACCTCATCATCAGAATCCTCCATGTCAATTTCCTCCCCAGCGCCAGCAACACCCATATCCTCATCCTGGTGTACTTCAACAGTGACATCTTCAATTTGACTATCAGGAACTGGACTGCGGGTGCTCCTTCCAGCACTTGCAGGGGGCGTGCAAATGGTGGAAGGCGCAAGCTCTTCCCGTCCAGTGTTGGGAAGGTCAGGCATCGCAACCGACACAATTGGACTCTCCTTGGGGATTTGTGATTTAGAAGAACGCACAGTTCTTTGCTGTGCTTTTGCCAGCTTAAGTCTTTTCATTTTTCTAGCGAGAGGATGAGTGCTTCCATCCTCATGAGAAGCTGAACCACTAGCCATGAACATAGGCCAGGGCCTCAGCCGTTCCTTGCCACTCCGTGTCGTAAATGGCATATTGGCAAGTTTACGCTTCTCCTCAGATGCTTTTAATTTTGATTTTTGGGTCATTTTACTGAACTTTTGTTTTTTGGATTTTACATGCTCTCTACTATGACATTGGGCATCGGCCTTGGCAGACGACGTTGATGGCATTTCATTGTCTCGGCCATGACTAGTGGCAGCAGCTTCAGCACTAGGTGGAAGTGGATCTTGATCTTTCCCTATTTTAACCTCCACATTTTTGTTCTCCATTTTTTAATGTGTGGAATTATATGCCAGTAACTATCAATAGCAATGGCCTACTACTATATATACTGCGCACAACTGAAATGCACCACAGGTATGGATGGATAGTATACTTGACGACACAGAGGTAGGTAGAGCAGTGGCCTTCCGTACCGTACTGTTATATATACTGGTGGTCACTGTCAGCAATCTGCAAAACTAAAATGCACCACAGGTATAGAATGTAGATGGATAGTATACTTAATGACGACACAGAGGTAGGTACAGCAGTGGCCTTCCGTACCGTACTGCTATATATAGTATACTGGTGGTCACTGTGTCAGCAAACTGCAAAACTAAAATGCACCACAGGTATAGAATGTAGATGGATAGTATACTTAATGACGACACAGAGGTAGGTACAGCAGTGGCCTTCTGTACTGCTATATATAGTATACTGGTGGTCACTGTGTCAGCAAACTGCAAAACTAAAATGCACCACAGGTATAGAATGTAGATGGATAGTATACTTAATGACGACACAGAGGTAGGTACAGCAGTGGCCTTCCGTACTGCTATATATAGTATACTGGTGGTCACTGTGTCAGCAAACTGCAAAACTAAAATGCACCACAGGTATAGAATGTAGATGGATAGTATACTTAATGACGACACAGAGGTAGGTACAGCAGTGGCCTTCCGTACTGCTATATATAGTATACTGGTGGTCACTGTGTCAGCAAACTGCAAAACTAAAATGCACCACAGGTATAGAATGTAGATGGATAGTATACTTAATAACGACACAGAGGTTGGTACAGCAGTGGCCTTCCGTACTGCTATATATAGTATACTGGTGGTCACTGTGTCAGCAAACTGCAAAACTAAAATGCACCACAGGTATAGAATGTAGATGGATAGTATACTTAATGACGACACAGAGGTAGGTACAGCAGTGGCCTTCCGTACTGCTATATATAGTATACTGGTGGTCACTGTGTCAGCAAACTGCAAAACTAAAATGCACCACAGGTATAGAATGTAGATGGATAGTATACTTAATGACGACACAGAGGTAGGTACAGCAGTGGCCTTCCATACCGTACTGCTATATATACTGGTGGTCACTGTGTCAGCAACTGCACAACTGAAATGCACCACAGGTATAGAATCTAGATGGATAGTATACTTAATGACGACACAGAGGTAGGTACAGCAGTGGCCTACTGTACCGTAATGCTATATATTATATACTGGTGGTCACTGGTCAGCAAAACTCTGCACTGTACTCCTCCTATATAATATTATACTGGTGGTCCCCAGTCCCCACAATAAAGCAGCACACTGAGCACAGATATGGAGTGTTTTTCAGGCAGACAACGTATACTGGTGGTCACTGTCAGCAAAACTCTGCACTGTACTCCTGCTATATAATACAGCTGCTCCCCAGTCCCCACAATTAAGCAGTGTGAGCACAGATATATGCAGCACACTGAGCACAGATATGGAGCGTTTTTTTCAGGCAGAGAACGGATAACTGGTGGTCACTGATCAGCAAAACTCTGCACTGTACTCCTCCTATATTATACAGCTGCTCCCCAGCCCTCCCCACAATTAAGCAATAGTGCACAATCAAGTTCAACAATAACGGAGAGGACGCCAGACACGTCCTCTCCCTAACATTTCCAATGCACGAGTGAAAATGGCGGCGATGCGCGGCTGCTTATATAGAATCCGAATCTCGCGAGAATCCGACAGCGGGATGATGACGTTCGGGCGCGCTCGGGTTAACCGAGCCATACGGGAGAATCCGAGTATGCCTCGGACCCGTGTAAAATGGGTGAAGTTCGGGGGGGGGTTCGGTTTCCGAGAAACCGAACCCGCTCATCACTAATAATAATGTGACCACTCTCTTAGAGCACACACACTGGGCGTTTTCTGTATATCAGCCCAGGGCAGGGCCATATAGTAATAAAGTGACAACGCTCTTAGAGCACACATATTGTACGCTCGCTGTGTATCAGCCCAGGGCAGGGCCATGTAATAATAATGGAACCATTCTCTTAGAGCACACACACTGGACGCTCGCTGTGTATCAGCCCAGGGCAGGGCTATGCAGAGCCGGCCCTAACCAATATGATGCCCTAGGCAAGATTTGGGCTGGTGCCCCCTAGCACCACCGCTAGTTCCGCCTCTGACCCTGCACCCCTTTCCCAGCACCATCACCCCCCACCCATAGCAGTCCTTTTTTTTTTTTCCTACCCCCTGTAATTTAAATAAGAACAGTGTGCACATTCGGCGCACAGACCAAAAAGGGGTGTGTTTTTGCTGGCAAGGGGCATGGCCACACAATAGTACCCCCAATTCAAATTATACCTCACAGTAGTGCAACTTTATTCACAATTTCTAATGCGATAGTGTCCCTTATTCACATTACATCACACAGTAGTACCACTTTACCTTATATACGTTACTCCTCACAGTAGTGCCCCTCATTCACATAACTTCATACTGAATTGCTCCTTATTCACATTACACCACACCATATTGCTCCTTATTCACATTACACCACACCATATTGCTCCTTATTCACATTACACCACACCATATTGCTCTTTTTTCATATTAGACCACACAGTAGTGCCCTTTCTATACGTTACGCCACACAGTAGAGCACCTTATACACATAATGCCACACATTGGTAATGCATTTATACACATAATACCACACAGTAATGCCCCTTACACATATGACACACATTATTAATGTCCTTATAAACATAATGCGCCTTACACATATGCCGCACATTGTTAATGCCCTTATACACATAATGACACACATAATGTCTCTTACACAAACGCCGCACATTATTAGTGCCCTTATACACATAATGACACACATAGTGCCCCTTACACATATGTTACACATTAGTAATGCCCTTATACACATAATGACACATATAGTTCCTGGTGTGAGTCAATTGGCAGCTCTGCTAACGTCGGGTGCCTATTTTTTATAAAAATGCATCTTATTTGCATTGCTATGTGGCTAGGATGCACAAGCAGCTTCTGCTGATTAAAATGATATGCGGCATGCCTATATACTGTGTGCGACTGTGGCTGTATCTGCATATGAAATGCTACACACATAATATAGGCATGCCGCATATCATTTTAATCACCGGAGCTGCCTGTGCCCCTAGGCATACCAGATGCCCTAGGCAATTGCCTAGGTTGCCTAAGCCTAGGGCCGGCTCTGGGGCCATGTAATAATAATGTGACCACTCTCTTAGAGCACACACACTGTCCGCTCGCTGTGTATCAGCCCAGGGCAGGGCCATGTAATAATAATGTGACCACTCTCTTAGAGCACACACACTGTCCGCTCACTGTGTATCAGCCCAGGGCAGGGCCATGTAATAATAATGTGACCATTCTCTTACAGCACACACACTGTCCGCTCGCTGTATATCAGCCCAGGGCAGGGCCATGTAACAATAATGTGACCATTCTCTTAGAGCACACACACTGGACGCTCGCTGTGTATCAGCCCAGGGCAGGACCATGTAATAATAATGTGACCACTCTCTTAGAGCACACACACTTGACGCTCGCTGTGTATCAGCCCAGGGCAGGGCCATGTAATAATAATGTGACCACTCTCTTAGAGCACACACACTGTCCGATCACTGTATATTAGCCAAGGGCAGGGCCATGTAATAATAATGTGACCATTCTCTTAGAGCACACACACTATCCGATCACTGTATATCAGCCCAGGGCAGGGCCATGTAATAATAAAGTGACCACTCTCTAAGAGCACACACACTATCCGATCACTGTATATTAGCCCAGGGCAGGGCCATGTAATAATAATGTGACCATTCTCTTAGAGCACACACACTGTCCGCTTGCTGTGTATCAGCCCAGGGCAGGGCCATGTAATAATAATGTGACCACTCTCTTAGAGCACACATACTGTCAGCTTGCTGTGTATCAGCCCAGGGCAGGTCCATGTAATAATAATGTGACCACTCTCTTAGAGCACACATACTGTCCGCTCGCAGTCTATCAGCCCAGGGCAGGGCCATGTAATAATAATGTGACCACTCTCTTAGAGCACACATACTGTCAGCTTGCTGTGTATCAGCCCAGGGCAGGGCCATGTAATAATAATGTGACCACTCTTTTAGAGCACACACACTGTCCGCTCGCTGTATATCAGCCCAGGGCAGGGCCATGTAATAATAATGTGACCACTCTCTTAGAGCACATACACTGTCTGCTCGCTGTTTATCAGCCCAGGGCAGGGCCATGTAATAATAATTAGAGCACTCTCTTAGAGCACATACATTGTCCGCTCGCTGTATATCAGCCCAGGGCAGGGCCATGTAATAATAATGTGACCACTCTCTTAGAGCATACACACTGTCTGCTCGCTGTATATCGGCCCAGGGCAGGGCCATGTAATAATAATGTGACCACTCTCTTAGAGCACACACACTGGACGCTCGCTGTGTATCAGCCCAGGGCAGGGCCATGTAATAATAATGTAATCACTCTCTTAGAGCACACACACTGGACGCTCACTGTACAGTATATCAGCCCAGGGCAGGGCCATGTAATAATAATGTGACCACTCTCTTAGAGCACACACAGTGTCCGCTCGCTGTATATCAGCCCAGGGCAGGGCCATGTAATAATAATGTGACCATTCTCTTAGCGCACACACACTGGACGCTCGCTGTGTTTCAGCCCAGGGCAGGGCCATGTAATAAATATGACCATTCTCTTAGAGCACACACACTGGATGCTCGCTGTATATCAGCCCAGGGCAGGACCATGTAATAATAATGTGACCACTCTCTTAGAGCACACACACTGGACGCTCACTGTGTATCAGCCCAGGGCAGGGCCATGTAATAATAATGTGACCAATCTCTTAGAGCACACACACTGTCCGATCGCTGTATATCAGCCCAGGGCAGGTCCATGTAATAATAATGTGACCATTCTCTTAGAGCACACACACACTGTCCGCTCTCTGTATATCATCCCAGGGCAGGACCATGTAATAATAATGTGACCACTCTCTTAGAGCACACACACTGGGCGCTTGCTGTGTATAGCCCAGGGCAGGGCCATGTAATAATAATGTGACCACTCTCTTAGAGCACACATACTGTCCGCTCGCTGTGTATCAGCCCAGGGCAGGTCCATGTAATAATATTGTGACCACTCTATCAGAGCACACACACTGTCCGATCGCTGTATATTAGCCCAGAGCAGGGCCATGTAATAATAATGTGACCACTCTCTTAGAGCACACACACTGTCCGCTCGCTGTGTATCAGCCCAGGGCAGGGCCATGTAATAATAATGTGACCACTCTCTTAGAGCACACACACTGGGCGCTTGCTGTGTATCAGCCCAGGGCAGGGCCATGTGATAATAATGTGACCACTCTCTTAGAGCACACATACTGTCCGCTCGCAGTCTATCAGCCCAGGGCAGGGCCATGTAATAATAATGTGACCACTCTCTTAGAGCACACATACTGTCAGCTCGCTGTGTATCAGCCCAGGGCAGGTCCATGTAATAATAATGTGACCACTCTCTTAGAGCACACATACTGTCCGCTCGCAGTCTATCAGCCCAGGGCAGGGCCATGTAATAATAATGTGACCACTCTCTTAGAGCACACACACTGTCCGCTCGCTGTATATCAGCTCAGGGCAGGGCCATGTAATAATAATGTGACCACTCTCTTAGAGCATACATACTGTCCGCTCGCTGTATATCGGCCCAGGGCAGGGCCATGTAATAATAATGTGACCACTCTCTTAGAGCACACACACTGGACGCTCGCTGTGTATCAGCCCAGGGCAGGGCCATGTAATAATAATGTAATCACTCTCTTAGAGCACACACACTGGACGCTCACTGTACAGTATATCAGCCCAGGGCAGGGCCATGTAATAATAATCTGACCATTCTCTTAGAGCACACACACTGGACGCTCGCTGTGTATCAGCCCAGGGCAGGGCCATGTAATAAATATGACCATTCTCTTAGAGCACACACACTGGATGCTCGCTGTGTATCAGCCCAGGCAGGGCCATGTAATAATAATGTGACCACTCTCTTAGAGCACACACACTGTCCGCTCTCTGTATATCAGCCCAGGGCGGGACCATGTAATAATAATGTGACCACTCTCTTAGAGCACACACACTGTCTGCTCGCTGTGTATCAGCCCAGGGCAGGGCCATGTAATAATAACGTGACCACTCTCTTAGAGCACACACACTGTCCGCTCGCTGTGTATCAGCCCAGGGCAGGGCCATGTAATAATAACGTGACCACTCTCTTAGAGCACACATACTGTCCGCTCGCTGTGTATCAGCCCAGGGCAGGGCCATGTAATAATAATGTGACCACTCTCTTAGAGCACACACACTGGGCGCTTGCTGTGTATCAGCCCAGGGCAGGGCCATGTAATAATAATTATTGGACCACTATCTTAGAGCACACACACTGTCCGCTCGCTGTGTATCAGCCCAGGGCAGGGCCATGTAATAATAACGTGACCACTCTCTTAGAGCACACACAGTGTCCGGTCGCTGTGTATCAGCCCAGGGCAGGGCCATGTAATAATAACGTGACCACTATCTTAGAGCACACACACTGTCCGCTCGCTGTGTATCAGCCCAGGGCAGGGCCATGTAATAATAACGTGACCACTCTCTTAGAGCACACACAGTGTCCGCTCGCTGTGTATCAGCCCAGGGCAGGGCCATGTAATAATAACGTGACCACTATCTTAGAGCACACACACTGTCCGATCGCTGTATATTAGCCCAGAGCAGGGCCATGTAATAATAATGTGACCACTCTCTTAGAGCACACACACTGTCCGCTCGCTGTGTATCAGCCCAGGGCAGGGCCATGTAATAATAATGTGACCACTCTCTTAGAGCACACACACTGGGCGCTTGCTGTGTATCAGCCCAGGGCAGGGCCATGTGATAATAATGTGACCACTCTCTTAGAGCACACATACTGTCCGCTCGCAGTCTATCAGCCCAGGGCAGGGCCATGTAATAATAATGTGACCACTCTCTTAGAGCACACATACTGTCAGCTCGCTGTGTATCAGCCCAGGGCAGGGCCATGTAATAATAATGTGACCACTCTCTTAGAGCACACACACTGTCCGCTCGCTGTATATCAGCTCAGGGCAGGGCCATGTAATAATAATGTGACCACTCTCTTTCTCTTAGAGCATACATACTGTCCGCTCGCTGTATATCGGCCCAGGGCAGGGCCATGTAATAATAATGTGACCACTCTCTTAGAGCACACACACTGGACGCTCGCTGTGTATCAGCCCAGGGCAGGGCCATGTAATAATAATGTAATCACTCTCTTAGAGCACACACACTGGACGCTCACTGTACAGTATATCAGCCCAGGGCAGGGCCATGTAATAATAATGTGACCATTCTCTTAGAGCACACACACTGGACGCTCGCTGTGTATCAGCCCAGGGCAGGGCCATGTAATAAATATGACCATTCTCTTAGAGCACACACACTGGATGCTCGCTGTGTATCAGCCCAGGGCAGGGCCATGTAATAATAATGTGACCACTCTCTTAGAGCACACACACTGTCCGCTCTCTGTATATCAGCCCAGGGCGGGACCATGTAATAATAATGTGACCACTCTCTTAGAGCACACACACTGTCCGCTCGCTGTGTATCAGCCCAGGGCAGGGCCATGTAATAATAACGTGACCACTCTCTTAGAGCACACACACTGTCCGCTCGCTGTGTATCAGCCCAGCACAGGGCCATGTAATAATAACGTGACCACTCTCTTAGAGCACACATACTGTCCGCTCGCTGTGTATCAGCCCAGGGCAGGGCCATGTAATAATAATGTGACCACTCTCTTAGAGCACACACACTGGGCGCTTGCTGTGTATCAGCCCAGGGCAGGGCCATGTAATAATAATTATGTGACCACTATCTTAGAGCACACACACTGTCCGCTCGCTGTGTATCAGCCCAGGGCAGGGCCATGTAATAATAACGTGACCACTCTCTTAGAGCACACACAGTGTCCGCTCGCTGTGTATCTGCCCAGGGCAGGGCCATGTAATAATAACGTGACCACTATCTTAGAGCACACACACTGTCCGCTCGCTGTGTATCAGCCCAGGGCAGGGCCATGTAATAATAATGTGACCACTCTCTTAGAGCTCACACATAGGGGGTCATTCCGAGTTGTTCGCTCGTTATTTTTTTCTCGCAACGGAGCGATTAGTCGCTAATGCGCATGCGCAATGTTCGCACTGCGACTGCGCCAAGTAAATTTGCTATGCAGTTAGGTATTTTACTCACGGCATTACGAGGTTTTTTCTTTGTTCTGGTGATCGTACTGTGATTGACAGGAAGTGGGTGTTTCTGGGCGGAAACAGGCCGTTTTATGGGTGTGTGTGAAAAAACGCTACCGTTTCTGGGAAAAACGCGGGAGTGGCTGGAGAAACGGAGGAGTGTCTGGGCGAACGCTGGGTGTGTTTGTGACGTCAAACCAGGAACGACAAGCACTGAACTGATCGCAGATGCCGAGTAAGTCTGGAGCTACTCAGAAACTGCTAAGAGGTGTGTGGTCGCAATTCTGCTAATCTTTCGTTCGCAATTTTGATAAGCTAAGATTCACTCCCAGTAGGCGGCGGCTTAGCGTGTGCAATGCTGCTAAAAGCAGCTAGCGAGCGAACAACTCGGAATGACCCCCATTGTCTGCTCGCTGTATATCAGCCCAGGGCTGGGCCACGTAATAATAATGTGACCACTCTCTTAGACCACACACACTGGACGCTCGCTGTATATCAGCCCAGGGCAGGGGTGGTCTTCAGTATGCCGAATGTCGGGATCCCGGCGCACAGTATACCGGCGCCGGAATCCCGACACCCGGCATACCGACAGATATTCTCCCTCGTGGGGGTCCACGACTCCCCTGGAGGGAGAATAAATAGCGTGGCGCTCATAGCGCACCACTGTGCCCGCAGCGTGGCGAGCGCAGCGAGACCGCAAGGGGCTCATTTGCGCTCGCCATGCTGTCGGTATGCCGGCGGTCGGTCTCCCGGCGCCGGTATGCTGGTCGCCGGGAGCCCGGCCGCCGGCATACCATACTACACCCCAGGGCAGGGCCATGTAATAATAATGTGACCACTCTCTTAGAGCACACACACTGTCCGCTCATTGTATATGAGCTCAGGGCAGGGCCATGTAATAATAATGTGACCACTCTCAGAATGGAGAGAGAGAATGGGGCTGAAATAGTCTAGTACAGCAAACAAGAATCATAGAACAACTCACAGGTGTCATTTATGTGATTTAATGACATTTATAAGCTCTCACGAGCAGGGTCCTCTGTATTTTCTGCTCACATGCCCTCTTCCCGGCCACCTCTGTATGTCCCATAATCCCCTTCTGTAAAAGTGCTATGCGCTAATAACCAGGTAATGATTGTTCATGCACAGGTTGCAGATTGTTGTTTGTCAGATCCGCAGTTTACGCCCAGAGGAGTAGCTAGGTGCCATGGTGCCCGGAGCAGGGGTATGTTTCGGCGCCCCCTCCCCTGTACTGAATTGGGGGCATGTTACATTTGAAAAGAAAAAATATAGAAAAATCCTAGATTGGTGACCGGGCCGGTTCTAGACCTTGTGGATCTCAGGGCGAAAGTTTCCTTTGGGCACCCCACATGTTTAAAACAGGGACAGTGGGCACCGAGTGTGTACCCTCCTCTGCTTCTCCTCCTGCTCTGCGGCTGCCTGTACAGCTGCTCGTGGTATAGCGGACAGAAGGAGGAGGCGGGCAGGCGGCAACGCACCCTCTAACTTTTCCAGCGCCCGGAGCTCGCGCTCCACTCGAGCCACCCTCGCTATACCCCTGTTTACGCCAACCATCCCCTACCTATGGCATCAACCAGGAACGTAAGCAGGGGTGTGCGAGCAATGCTGTCACACAGCGCGCAGGGCACTGCCCCCTGGCCTTTGCTTTTGGCTAGCAGGGTGCTGGTGAGGTGTATAATAATATGTGGTGTGTTGTATGAGGCATGTGGTGTATATTAGATCATGGTGTGCTGTATGAGGCATGAGGTGTAGATTATGTAATGTGTTGTATGAGGCATGAGGTGTATATTATTGCATGGTGATATATGAGGCATGAGGTGTATGTTATGCAAGGTGTTGTATGAGGCATGAGGTGTATATTACGTAATGTGTTGTATGAGGCATGAGGTGTAGATTATGTAATGTGTTATATGAGGCATGACGTGTATATTATTGCATGGTGATGTATGAGGCATGAGGTGTATATTATGTAAGGTGTATGAGGCATTAGGTGTATATTACGTAATGTGTTGCCTGAGGCATGAGGTGTATATTATATAATGTGTTGTATGAGGCATGCCGTGTATATTATTGCATGGTGATGTATGAGGCACGAGGTGTATATTCTGTAATGTGTTGTATGAGGCATGATGTGTATATTATTGCATGGTGATGTATGAGGCATGAGGTGTATATTCTGTAATGTGTTGTATGAGGCATGAAGCGTATATTATTTCATGGTGATATATGAGACATGAGGTGTATACTAATGTAATGTTTTGCATGAGGTGTATATTATTTAATGGTGTGATGTATGAGGCATGAAGTGTATATTACATAATGTGTTGTATGAGGCATGAGGTGTATATTATTTAATGGTGATGTATGAGGCATGAGGTGTATATTATTTCATGGTGACACAGAGCTTTGACGTATCCTTTATATTGTGGCATATGGCTACATATCATATATACTCAGGGAAGAGCATGTTGTAAAATGTGACTGTATATTGTGGTATTGAGACTGTATGTGGTGAGAATGGGGGTACAATGGAGATTGTGCCGTGCTTCTCCTATCTCCCCCATGTGTTTGGTTGATGCTGTCTGTATATTCCTATTTGCAGGTGATGGTGTGATGTGTGTGAGCAGTGTATATCTATAACCTCCCACTCCACGGAGCCGCACTATGTCCACGCTGTCTCTGTGCTCCTGGCTACACCCCGGGTGACCTCACTTTGTTTGTGGACTCGCAGTATAAAAGCCGCTCTTGTTCCCGTGTCCTGTGTCGGTCCTCCAGGCCAGCACAACACTCAGATATTACAGATACAGCGTGCTGGAAATAACACCACACCTCTTCTATACCCACCTAGTAAGAGTATGTATGAGTTTTATTACTCCGCCATGAAACAAATATCCTCAAGCATCATAGTATAGTACATACCAATCACAATATACTGGGTGTCAGCTGTGATCCGAGAAAAAGAACTGGGAAGACATCTATTTATTACACCCAGGGTGACCACTTCTGGAACTGCAGATGCAAATTATAAATGTACGTAGAAGCAGCAACAACAGCTCATTAAGGTACTGATGGAGAAAGCCCTGATTTCCCCACATTACTCTGGAACTCCAACTTCAGCATGTGCTCACAAGAGTTTCAATTTCAGGAGCTCATGTGGTCTCCTCTCCCTGTCATCTATCAGCACCCGACAGGGAAGACTCTCCCTGTCATCTATCAGCACCTGACAGGGAAGACTCTCCCTGTCAACTGTCAGCACAGAGCAGAGAAGACTCTCCCTGTCATCTGTCAGTGTCTGGCAGAGAAGACTCTGCCTGGCATCTGTCAGTGTCTGGCAGAGGAAACGCTCCCTGTCATCTGTCAGTGCCCGGCAGAGGAGAATCTCCCTGTCATCTGTCAGCACCCAGCAGTGGAGACTCTCCCTGTCATCTGTCAGTGTCTGGTAGAGGAGACTCTCCCTGTCATCTGTCAGTGTCTGGTAGAGGAGACTCTCCCTGTCATCTGTCAGTGTCTGGTAGAGGAGACTCTCCCTGTCATCTGTCAGCACCGAGCAGAGAAGACTCTCCCTGTCATCTGTCAGTGTCTGGCAGAGGAAACGCTCCCTGTCATCTGTCAACACCCAGCAGAGGAGAATCTCCCTGTCATCTGTCAGTGCCAGGCTGAGGAGACTCTCCCTGTCATCTGTCAGTGTCTGGTAGAGGAGACTCTCCCTGTCATCTGTCAGCAGCCAGCAGAGGAGACTCTCCCTGTCATCTGTCAGCACCCAGCAGAGGAGACTCTCCCTGTCATCTGTCAGCACCCAGCAGAGGAGAATCTCCCTGTCATCTGTCAGTGCCTGGCAGAGGAGACTCTCCCTGTCATCTGTCAGCACCCAGCAGAGGAGAATCTCCCTGTCATCTGTCAGTGTCTGGTAGAGGAGACTCTCCCTGTCATCTGTCAGCAGCCAGCAGAGGAGACTCTCCCTGTCATCTGTCAGCACCCAGCAGAGGAGACTCTCCCTGTCATCTGTCAGCACCCAGCAGAGGAGAATCTCCCTGTCATCTGTCAGTGCCTGGCAGAGGAGACTCTCCCTGTCATCTGTCAGCACCCAGCAGAGGAGAATCTCCCTGTCATCTGTCAGTGCCTGGCAGAGGAGACTCTCCCTGTCATCTGTCAGCACCCAGCAGAGGAGACTCTCCCTGTCATCTGTCAGCACCCAGCAGAGGAGAATCTCCCTGTCATCTGTCAGCACCCAGCAGAGGAGACTCTCCCTGTCACCTGTCAGCACCCAGCAGAGGAGACTCTCCCTGTCATCTGTCAGCACCCAGCAGAGGAGAATCTCCTTGTAATCTGTCAATCTCTGGCAGAGGAGAATCTCCCTGTCATCTGTCAGCACCCAGAAGAAAACTCTCCCTGTCATCTGTCAGCAACTAGCAGAGGAGACTCTCCCTGTCATCTGTCAGTGCCTGTCAGAGGACACTCTTCCTGTCATCTGTCAGTGTCTGGCAGAGGAGAATCTCCCTGTCATCTGTCAGCAACCAGCAGAGGAGAATCTCCCTGTCATCTGTCAGCACCCAGCAGAGGAGACTCTCCCTGTCATCTGTCAGTGTCTGGTAGAGGAGAATCTCCCTGTAATCTGTCAATGTCTGGCAGAGGAGAATCTCCCTGTCATCTGTCAGCACCCATCAGAAGAGACTCTCCCTGTCTGCCATAGGAAGGATGGCTACTCCCATGGGTTTAAAGGTAACACTGGAGGAAAATGTTACACCTTCATGCAACCTGGGCACTCCTTTGTGTGTATTTATAGCTAGATATTTCTTTGAAGCTTCATACACCTCCTGCAGATATACTTGTGTCTGGTCTATTCTATAGGTGAAATCACCCTGGAGCTTACTAACTTACTTCCTCCCCCACTGGCCGGATGGTGTACGGAACCAAGCCTGCCTTGCAGAATTTTGGGGCGGCTTTAGGTTCCAGCTTAATGTGGATTTTGATATCTGTTAGGTAACACAGGAGCCTATGCTCTAAGCCTTGCAGAGAGATAAAGTGAATGGTGATAAAGTACTAGCCAATCAGCTCCTAACTGTCATTTTTCAAACACGGCCTGTAACATGGCAGTTAGGAGCTGATTGGTACTTTATCTCTCTCCACTTTATCTCTCTCCAAGGCTTAGTACATAGAACGCTAAGCTCTAAACAAAAACAGGCTGGATGCTCTCTAACAACTGTTGGAGCCTATTTACTGTGTCCATGAGCTGCTAGGAAGACTGTAGATTACGGATGGATTTAAATACAATTCATAGTTGCCTACCCTCCAGCATCCTGTGGGAGCCTCCTGTTTCAGCCATATATCTCCTGCAACCCTGCTTTATAGGTCACATCTCCCGGATTCTGCAGATTCTGCCAGGGGTGACACTAAGGAGTTTCTTTGCAAGTGATTTGCTGTAGCTGCTCAGGCGTCACTGCTGACAACCCTCATTATCCCCCCTTGTGGGAACCCCTGACAGAAGAGACAGCAGCACATGATCACACACAGGGTCCTCTTATCTGTGCTGGTGTGCACTTATCCATAGCGTGCTGCTGCTGCTAGTGAGCAGTTAGGGTAAGATTATTTGTTAGTAATCTTTCTTTAGATAAATACAGTTGTTTAATTAGAGTATCTGGTGTGTAATGATTTGGTTAACCACTTGCCTGGCATGGTCGCATCAGATGCGACCATGCCTGCAAGTGCTTTATCTGATCTGGTCGCACAGGGTGCGACCAGTCAGATATACTGTGTTAGCAGCGGCAGGGAAGGGAAACTTCCCCCGCTGCTGCTGCACTCTCCCCTACTGATTGCCGTGCTGCTGATCACTGCTGATCGGTCAGCACGGTAGGATCCACCCCTCCAGCGGCTGCAGACAATGGCAGCCGCTGGGGAGTGTAAATTAACCCTCCCAAGCTACCCCCAGATCCCCCCCTGTATACCTGGAGGCTGTCCCGGTTTTCAAAATGAAAGCCGCGATGGTCGCAAAGTTTCCGATGTTCGTGATGTACCCAATCGATGTTTCGATGTTTGTTTGTTTTTTACTAAAACATTTTAGGGTTAAATTCATGTTCTTCACCTAATCCACTCAAAAAAAAAACCCGACAATTTTGAAGCGGTTTTTGGCAAAATAAATCATCATTTAAGTAGTTAATGCTGTAATGATATGGAAAACAGCACATCCAATAAATAAAGGCAGTGCCTACAAGATACAGGGGCCAATTCAGTAAGGATAGCAGATGATGCTAATCAGCAGAATTTGCTATCATTTTGCACGCATGCTGAACGGCGCCGCCCCCCCCTGCAACAAGCAGAAATTGCGAATACCTCGCAATATCTGCTTGTCAGCAGAAACTAAGGTTGACTCCTGCCGGCGCAGCTTAGCTGCGGCCGCTGGAGTCCCGGCGCCATCTTACCTGTGGCGGCAGCTGCGTGTGATGTCATGCAGCCGCCGTGACCGCGCCCCTGACACGCCCCCGTTCGCGCCGCACTGACCACCGTTCGGGTTGCCCCGCCCCAGCAATGCTCTGTTTCCTCCCTGAAAACGGAGCGTTGCCGCCCCGCGACCACCTCTGCCTGGTTGACAGGAAGAGGCGAACGCATTTTCTGCGGCCCCCCGCAGAAAGTGCGGACGCATGTGCAGTACGGCCCGCTGCACATGCTCACGCGGCATCACTGCAAAAATTCCGTCCGGATCGCGATTTGCGATCCAATTTGAATTAGCCCCACAGTCCAATCAAATAACATCTAATACAAAATTATAATTTACTTATATTTTTATGGACAAATTCACACAAGGTCAAATAAATTGCATTTGGAATTTATTGCATAGGCGTCACATTTACCATGTATATTGTGTGGGTGATAAGAAAGAAAGAAATATCATAGTGAATATATATTACAAACAAGAAACCCTGTATTACAGACAGCAATGTTATCAATACTTGCAAAACTTCCCAAAATATATTGTTACTAATATTATATAGAAATATCTCGCAACAACAAGCATTTAAGCATAGACACGCCTTTTGGGCAGATTATGACACACACCCTCGGTGGCACGCTGTTCTTCCCGCGACACATCGTACTGTAATCTCCATGATTCTAGTTTTCAAAAGTAGGCAAGTATGAAACAATTGATTTTTGTAGCGTAACGTGAGCTGATACAGCTTTACTCCATAACAGCACTTCATACATCTACCCCTGAGTGAGATAAATCCATATTTATTGTGGCAGTATGAAGGAAAATTGCATTACTGACAAGAGAAGGAGGGATCCACCCACACCGGGAAGAAAAGACAGATGTGAGTACACCTAATGCCTGCAGGGCTGGCTGTGGCCTGTGTGACCAGCCCTAGTGGGGTTGAAGAAGCCAGTCAGAGCTCATTACGTAAGGTAGCTATTGAGGGCCAGGAGGCCTGTGTCTAACCGGGAGGGAGACAGGGTAGAACACCAAACTCTGGGACTGAGCTACACATTGCTGAGAAGATGCCAGGGCCAGTGAGCCTTGAGTGTGAATTGGCCAGGAGGTAACTTATTGTACCTGTCAGAGACAAGACAGACTGCGTAGGTCATGAATGTGGCCGAAACAGCATAAACTCACCGGCTGGGCTTGCGGCACGCCTCTTAATGCATCACTCTGGCACGGAAGGGGTTACAGTTTTTGTGGGAGGAACTTAAGAAAAACTGCCTGGATTGTGATTGGCTGGATTCTGTATAGGGGCTGGTCTGACATACATATAGTCTTCAGACCTTGGACATCTGCCTCTTTCCTGGTTTTCTGTCCCGCCATGGGGAGTTGGTTTTTTGTTGCTCCAATGGGGGTTACTTGTGTTGGCTTTTGGTGGCCGGTTTCTGAACGGTTATTTTAGTTTAACTTAAGGAGTTTATTGTTAGTAAGTTCGGGTGAACTTTTAGGTATTTTATAGTCTTAGTATTAATTGATGGGCACCACCGTACCTAGTGGGGCCCATATGATAGACCATAAACATGTGTGGATATCGGGGCCGGAGGCCCAATTTTTTACCCCGTAGGGGCGGAGCGTACCTCCGTCCCTACAACTGTTGGTGGGCATGGGTAGTGGCAGAAGGTCGACCCCTGGCCTTGGATTTTGGATTTCCGATGTCTGGGATGGAGGCATAAGGCCGATCCCGGAACATCTGGGGCAGAAGGCCCCCTCACACATATGTTTTTATTGCTCGGGATGGAGGCAGGAGGCCGATCCCGGAACATCTGGGGCAGAAGGCCCCCTCACACACATATGTTTATTGCTCTATTTTGTCATATAATTTTGGATCACCCTTATTAAGTTGTTTATCATGCTTAACCGTTCTTCTCCCCGCCACCTTAGTTAGAGAGGGAAGTCTGCATTTTTAGTTTTAGTATTAATAGGCCTTCCTCTCAGTCAAAATAAAAAGCTGACCCCTTTCACGCCAATTACAGTTGTTGTGTCTTTATTACATGCTTGCCTACTTTTGAAAAAGCATTTCAGGGAGATTGTGAAATGAACACCTATAAGCGCGGACGTGTACTGCTACATCTGAGAGGCGTATCATGAAAATGACTTACATCAAAACGTAAATGAGCCCCAACGTTAGTATACTGTATACACATATACTGTAAGTGGCCATGAGAAACCTTATTTAATATGAATGTAGCCATAGGGATCATTGTGCCTTATATCCAATACAGGGAAATGGCGCTGATTATCCCATTTGAATGTATATATCTCTAATTTCTCTTTTCCACAATAATGCAACAGCTGAATAATGGGGGTAAGTTAAAATCAGGGAGATTGCTGGTTTATTCAGGGAGTGAGGGAGATTGCTGCTATTTCAGGGAGTCTCCTGCAGAGTAAGGGAGGGTAGGCAACTCTGGTTTACTAAGATAAGTGTGCTTGAGTGGCGTGCGAATGCATCTGACGTGTGAAGTTTATGGGAATTTGTGAGAGACTTTGTGATGCAGACTAGCTGCCCAAACATAGTGAGGGGCGAAGAAGTGAGTTAGAGCCCTGAATGGGGGCTAGGCCTGTTTGGTGTTTTTGTTTCATTTATGCTGCCAGTGAAGCATTACTTTCATTTATTTAGCTGATGTTATAGTGCATATAGCGTGTGTGATTTTATTAGATCGTGTGTTTAAGTTGTTGAATCAATTCTTTCCCTTCCCTAATTTAACCAGTTCCTTTTCCAGGTTCTGGAATCAGGTTCGGTTCTTGGCCTTCTTGCGCACCGGGCAAAGTATAGGGGCGTGGCTTCAAATGGGGGCGTGGTCAGTTACGCCCCCATTTGTGCCCCCTGTAGCGCCGCTGAAAGAAAAAATAAAATAAAAAAAAGTATACTTACTATCCCCGTTCCTGATCCAGACCGCTGCAGACCTCCTCCGCCGGCGCCGGCGCCGCTCTTCTCCTCTCCTCTCCTCGATCTATGGGAGAGACGTTATTACGTCCCTCCCATAGAACAGCATAGACACTAGAGGTCAATTATGACCCTAGTGTCTGTGCCACCATGCTGTGCGGTGCGCGATGACGTCATTGCGCACCACACAGCAAAGGTCCTCTACATGAAGGGAAACTAGACGCTATGTGTCTGGTTCCCTTCAAAGCGGGGGGCACAGCGGGGCACTGCGGGGGGCACAGTGGTGGATCTTGCCATGGTGCGGCGCCCCCCGGGTCCTGCTTGCCCGTGGCAAGATCCGCTACTGTCTGGAATAAACCACTTTATTATTTTATGCTAAGCCCTGTCTGCCTTTCTTTGTGTCTGTCTGGGGAAACCTTGCCTCTCTGCCGGGAATAAGGTGCAGAAGAAGGAATGCCTCACCAATACCTCTGACTCGTACCTCACATGCTTGTTATACCAGAGTATTACATTTGCTTCATAGGCAGCGGCATATTAAGAAAGGAGGATTCTCCATCTGAGCCCCCCCCTCTCTAGCCTGTGGCACAAGTGAGTAGACTGGCACAGCGCCAGAATCTAGTGCAAATGTGCAGGTCTCTGGGAAAATGGCCGCTGCACCATTTTCCTGGAGATTTGTGCAGCAGGACTCCAGAGAGGTAAGTATTGATGAACATGGGTACAGGGTCTGCAGTGTGGACCCCCCTGGACCCATGTGCATTGCACACCCGACACCTATTATATATACGCCACTAGTCGTGGGTGGATTTGCCACACCGGAAACACGTGCGTCATTGGCCAGAAATAATTTTATGTGTGGCGCGTGTTCCGGGCCTTTCTGCTGAAATAAATACGGACAGGGCTCTGTCTATGGTTATTTCAGGTTTGGACAGCAGTCTCTTCTGAATGCTTTTGCTAATCATTCCACATACAGGTCTCTAAGGGTATCTGTAAGCGCTCCAATCTGACAGTGCTCTGGTCATGCCGTCATGTCTCTCGTCTTTTGCTATGGATTGCACCAGTGCCGGGGACACCGATATCTCTTAGCAATCACTAATGATCTTCATGTCAATCAGACCTTGCAGTACTGTAAGCCTATAACCATCAATGTACGTTCCTCAACTGCTGTTCATAGGGCCTAATTCAGAGTTGATCGCAGCAGCAAATTTGTTAGCAGTTGGGCAAAACCAAGGCCCTCATTCCGAGTTGATCGCTAGCTGCTTTCGGTCGCAGCGCGGCGATTAGGTGAAAAAGCGGCATTTCTGTGCATGCGTATGGGCCGCAGTGCGCACGCGCGAAGTACTTTCACACAAAACTATGCAGTTTTACACAAGGTCGAGCAACGCTTTTCTGTCGCTCTGTTGATCGGTGAGTGATTGACAGGAAGTGGGTGTTTCTGGGAGGTAACTGACCGTTTTCCGGGAGTCTGCAGTGATCGCAATCTAGGAGTAGGTTTTGAGCCACTCCGAAACTGCATGAAAATTTTCTCGAGCAGTTCTGCTAACCTTTCGTTTGCACTTCTGCTAAGCTAAGATACACTCCCAGAGGGCGGCGGCCTAGCGTGTGCACTGCTGCTAAAAGGAATTCGGAATGAGGGCCCAAGTACACTGCAGGTGCAGGTGTAACATGTGCAGAGAGAGTTAGATTTGGGTGGGGTGTGTTCAAACTGAAATCTAAATTGCAGTGTAAAAATAAAGCAGCCAGTATATACCCTGCACAGAAACAATAACCCACCCAAAACTAACTCTCTCTGCACATGTTACATCTGCCCCACCTGCAGTGCACATGGTTTTGCCCAACTGCTAACAAATTTGCTGCTGCGATCAGGTCTGAATTACCCCCATAGTCTATGGAAGTGATACAATAAGATGTGCTGTAATAGTGGTCACCAGTGTTACATCCGTGAGAGGACACCACATTCAGGGCCTGAATCAAACACTTACGCTTATTCACATCTTTGTACGCAGCAGCTGTGCAACAATGGCCCTCATTCCGAGTTGTTCGCTCGTTAGCTGCTTTTAGCAGCATTGCACACGCTTCGCCGTCGCCCTCTGGGAGTGAATCTTAGCTTAGCAGAATAGCGAACGAAATATTCGCAAAATAGCGAATAGAAAATTCTCTGCAGTTTCTGAGTAGCTCGAGACCTACTCCTACACTGCGATCAGGTCAGTCAGTTTCGTTCCTGGTTTGGCGTCACAAACACACCCAGCGTTCGCCGAGCCACTCTCCGTTTCTCCAGACACTCCCGCGTTTTTCCCTGAAACGCCTGCGTTTTTTCACACACTCCCATAAAAAGGCCAGTTTCCGCCCAGAAACACCCACTTCCTGTCAATCACACTACAATCAGCAGAACGATGAAAAAACCTTGTAACGCCGTGAGTAAAATACCAAACTTTTGAGCAAATTTACTTGGCGCAGGCGCACTGCGTGCGAACATTGCGCATGCGCAGTTTGCGACTAATCGCTCCAAATCGAAAGAAAATAACGAGCAAACAACTCGGAATGAGGGACAATATGCAAAAGCCAAAGGAGGAGTCTTAAGTAAAAGACACCACCTGCCGAAGACGCAGCATCTGTGTGAGCGTCAGACATGTAAGTAACCCTCGCCTTACTCAGTGTGTCTGACCCGCCCCTGTTTTCTGAAACACTCCCCATGGCTGCCCCCACATACCAGCAGCATGCCAGTCATTCTGCTGCTTTTATAGCGATGTTGCGGGACCAAATCTGCTATGTAAAGTGCGGCTCCTGTGTAATACGGGAGATTTACATAAATATTCAGTGTAAGTACATCTCTGAATCTGGCTCTCAGATCGCAGCAAACATAGCGGCTTTCTTACTGGAGAACAACATATAGTAACAACGTAACATTCTGATCTGAACAGATGCAGAACACTAAGCAGGGAGTAACAAGTTACACCAGATTCTAGTGGTATAAACACCACAGTGCACATGGAAAGAACATACAAACCCCACACAGATAGGGGTGTCGTTCATAGGGTTGACAGTGTCTAGGTCGACCATGTTTGGGTCGACCACTATTGGTCGACAGTAACTAGGTCGACAGGAATGCTAGGTCGACAGGGTCTCTAGGTCGACATGGTCTAGGTCGACAGGTCAAAAGGTCGAAATTAGTTTTTAATGTTTTTTTGGTGTTGTTTTCTCCGTACAGTGACCGGGAACCCCAATTAATGCACCGTGTCCCCTCGCTTCGCTCGCCATGCTTCGGGTAAGGTGCCTCGCTGCCCTCGGCTCAGGTTACTATTCCCAATCGTAGTCCGCGTGGATCGTTAAGTATGAAAAAGTTATAAAAATAATACAATTTTTAAAAACTCATGTCGACCTTTTGACCTGTCGACCTATAACATGTCGACCTAGAGACCCTGTCGACCTAGTTACTGTCGACCAATAGTGGTCGACCTAAACATTGTCAACCTAGTTACTGTCGACCTAGAGACCAGATCCCCACCGATAGGGCCCTGGTTGGTAATGAACATCAGCACTGAGAAGCAGTAATGCTAACCACTGTGTCACCATAGTGCCCACATTAGTCTACTATTTATACACATAGCACATTGGTTTATAGTCCCTGGCTATAAATGTATTGCTGATGCCAGATTAGGAATACTGGCACACTGGCACCGTCTGTCCCCGTCCCCCAGATAAAATCTTGCCACCAAATTGGTCAGCTCTGCTTCCACACCACAAATCCCACCATAGCAAAATATCTGAATTTAGGGGGTCATTCCGAGTTGATCGCTCGCTAGCTAGTTTTAGCAGCCGTGCAAACGCTATGCCGCCGCCCTCTGGGGAGTGTATTTTAGCTTAGCAGAAGTGTGAACGCATGTGCAGCCAAGTTCTGCAAAAACAGTTTGTGCAGTTTCTGAGTAGCTCTGAACCTACTCAGCGCTTGCGATCACTTCAGCCTATACGTGTCCGGATTTAACGTCATACACCCGCCCAGCGAACGCCCAGCCACGACTGCGTTTTTTCAGACATGCCTGCGTTTTTGCAAACACTCCCTGAAAACGGTCAGTTGACACCCAGTAACGCCCCCTTCCTGTCAATCTGCTTGCGGCCGTCAGTGCGAAGAAAAACTTCGCTAGAACCTGAGCACAACCACAAAGAGCTTTGTACCCGTACGTCGCGCGTGTGCATTTCGGGGCATACGCATGCGCATAAATGACGTTTTTTCACATGATCGCTGCGCTGCGAAAATTGTCAGCAATCTATCAACTCGGAATGACCCCCATAGTTTCGTCATACTTATTGCACTGTATATTCTGTACTCTTCTTCCATAATTATTAACTTCTATGCACAAGTGGTGGCAATATGTGCAATAAATAATATTTGTCTGTTTCGTGATCTCTGAGGAAGTCACTTCTGCGCTCATTATGAAAACTCGTGTATTAGAAGGACCTTCTACTGTAAATTACAAGTCACCTTGTGACCTGCAGATAATCTGTCTCCTTTATGATTGTGATATAATTCATGTACTATAATTACAAGAGCAAAAATATCTCCCTGACACCAGGAAAGAAGACCACGCAGCTTTGGCACCCCAACATTTTTATTTTAGTAAATGACCCTTAATTTCAAGTTATCTTTTTTAAACGCTGGTCCGGCACTTTCAGTCTCCTGTATAAAGGTTGCAGCTCACGTCACCCCCATACACCCACAGGGAAGGGTTATTTCAGTGCACATAAATACTCTTTTCAGGTTTGCGGATGGAAGTAGTGGAATACTGTCCATAAAATCACAGGTGCGTTGAGCCCCCAGACTGGAAATAGCGGGTGGACGGACCAATAATATGCACACGTAGGAGGGATCTATAAAACAACAGGAAAGGAAATCTTATTTTTAGCTTTTCCTATTTCCCCCACACTTGTGGCCGGGACGATTAATAATTGCCAGACTGTTTACAGATGTGAGGTAATAAGAGCGTTCCCATACATTGAGAATATAAGCGGATCTCTATGTGATCATGTGTCTCTGTAATAGGACAGTGTGAGACTTGTATCCCCGGGAGGGAGAAGCCTTTTACTGCACACAGATATCAGAGCAGACGGAAATAGAATTTATCGCTGACATATGGAAGAGGCGGCTGCATTGTTCTGTCATGTGCTCATGTCGGCAGATTAGAAGCATATGTTGAGTAGCTGCAGGGAATGAAACAGACCTCAGACTGTGAGGGGGAAAAGTACCTTAATAATACAATGGAAATGTTTATTTTGGAAATAACGTGCCAAGGTAAAACATTTAGGGGCACATGTATTAATAACTGTGGGAACCGACGCGATTATTAACACTCTGTATTGCAGCAGATATTTAAATTTGAATGAATTTATCCGCACTATGGCCCTCATTCCGAGTTGTTCGCTCGCTGCTATTTTTAGCAGAATTGCTAATAGGCTAAAATCCGGCAGTTCTGCGCATGCGTATGCACAGCAGGGCGCACGCGCTAAGCAATTTCACACAAAACTATGCTATTTCACTCACGGGCGAACAAAGCTTTTCAATCGCTCTGCTAATCGTAGTGTGATTGACAGGAAGTGGGTGTTTCTGGGCGGAAACTGGCCGTTTTCAGGGAGTGTGCGGAAAAACGCAGGCGTGTCAGCAGAAAACGCAAGAGTGGCTGGAGAAACGGGGGAGTGGCTGGCCGAACGCAGGGCGTGTTTGTGACGTCAAACCAGGAACTAAACGGACTGAGCTGATCGCAGTGTAGGAGTAGGTCTGGAGCTACTCCGAAACTGCAAGGAATTATTTAGTAGCAATTCTGCTAATCTTTCGTTAGCAATTCTGCTAAGCTAAGATACACTCCCAGAGGGCGGCGGCCTAGCGTGTGCAATGCTGCTAAAAGCAGCTAGCGAGCGAACAACTCGGAATGAGGACCAATGTATGTAGGGAAACCCGCCGGGACATCGGTAACGATAAGCACTCTCTCGGCATACGCACGCACCCGCGAATGTCGCACTGTGCCGGGAGTCTTCGCATCCCAGGCAAAGATGTATGAGAATACATCTGTACTTCCCTGGCATTTTGGAGTTTTTCATGTTTGTGAAAATTTCTGGGGAATCTGACCCTGCACACGGATCCAGGCAAATTTGGGAGCGTGGCCTAATCACGGAGTTTTGACCACGCCCCCTTTTTAAAAGAAACACACAAAAAAACTACAGTGAAGCCAGCACTGCACGAACAGCCTGTAGTGGACAGCAGGGACAGGAGGCCCTTGGGATAAGGGGGCCCGGGGTAATGTGCCCCGTGGGCCCCCCTTAATGCGGCTCTGTACCCTCCCTGAAAACGCTTAGGCACGCCTGCATTTTCCCAAGCACTTCCAATAAACAGTCAGTTACCACCCACAAACGGCCTCTTCCTGTCAATCACTTTGCGAACGCCTGTGCGATTGGATTATTCGCACCATCCCATCGCTGACTGGCGATGCCCTTTGTTGTTGTCCAACGCGCGTGCGCATTGCGGTGCATACGCATGTGTACCTGATCACCCACTGTGCGAAAACACAAGATCTGAATCACCCCCTAAGTCCCAGCAAGGTAGCACATCCCATTATAAGAAGCTAGGGGGTGCAGTCCAGGCCCACAGTATAGGCTGGTTGTTAGGAAAGTATTCACCAACTCTTACTGATAATGGGGGTAATTCCAAGTTGATCGCAGCAATATTTTTGTTAGCAATTGGGCAAAACCATGTGCACTGCAGGGGAGGCAGATATAACACGTGCAGAGAGAGTTAGATTTGGGTGGGGTGTGTTCAATCTGCAATCTAATAATTTGCAGTGTAAAAATAAAGCAGCCAGTATTTACCCTGCACAGAAATAAAATAACCCACCCAAATCTATCTCTTTCTGCACATGTTATATCTGCCTCCCCTGCAGTGCACATGGTTTTGCCCAATTGCTATCAAAAATCCTGCTGCGATCAACTTGGAATTACCCCCAAGGTTCTAGAATACGCTGTCTCCTCACAGTGACTGGGTAGATGGCGAGACGATAGGGCTTCTGGCACTGGAACCATCCTTCCCGCCAGTCATTACGCTTGTGTCTACAGTTGCTGTCGCACATTGAGTCGGCGCAGGATTCTTCCACATGTATGAATTCAGCGTGGCTGTCCAGCAAACCACAGCCTGAGAATGACACATCATCTCACCATTCAGTATCAGACTAAGAAGAGAGTATTGACTGCATAGGAGAGAAAAGAGTTAAACATCTGGGGAGGGGTGGACCTAGCTGTTAGGAAAGTACAGCCTTTAAGGGGAGGGCTTGATATATATAGGGAAGGCGAGGCCATTTTAAGTCTCTTGGTGATTTGGTTTCCCTCCCTCCCGCCCTGGTAGTTGGAAATTGTGGCACGTGGTACTTTGGCTCTAAGTTGTTGGCTGTTTTCGTTGGCTATTTATTGGCGGAAAAGAACGGCAGTTTCGTATGGTAGAGAAAACTGTAGTGTTTTACAGTTTGTTGTGGTTTAGGTGCACTCACCTCCATCGACTTATGGCCGCTTGACCACCCATCCGGGAAGGCAGCGGCAGGGCACCCAGGAGCGGTGGGTAGTCACTGTGGGGGTTGAGTTGTCACCTATTACCGGTTTATGGTAAGCTTTTAGTAAATTTATAGGATTGAGTTATTTAAGTTAATTTAGATTAAGGAGCCGTTCTTTTGGGCCGCCACCATATGCCAGATGGAGCGGCATATTAAATTAATCTCTTTTTATTACAGGTTTCCTAATGGTTAGGGACAAATAAATAGCTAGCAATTTTCTGCCAAATTCAAGTCTCAGTGTCGTTATTTCTGGTTATGATTATGAATGCTTTACTTTCAAAGAAAGGGGTCCACCAAATATCACTAAGATGTTTATGCTTCTGTGTTTCTACAAGACAGCGACCAAAAGAATTCTTTCTGCGTCAGTTGCTGCACATACAGCTGGTAATTACCTGACCGGCTGCAATCAGTTCCCGGCTGACAGCTATTATCAGTCATATAGGGCTGGACTTGCAGCACCTTGCCTATCCGTATTGCATAATGAAAGTTTTATATATATACTGTGTGTTTGTTATTATTGTATGTTGCATTTTTTAGTAATGATTATTGTTAGTAACTATCTAGCGCCTCTTTTGTGTTTGTTATTGTTATGTAATAACTTCTATGTTGCGATACGTTGTTTTAGTAAATTAGTAAATGCATATCTTCTGTAAGATATAGGGGGAAATTTAGCAAAGCTTGGAGAGAGATAAAGGGGGTCATTCCGAGTTGATCGCTCGTTAGCAGTTTTTAGCAGCCGTGCAAACGCATTGTCGCCGCCCACCGGGGGAGTGTATTTTCGCTTTGCAGAAGTGCGAACGCTTGTGCAGCAGAGCGTTTGCAAAATCATTTTGTGCAAAACAAGACCAGCCCTGTAGTTACTCTTCGTGTGCGTTGATTCTAATGACGGAGGGACGGCTTTTGACGTCAGACACCCGCCCAGCGAACGCCCAGCCACGTCCGCGTTTTCCTCACCACGCCTGCATTTTTCTAAGCACTCCCTGAAAATGGTCAGTTGACACCCAGAAACTCCTTCTTCCTGTCAATCACCTTGCAGCCATCAGTGCGATTGGAATCGTCGCTAGAACCAGTGCAAAACCACAATGGACTTTGTACCCGTACGACGCGCGTGCGCATTGCGGAGCCTATGCATGCGCAGATTAGCCATTTTTTTCACTGATCGCTGCGCAGCGAACAACAACAGCGATCAACTCGGAATGACCCCCAAAGTGGAGAGAGATAAAGTGGCCCATTTATCAACAAGTCGTCTCTATTTAAATCTTCTTGTGTATGATAAGTGGCGCTCCAGCCAATCAGCTCCCACCTGTCATTTTTCAAACACATGTAACATGACCGTAAAGAGCTGATTTGTTGGTACCTTATCTCTCTCCCAGCTTTGATACATCTCCCCATTAGTGAGAGAAATAGCTATTCAGCAATTTCCAATTTTATCTTTATATCAAATAAATATCACTGTATTACATGTAATCAATGGTCATGAAAACTTTTATTTCATTTCATTGCATTTCCCCCACAGGGAAACAGGGAAAACCCCCTGGTGGGCCCCACTGCCTGTGGTCCCTACTCCTCCTCTAGGGATCAGGTTCCAGACTCTATCCTAGTGCACTTAAATTAAGCATATATTAACTTACATTATACTTCACAAGAATATGGGGGGTAATTCCAAGTTGATCACAGCAGGATTTTTGTTAGCAAATGGGCAAAACCATGAGCACTGCAGGGAAGGCAGGTGTAACATGTGCAGAAAGAGTTAGATTTGGGTGTGGTGTGTTCAATCTGCAATCTAAATTGCAATGTAAAAATAAAGCAGCCAGTATTTACCCTGCACAGAAACAAAATAACCCTCCCAAATCTAACTCTCTCTGCACATGTTACATCTGCCTCCCCTGCAGTGCACATGGTTTTGCCCATTTACTAACAAAAATCCTGCTGCGATCAACTTGGAATTACCCCCCATGGTTAATTATATATTTACCAAGGGGAACAGAACATGTACTCTGTAATGGTTAGACAAACCTCTGTGGTGGCTGGCCACGCCCCAGTGGAGCCTGGCCACACCCTTAAGCATGGGCCCCTACAGTAGCATCCCCCCGGTGGGCCCTTTATGCCCCAGTCTGACACTGACGGCAGCGATCTGCAGGTTACAGTTCGCCAGGTGTACATCAGATGCCACAGAAGCTTAGAGATAGCAATAACTGATGGCACTGCTGCAGGATGAGGCTAAGCAAGCAATAATAAGCTGGAGGTCACACAGCACTCGTACAGCACATTACCGATAGCAATGTCAGATTCTCTGGGGTCCCGGAAAGGTCTCCCCACTTTTTCAAGCACTTCTCCCACGTCACGTATTGTAGAAAAGTTGCACCCCTTCACTGCAGGTACCGCGAATAGGCAGTTTTAATTGGATTGGAGAATTCTCAGGAGCGCGCATTTGTGCGAACGTCTTCTGCGAATGTAATAAAAGAACTCGGACTCACAGACTCACACCTAAGACTATGAGCGTCTGTGTGATAGCCGGGCAGCGGCCGGACCATCAGTCATTTTAAAAAGCATTGCACACCAGGCCGTTTCATCACATAAGCAAGCAGTTTATTCACAGTTCAGACAGGGTTATCACGACAGTAACATTTAACTCCATGTTCTCCTCTCCAGCGCAATATTCATATGGGTTACATCAAGTTACATCTCCTTTCATTTGCTTCACGGGCAATAACAGCATTTACAGTGATGTGACATCATTACAGTACAGTACATACCAGCGCAGTCTCTGGGAATCAGTAGTGCGGCTTTCGCAAACTGAAATTCATTTTAGTGTGCTCTCCCCCATTCGCTAGGGGCTCCATCTAAACGGGATCTCATGTACACGTTACTGGGGGCCTTCCGCCAAACGTGGTTCCTACCACTCACCCAGCTCGTCCTATCCCGCAGACTCACACCTCCCGTCCTGATTCTTGGGTACCCCTGAAGGTCCTTTGTTCCTGGTTCCTTCCACTGTACTCTGCATACTGTGGCTCTCACACTGCACTCTCCATCTCTCGCTGAAGCTGCTGGCTCTCCTGTCACACTGCAGATATGGGCTCTCCCTCTCTTCATAGCAACACCCACACGCTGCTCTTCTCTCCATCATGCCAGGGACTGTGGAGTGCCATTCTTGTTCCACAGTCCCCCGACTGCGTTTCTCCTGGACACTTAGCCTGTGCCTTCCATCCTCAGTCCTCAGCTCACACTGCCCTGTCCTGTGCTTTGTTCCTTCTTCTAAAATCCCCCTGCACTTCCTGTCCTAACCCCCTACATGTGGCAGGGTCTGCTAGAACTGGTTTGGGGCCATAAAACTCCCCCACTCACTGATAAGAATTAAAAGGCTTTTGGAACTTTCCAATATCTCTTGTCTACTAACATTCCAGTATGCCATATCTGTATGTATAATCACAGTACATATGCTGCAAAGGGATGCAGTTAAAATCATAGAGGACAGGATCCTGGCAGTATATATCTCGACTCCGGAATCCCGAAGGACACCATAAGCCCGGCATTGAAATTCCAGCGGGGGGTTGAGATCCCGGCGTCAAAATGCCGACAGCCGGAATCCCGATAGTTCTTCCTGCGGGATGCGCTGGCATCCTGCTGCGGTGTGGGGGTTAGGTTTAGGCATTAGAAAAGGGGTTAGGGTGCAGGGACGGAAAAGGCATGCCTTGGTACCGGGGTGGGAGGGGGGGGGGGGAGGGTTAGGTTTAGGCAGTGGGGAAGTGAGGGTTAGGGTTAGGCACCATGCGGGAGGGTTAGGTTTAGGCACTCACAAGGGAGGGTTAGGGTAGGGGGCAGGGGAGCTTAAGGGTACTTTACCAGGGGCTGTCGGAATTGTTTGGTTGGGATGCCGCTGTCGGTATTCTGACCGTCGGCATCCCGTCCATTGGGATATCATACTGAATCCGCTGCGTAAGCAGAAGGTTAGGACAGGGTCATACTTACTAGTGGAAAGAGTTGGTTGCAGGTGACTTCTGGTCCTGTGTAATTGAGTCGACAATACAAATTTACCAATGTGTAATAGTTTCGACACATTCTTGTTACGCCACCCTGTGGTGAGTGCCGTTAACTACAAGAACAAGTACACAAAAATGGGGGTTACTTTCCATAAGCAAAACTGCTGAGGCGCAGTGCAGAATCACCTTTGCTAATGCCACACACACCTGTTGTTTTTTACTAGTGCCCCTGGGTTTGTGTGGAAGAGCAATAGGTGGGCAGAACAATAATTAGAAAGATGGCGGCGTTTGCATTGTGGCATCATTTTGTCCACTGGGAGGAGTTGGGGCGAGGTCAGAGCTTCTGTTGCTAAAAGCCGGCACTGGGGTAAACCACATTTTTCAGGGCACTCATTTTATTTTTAAATGTTGCGCCCCTTCCCCAGTTGCATTGTACTAGGAAAGACTGTGTAGGGCATCCTGTGTGCCAGAACAGCATAAACTCACCGGACTGGGCATTTTAGCATGTCAGCCAAAGCATCACTGTGGCTTGTCAGGGGTTAAGGCTTTTGGGGGTGGAACATTGTGTATGTGCTGTTTGGATTTGATTGGAGGTGATAGAGTCAGGGTTGGTGCTGCTAGGGATGTAGGAATTCAGCATAGAAGTTTCTGCCTCTTTCCAGTTTTATCGTTGGACTGATAAGTGGTGTGATTCTGATCTGTATTATTATTAACTGGTTTACTCTGTGTTTTATATCGATTTTCTGCTCCATTTCTCTCTCTCTCTCTCTCTCTCTCTCTCTCTCTCTCTCTCTCTCTCTCTCTCTCATACATATTCTCTTGCTTCTCTTACTTTCTGTTTCTTCACCTTTACCCTTCTTTTCCTATAATTGTTGTACTGAATATGTCCAGCAGGCTGTTAGTGCCGGCAGATGCGGCGCGGGTCTGCTCGCGCGCTTGGCAGCCATTGTTTAATGCCGGGCAGGCTGAGTCAGGCCTGAGGTGCGGGGGACACAGGTGACACGGGCGTCCGGGGGCGGGCTCGCCCTCCGGCGCGTGTGCAGCCGCGGGGAGCATCTCCGGCGCCGGCCGCTCCGGTGGTGGGCGCTGCAGATGGCTCAGTAGTGGCATGGGGCAGCGGCCAGCAGGCCGGGGGTCTCGGACGAGTGCTCCGTTGCCGGTGGGGGCCGCCGAGCCACGGGGAAGTGCGGCGCCTGGCCGGGCTGGGGAGCGCGTGCTCTCCTGGCTGGCGGAACAGTCCGCACTCATCTCAAGGGGACTCAGGGTAGTGCTGACAGGAGGTCTGCGCGAGGTAGTCGAGCTCCTTTAGCAGTTTGTGCCAGGGAGCCCGCTAATGGCGCTACTGAGACAGATGCCAGACCACTTCTGGGGATGGGAGCGTGCAGGGCTTAGGCACGTGCAGTAATGCCAGTAATAGGCGGATGAGGTGGGCACACGGGCCAGGATTAGCTTGTAATAGGGCCCTTCGGCAGTGGACTGCGTGGGCTCATTGGGGTCCTTGATGCCGACGGGGTATACCCGGTGTTGACATCAATACGTTTATCTGTTTGCCTGGGCCTGGTTTCCGGCCTGAGCAGGGCGTCTGCGCCTGCGTCCGGGAACGATGTCTCTTTTGTTTCCACAGAGCACAGGTCGCAAATCTCCATGGACAGAGGGGTAGCGTCCGTACGTGGGCAATGCGGAACAGCGTCTGCGGCCGTGGCTGCGCAGAATGGTGAGTCTTCTTAGGATCTGGACTGGTCCAGGGAGAGTGTGGGTAGCCTCGGTAGTGGAGTGGACTCTGGTACCCGGTCCTCATCCTCGGGTGCAAGCAGGTGTACGGGTAAGGGCTCCACTCAGCGCAGTAGGAAGTGTCAAAGTCAGAAAAATATCACTATGCACACTGCCATATTTGCACCTCATATGTGTCCCTGCTGCGCATGCGTGCGCTCTCCCGTGCGTGCGCATACTCGCTGTTGCGGGCACCCGCAGGCGCACGGTATGCGCATTTACGGTAGAGATTGTATGCGTCTAGCGGGCGACTCTTTCGTTACATATTTTCACCATATAATGTATTTTGTAGATTATGGTCCCTTTGATAGAATCTGAAAGTTTGGTTAATGTAGAATGTTCATGGACAGAGAAATCCCTCTTTGTTTGATACGAAGGGTCAGACAGGAATAATACAGTGGTGTTTAGTATCCATCGGAAGAGTATTTAATTAGCAATATTCCGGTGTTGGTTTGAAGCGAATTAATCGCTCGTGCGAATAGTTATGGACATAAGAAGTTTATGTCCATTTACTATTATTTGCACTTACTTATCCATGCGGCGGGAAACCTAGTTTCCCACCCACCTGAGCAGTTGGAAATCGTCACAGCCCACCTGTATGAATCAACCTATGACCTTTTGTTATAATGCGAGGAGAAATTCCTGTGTCCAATGAACAATGAGATTGTAGGGACCATTGAATCGTATTGTGTGTGGGGCATAAATAGACAAGCCGATCACATCCAGCTCTCACTCTTCAACGGTTCTCATTGCTGATTATCGGGAGCTGGATGTCCAGAGGCGCATGCGATCGTTCCCCTTTGTGCGTAAGTTTTTCTCCGCAATCATATTGTATTTCTTGTTATTGTGGGCCATTTCTCTCTCTCTCTCTTCTCCCCTTTCTCTCTTAATTTTCCTGCAAACGTAATTGTATTATATTGTATTTCCTGTGTAGTTATCTGGTTAGTTAGTCTATGTTATATTGTAGTGTGTGACTTGTATTGTATTATCCTTTTTGCAAGTAATAACATTCATATAAGGCGTTAGACCCTAAGCACGGTATCGGTGTATTTCTTATAGTGTTAAGTATTTTCAGAGCGTCGGTGACGCTCGAACAGCTTTTAAGATAATCAGGCTACACAAGGTTGCATCTACACTCTATCATTACACTAAGGTTTTGCTGCATAATACATTGTTTATGGTTTAGATATAAAGGTTCAACATTGTGAGCGTCAGCGCCGCTGGTGATCTCCTCGTGGTCCCGAGCGTCCGCTACGCTATAGCGAATCATTACGTTAGTCAGCAGCCAATAGCGTGCCTGCCTGTGATCTCTTGGCCGTGAGCGAACGTGACGCTTGAGCGTCTCGACCACGGCTAAGCGATTGTTACGCAACGTGCGTACCCTTACGGTACTCCATACATAAATAGCGTACAGTGTTCTTAGACCTCATAAAGGGTGTTATATAAGATAAATATTTAGTTTTATCAATTGGCGGCTCGTCCTGTCCTTCACATATCTCTGCTAGGTAATTTCAGCAGACATTATCCATCAGCAAAGGGCGGGAGATCATATTCTTCGCAGTGCTGACGGGATAAGCGTCTGCTTCGCTTAGTAAAGAGTGCTGAGGGAATCCGGAACCGGAGGTAAGAACAACACGCTAGTGTCTTTTAAAACTGTTTTTTTCTATCTTGCGTACGCACACACGCATATCTGCATTTCTTTTTCGTGTATTTTCATATATCACTCTCCTGTTTGCCATTTTAAATTGATAAAACGTGCTAAGAGAGATTTGTCGCTATTTCATAGTTAAAGAGTAAAAGTAATGCATTAAGGGATAAAGTGTAAAGCACACACGCAGCTCTACCTAAAGGTACAAGGAGAGATTGGTGTGGGGTTCAGTAGAGGATCGAGGATCATCTACATTGATAAACGTGTACATTGTGTTACGGTGGACATTGGTTTTGTGTACACGTGTCTCTAACAAAGGGCTGAGACTCGCGTACGCAAAGGCCGACGCACGCAGCGTAAATTACGCAACGGAGCGTCTGGGTACGCCCATGTAACTCAAGTCACACGATAGTGTTGATTTTTAACAAGGCGATAAATAGCGCAAGGCGATAAATAGCGCAACAGGCGATAAATAGCGCAACAGGCGATAAGTAGCGCAACAGGCGATAAATAGCGCAAGTTTATTTTAGTATTCGAAATTTAAATTAACAGATCCTTCTCCAAATTTACAACACATCTGGTCTAAAGAAAATTTCTGCGCAGAAATAGAAATAGAAACAAAAGTGTATATGTGGTGAGTGAGTGTTTGTTTTTACAATTTTGGGGATTGAACCACAGAAATCATCGAGTTCTCGTGAAGGTACATACGTGTAAGTGACATGCACGGTGGCTAGGGAGGCATCCCTGGTTAAACATAAAATTTGAGCATTAGAGTGTAGCGGACCAGGAGGTCAGACCAGGAGGTCGTATAACAGACCAGGAGGTCTAGGTACAAAGAAGTCCGCTATAGAGACAAGGCACAACACCAAGAAGGGTTGGTGCAACACCCATATAGGCCAATAAAGCTCAGGCTGAAGGAATTCGCAGCTGCCGAATGTCGATTCCACTGGTCGCTCCGTACATAAGATTAGTTGCTTATGTACTGAACGATTGTACCGCACGTAATTGTGTGCATTAGTTAGTAACCTGACCAGTACCATTTGTGTACAAACCCGGTCACAAACGCTATTTGTACATTCTAACGTGATTTGTGTAATTTTTTATTTTTTCAAAAAGGGAAGTTCGCTGGTCACTCTAGAACTATCCGACAACCCCACCTTTACTGGAAAGGGTTAATGCTCTTCGGATCATACCTACATGTTCCAGTAAACTAAGGTTAATAGGGGCCCTGGGTCGAGTACGCCAGCACTATATCAGTGTGTGGGCATATTGGTCGGCGTGGGCGAGTGAGTGAGGTGCTCGGTAAACTTCACCGTCAACCTATCTTTGAATATTTTGGTTTTTTGTAAGGGTTCGCTGAACACCCTGATATAGAGGTCAGAGGTAGAGCAAGCAACACCTGCAAATTATGGGGGCCAGTTGTTCAGGAAGGGGGGCGATCAACCTCGGTTCGGGTTGATTCTGTAAACCGACCAGTCGGGTCGGCAAGGTATGTAATGTGTGAAAAATACGGAAGACACACAGAAATTTTATGTGATGAATGGGAGAAAATGACTGTACATGACGGGGAGAAATTCCCAAGAGTAGGCAGCTTCAGCCCAGAAGTGTTGCAAAATTTAAGGAGAAGGATATGTCTCATTAAATCAGCAAAGAGACGAATCAAACATTATGATTATTTGCAGTTATGGCAACAGGAGGGTGAAATACAGAGAGGATTGGCTCAGGCGGCGGGATCTGGCCCTATCAGGAAACTGATAGCCACGGCCCCACCGCCACCATACATATCAGGAGAGAAATTGGTTGCGGAGAATGACGCATCAGGGGGTAACAAACAGGCACTTAGCAACTGTATAAATGTTAAGGATAATGTTAATAAGTTAACCCATGCAAGTATTAACCCGTGCAAGTTGTACCCTGTTTTGAACTTTCCCCAGGAGTGTGATCAAGAGGACGAATCGGCAACAATATCGGCGCTCTCTCTAGCAGCCACTATATCAGAAACGACAGTAGGCACGGCCCAACCCATAAGATTAGTAACAAAGCCCCCTAGCGGAGGGACAGGTGAGGTCGTATCAACGGGTAAGTACGGCACCATACACTATGCTGAAACCATTTCACCACAGACTGTAGAATCTACACAGAATGATGTTGTTAGAATTAATCCTGTTAAGGTAATAGTAGTGCCAAATGGGAAAACGGACACCACAGGAGTCACTCCTGTTAGGAACATTGCCATGTACAGCCCGTTTTCCCGAATGGAATTAAGAACCATAGTGTCTGAATTCCCTGATCCTAGAAAAGACTTAGTTGCTAGCCAAAAATACATCAGAGACCTAGGAAACACTTTAGAGCCCAATAACAAAGATTGGCAGATATTGCTGAGGGCTTGTTTACCCTCCAATGTCGACGCAGCTCAATTTTTAGCTGACTGTGGACTGGATCAGGATGTACCTCTTACAGATGTGTACAACAAAGACAATGTAAAAAGAATAAATTTACAGTTAAAGGAGTATTTTCCAGCTGTGGCCAAATGGAATAGAATTTTTTCCATTAAACAAAAAGAGACAGAAACAGCTGCTGATTATTTTCACCGGGCATTATTAGAAATGGCAAAGTACACTGGCATAGAGGACATTAGGACCAATGCAAACCATCAAGAAGTAGCAGTATCTGTGCTAATGGATGGTTTAAAAGAGGCATTAAAGACCAGGGTACAGACCACACAACCATGTTGGCGAGGTCTGTCGGTGGCTACTTTGAGAGAGGCTGCTATTGATCACGACCGGAATATCACCAGACACAGGGAGTCACAAGGTGATAAGTTAATGTCAGTAAGTATACAGGCCCTGACCACAAAACAGCCTGTGTTTATATCACCAAACCCTGTGGGTAAGTCAAATGTGGTAACATGTTATTTTTGTCATAAACAGGGACACGTAGCACGAGATTGTAGAGCGAAAAATTCGCAAAGATCATACCAACCCCCTAGACAACGACACGACACACGACATTGGGAGCAAGGTCCGCAGAGACGGAGTTATGAGCCACATACAGGGGAAACAAAAAGATACCCCCCGAACAGAGACTGGCACGCCTCTGGTAGTTCCCAGCTAACTCCCTCACAAGTAGTTGCTGCCAGCGGGATTCAGGGAGGTCACCATACCCAATAGGGGTGTGGCCATACCTGTAATCTCCAGCCAGTAAAATTGATTGCAAATCTTGGAAGTGAACCCGAGATTGCAATGAATGTAGCTGGTAAAACATTAAACTTTCTTGTAGATACGGGGGCGGCCAAATCAGTGATAAATTCGACAGTGGGCATGAGAACCACTGGTAAGACAATTCCAGCCATAGGAGTAACGGGAGTAGTCCAGCACTACCCTGTTAGCAAACCAGCCGAGATTACAATAGGGCCTTTACATACCAAGCATTCCTTTTTGCTGGCTGCATCGGCACCGACTAATCTCCTGGGAAGAGACTTATTGTGTAAAATGGGGTGCGTCATTTATTGTACTCCTGAAGGTGTATTCTTGGACATACCTGAGAATCACGCTCAGGAAGTGCGAGACATGTTAGACTCCCCATCAAAATTAATGTCACATACCATTATGACAAATAGGACTCCATCCCAAGTAGAAGAAATGACATCCCAGATACCAGAGTCACTTTGGACTAAAGATGGACAGGACACTGGATTAATGGCAAACGTAGCTCCGGTAGTTGTACAAGTAAAAGATGGTAGGATAGCTCCAAAAATCCCACAGTACCCTCTGAAGCCAGAGGTGGAGTTAGGAGTGTATCCCGTAATAGAGCGCTTGCTACAACAGGGCATTCTGGTAAGAACGTCCAGCACTGCCAATAGTCCCATCTTCCCTGTTAAAAAGAGTGGGGGGAGGGGTTACAGGCTAGTGCAGGATCTAAGGGGGATTAACAAAATAGTTGAGAGTCAGTTCCCCGTAGTGCCAAATCCAGCTGTCATCCTTATGCAGATCCCTCCCACTGCAAAATTTTTCACTGTTATTGACCTCTGCTCCGCTTTCTTTTCGGTACCTCTGCACCCTGACAGCCAATACTTGTTTGCATTCACATACAGAGGAGTCCAATACACATGGACTCGATTACCACAAGGTTTCATAGACAGTCCAAGTATATTTTCCCAGGCTTTGCATGATTGTGTACAGTCTTTCCAACCAGAGAGTGGATCAGTATTAATACAGTACGTGGATGATCTACTACTGTGTTCTGATTCAGTGGAAGCATCCCTGAAGGATACGAAACAGCTCCTGTTTCATCTTTCAGACACAGGACACAAGGTTTCCAAAGACAAGTTACAATTATGCCAAACTAAGGTAAAATATTTGGGACACTGTCTAACACAAGGACTGAGACACCTGACCGCTGATAGAATTCAAGCAATTAGAGACATGACTCTGCCACAAACCCAGCAACAGATCAGAACATTTTTAGGAATGTGTGGGTATTGCCGTAACTGGATCCCAGGGTTTTCCATTCTAGCGTTACCTTTGCAGGAGATGGTCTCCTCAAACAAACCTGATCGGATTTCGCATACAGACGAGTCCGAGATGGCATTTGAGAGACTTAAACAGTGCCTAACGCAGGCACCAGCAGTAGGTATGCCAGACTATGGGAAACCCTTTGAGCTGTACGGAACAGAAAGCGCTGGTTGCGCGGCAGGCGTCTTAACCCAAAAGCACGGTGATGCCAGCAGGCCAGTAGCATACTACAGCGCTCAGCTAGATACGGTAGCGCGATCCCTCCCCACATGCTTGCGAAGCGTTGCTGCGATAGCATTGCTAGTAACGAAAAGCGAAGATGTAGTGCTAGGTCACAACCTCACAATTCATACACCACATGCAGTGTCAGCCTTGCTAAATTCTGCCCAAACCAGGCACGTCTCATCAGCACGGTTTACAAGATGGGAATTGGCACTATTGGCCCCCGTAAACATCACCATAAGGAGATGCAGTGCATTAAATCCTGCAACATATCTCCCAGGTGTGCCTGGACAGGCACAAAGGGTGGAGGATGAGAGTGGTGGGGAAGGAGAATTTAATACAAAGGAGGACACACATGATTGTATGGAATATTTGACCCAAAATTTTACCGCAAGGCCTGACATCAGTGACAACCCACTGGAAGATGTAGATCTAACTTTCTACACGGACGGTAGTTGTCACAGACAGTCAGACTCGGGAGACTTGTGTACTGGATACGCAGTCGTAGATGACCAAGGCACCATAGAAGCAGAACCGCTAGGCCCACCTCACTCAGCCCAGGTTGCTGAACTGGTCGCCCTAACCAGAGCATGTGAATTGGCTAAGGGCAAATCAGCCAATATCTACACCGACTCTAGATACGCATTCGGGGTAGTCCATGATTTCGGAGCCCTATGGCGCCTCAGAAATTTCATGACGGCAGCTGGTACACCGGTAGCGCATGCAACTCACATCAAAAGGCTTCTAACAGCGATACAGGAACCCGACAGAGTGGCTGTTATCAAGTGTAAAGCACACACATATAGTCAAGACCCAGTATCACTTGGTAACAGCCGAGCAGACGAAGCTGCTAAGTTAGCAGCCGGTACCCCCAGACAGACAGACACCACACAACTGATGGTATTTAATACCATCAACACACAGAAGTTGTGTGAAATGCAAAATTTGTGTTCCACACAGGAAAAGGCAGTCTGGAAGGCAAAGGGATATGGCCAGGAGTCCTCAGGACTCTGGACGGATGGACATGGTAAACCAGTGGCCCCCAGAGCATATCTTCCATGTTTAGCTGAGGCAGCTCACGGGCTGACTCATCTGGGCAAGGAAGGAATGTGCAAGTTGGTAAGAGCATATTGGTGCGCCCCAGGATTTTCATCTCATGCAAGTAAGAGAGCAATGTCATGCCTTACATGCTTGAGAAAGAATATCGGAAAGGCAATACCAACAGAACCATCTCATATCCCACCTGCAGGCGGTCCTTTCCAGGTAATACAGATTGACTTCATTCAATTACCCCCTTGTCGAAATTTGAAATATGTACTTGTTTGTATAGATGTTTTTTCAAATTGGGTCGAAGCATTTCCTGCGGCTACAAATACCGCTATGTTTACTGCTAAGAAAATTGTGCAGGAATTTGTATGTAGATATGGTATCCCTAGAATTATCGAAAGTGATAGGGGTACCCATTTTACAGGTGATGTCTTTCAAGGAATGTGTAAGTTGATGGGAATTGATAGCAAGCTGCACACTCCATACCGTCCACAGGCGAGTGCGAAGGTGGAAAGAGTGAACAGCACTATTAAAAATAAACTGAGCAAAGTTATGGCAGAGACAGGATTGACATGGCCAGAAGCTTTACCCATTGTACTGTACAGCATCAGAACCACTCCCAGGTCCCCTCTTAATCTGTCTCCCTTTGAAATCTTGTTTGGTCGACAACCGCATGTTATGATTAACCCTCAGGATGATTTGAAGTGTAACAATGAAGTGACTGTAAAATACTTAATTAACATGAGTAAACAGCTAAGGAATCAAAATGATAATTTGAAGTTGGTGATTCCTGATTTACCAGATAGTAATTGTCATGACATTGAACCTGGGGATTATGTAATGATACGGAATTTTCTACGCTCAGGTTGCCTTATTGACAGATGGGAAGGACCATACCAAGTCTTATTGACTAGCACTACAGCATTGAAAGTTGCCGAGAGAGAGACTTGGGTTCATTCGTCCCATTGTAAGAAGGTTGCTGATCCAGAGAGGTCCCGTGATAAGGAACAGACGGTAGAGGAAGTTGTATCACTGGAGTGTCTGTTCCAGGAGGACTGAGGGGGCACCTGAGCATTGAAAATCACAAGATCAAAAGCAGTTGTCGATTCCCTGTTCCCTTTTATTGTTTTTATCCACTTCCCATCCCCTCTCCCTCAAATTATTTTTTCCCCTTCTCATTCTTCTTCGTTTCCTCCAATAAGATGGACTTGCCTCAAGAGACTGTGATCCGGATTTTCCTGTTGACCATGATGTTGACCAGAGCAGTCTGTTCCGGCGAGAGTACCATGGAGGTCGAGAAAGGTTCTGGAATGGGTTCTGATGACAGAGATGGAGGCGTAGTTTTCCAAGAGCAACCTAATCAACAAGTAAAGGCGAGTATCAGAAAACGATCCGATAGCATTGACAATAGAAGGAATTGTGAAGGATTGTTAGCTGAAGAAAACTGTATCTGTAGGCTCTGTGACAACGTAGTTGAGGATGGGTGCATTAAGAAATGCCAATCCAGTTTTAATATCCACATGGACCGGCATCCATTGAGTGACTATCACTCCTTAGTGGGTAGTGTGTTAAATCAGACAGATTGTTGGGTATGCTCTCAAGTACCTCAAGGTCATAGCAAATCAGGACTAGTACCATTTCCTTTAACGATAGGGGAGGTACTTGAGCTAAAGGGTGGGAGACCGGTGGACAGGAGGTTTAATATCTCCAGTCCTCCTAGTTTGAAGCTCCACCAATATCATGTGGATAGATCCCTAATATGTTTCAACATCTCCAATCCCCGAAAGCCGGGAAATTGGGAAGTGTCATGGAGTAACCAAACCATGACCTTTTCATATAGAGCAGATAGAATGCCGACAGATACAGAGCTTATACGCCACATAGCCAGTAGAGAAAAATCTTTCCGGTATAGGTATACCCTAGGAAGTAGGATTACGAGAGTTGGAGAGGTATCACCAGGATACTGCGCACATATCGTACAAACTGATACGTGTACTAAACAGATGGGAGCATTAGGGTTAGGAGATTTCACATGGAAGATGTGTAATATGGTTATGTCCTACTCCGTCCCATATGTTCTCCCCGATGATGCATATTTCATATGCGGGAGGAAGGCGTATAAGTGGCTTGCCCCAAACTCTGAAGGATTGTGTTATATTGGAAAAGTACTGCCTGAAGTAATGACTGTATCACATGCCAAAATGAAAGATATTCACCGTGTTGCCCAAGCTCCTTATACTCACACCCATTACGAGCACGTAGTTAAACGGCACCTGATAGAAAGAACAGAGCATCCGGCCTCTGACATGATCCATGAATCCACCGGGATTCAGTTTCTAATCGCGTTAGACATCACTCGCACCGCCAGAGGAGTGTTGAATTATAAATACATATCTGCGCTCGCAAATTTGTTAGACAATATCACAGAAATGTATGATGACACATTTAGGTATACTGGAAGAGAACTTCAAGCTTATAAAACAGAACTGGTTCAGCATAGAATGGTTCTTAATTATCTCACAGCAGTGACAGGCGGATATTGCGTCACACTGGCAACGCAGTACGGCGTGAAATGCTGCACATATATTACGAATAGCACCGAGGACCCGGTCGAGGTCATAGACCAAAAGATGGACGATATTCTCCAATTGAAGTGGGAATTTCGCAGGAGACACAATCTCACCCTTGCTGCTGTAGGTAATAAGCTGACTGGTTGGGTGTCATGGTTGAACCCGCGAAATTGGTTCTCTGGTTTAGGAGAATGGACTCAAAGAGTCATAATGGATGTAGGGAAGTTTCTCCTATGTATCTTAGGTGTTATCATAACGATTGGCTTGATATTTAGATGCGGTCAGGCTTTAATGAAGTGCAAACGTCGTACCAGGGTAATGAGTTTAAGGAGTGAGGAAATTGTAATTCCAATGGATTTGATTTATGACCCAAATGTAGAAACAATGATGTGATGAAAATGCGATTTCTACGGTCCGTTTCTTTCACCTGTTTTTCTGGTTTTTCCAAGGTAAAAAGACCCACTTTTGACGAGGAATTTGATGATCCGGTATACAGACAACTGATGGATTAAAGAAGAAGTTTTGACAACCTTATACACAGATTTTGATGAACAATGCCATAGACCCCCAGTTTCCCTAGAAATTTTAAAATTACGCTAGCCCAACACTTTTGTAAGCCTATGGACATTGACAAAGCTTTTTGCTCACACGCCTTTTGGCAAAAGCACAAAGAAGACTGCATTCAACAGACACCGAACAAGACTTCAACCGACAAATGTTCATTAACCTGACATAGAATACCACTGCATTTACCGTAATTATGTCTTTTCTTCATCTCTACAACCTTCAGGTAATTACACACATAGTCGATAGGGAATACAGGCACAGATATCAGCAATCACATATTCCCCCATTCATGTATCATCAACTAAAATGTGCTCCCCATTTTGTTGCAACCAAAATCCGAAAAGAGCTCGGTAAAGTTTGACAGCCCATCCACAGACCCGTACCACGGGATAAGAAGGAATTCAAATGTATACTTCGCAATACCTCGAAGCTTGATTTAAAACACGTACGGCACGATGATACATGACCCCCAAACACGGATTCATACACACATGCTTCTGTTATCTCACTAGGTCATACCCTCTTCACACCTTCTCCTCTCTCCTCCCTTACCCAACCATGGAAATGTATTAACCCCTGACATATATTTTTCTCGTTTTGAAATGTTTTAGGAAGTGGCAGTTATTGTTGACTGCCATAGGGTGGACTGTCAAAGTCAGAAAAATATCACTATGCACACTGCCATATTTGCACCTCATATGTGTCCCTGCTGCGCATGCGTGCGCTCTCCCGTGCGTGCGCATACTCGCTGTTGCGGGCACCCGCAGGCGCACGGTATGCGCATTTACGGTAGAGATTGTATGCGTCTAGCGGGCGACTCTTTCGTTACATATTTTCACCATATAATGTATTTTGTAGATTATGGTCCCTTTGATAGAATCTGAAAGTTTGGTTAATGTAGAATGTTCATGGACAGAGAAATCCCTCTATGTTTGATACGAAGGGTCAGACAGGAGTAATACAGTGGTGTTTAGTATCCATCGGAAGAGTATTTAATTAGCAATATTCCGGTGTTGGTTTGAAGCGAATTAATCGCTCGTGCGAATAGTTATGGACATAAGAAGTTTATGTCCATTTACTATTATTTGCACTTACTTATCCATGCGGCGGGAAACCTAGTTTCCCACCCACCTGAGCAGTTGGAAATCGTCACAGCCCACCTGTATGAATCAACCTATGACCTTTTGTTATAATGCGAGGAGAAATTCCTGTGTCCAATGAACAATGAGATTGTAGGGACCAATGAATCGTATTGTGTGTGGGGCATAAATAGACAAGCCGATCACATCCAGCTCTCACTCTTCAACGGTTCTCATTGCTGATAATCGGGAGCTGGATGTCCAGAGGCGCATGCGATCGTTCCCCTTTGTGCGTAAGTTTTTCTCCGCAATCATATTGTATTTCTTGTTATTGTGGGCCATTTCTCTCTCTCTCTCTTCTCCCCTTTCTCTCTTAATTTTCCTGCAAACGTAATTGTATTATATTGTATTTCCTGTGTAGTTATCTGGTTAGTTAGTCTATGTTATATTGTAGTGTGTGACTTGTATTGTATTATCCTTTTTGCAAGTAATAACATTCATATAAGGCGTTAGACCCTAAGCACGGTATCGGTGTATTTCTTATAGTGTTAAGTATTTTCAGAGCGTCGGTGACGCTCGAACAGCTTTTAAGATAATCAGGCTACACAAGGTTGCATCTACACTCTATCATTACACTAAGGTTTTGCTGCATAATACATTGTTTATGGTTTAGATATAAAGGTTCAACATTGTGAGCGTCAGCGCCGCTGGTGATCTCCTCGTGGTCCAGAGCGTCCGCTACGCTATAGCGAATCATTACGTTAGTCAGCAGCCAATAGCGTGCCTGCCTGTGATCTCTTGGCCGTGAGCGAACGTGACGCTTGAGCGTCTCGACCACGGCTAAGCGATTGTTACGCAACGTGCGTACCCTTACGGTACTCCATACGTAAATAGCGTACAGTGTTCTTAGACCTCATAAAGGGTGTTATATAAGATAAATATTTAGTTTTATCAGAAGACGCACATACGGCGGGTTATTTACTCTTCCCTGGCTTACTCGGGACCGGTTACGGGACGGTCGTTTGATTACTATATTCGCACTGACCAGTGATTATAGGAGCGTTGCTAGCAGCGATGAAGATTGGACGGGGGGCAGATACCTTCCGTTTTTATCAGAAGGGGGTTAGATGGATGTGTATATTTGCGGTTTGTTGCTTGAATTTTCGGCCCAGGGAATATAGGAGGGTGACGCACTACCGATCTCTGATTCATATTAGTTTCACTACATATTAGGGATAAGCGGAGACAATACAAAGAGGTTTTTCTAGGGTAGCAACATGGGCGCGGCATTTTCTCGTTACCCAGGTCGCCGGAGTCGCGACTGAAGGTTACGGCTTTATAGTTGTGGGAAGCTGCCTGGCCCGTGGTGCTATAGCTTTAGGGCAGGCCCGTCGTGTGCGGGGAGCGGTAACTGCTTTGCCTGTCACATTGGCCAGTGTAAGTTGGAAGGGAAGTGTCGTTTCGGCACTCCGTCATTAGGTGTGGCGGGGAGCCACGCTATCTAAGGCTGAAGCAATCCAGCGACAAAAGGGGGCTGCTACGCAGTCGTCTCGGCTGAACCGGGCTCCGTCGTGGGGTAAGGCTCCCACTCCGATTAAATAGCTGGCGCTTTTCCCCGGGTGGCGTAGATATCCGCGTCGGGCCGACGCGGGGTTGCTGCGCCCAGGTTTTACTATTGGCTTCCCCTTACATATTGCTAGTCAATTCCGGTCTGTTTCATGTGGCACTTAAGCTCCGCGCGTATTTCCCTGACTTTTCGAAGGCTTCGGTCTCTGCTGTGGTTCATTTCGGACGCATGGTGGGGCCTGTCGGATGGCTCCCAGTTGGGACTTCATGCTGTCACCGGTGGGGGTTATCCCGTGAAAGGTCGATGGGACTTTTGGGCTTATGCAGGATCCTTCAGATCATTTAGGGGGCATCAGTGAATGATGCTATCCCGGGGGTACATTGTAGGGTGGTTTCCATGTCCTTTGACTCTGCATTGGAGAGGGTCAGATCGTTTGGCAGCGGGACGCTCATGTGCGTATTGGTTGTCGATAGTGATGAGCGGGTTCGGTTCCTCGGAATCCGAACCCCCCCGAACTTCACCCATTTTACACGGGTCCGAGGAAGACTCGGATCCTCCCGCCTTGCTCGGTTAACCCGAGCGCGCCCGAACGTCATCATCCCGCTGTCGTATTCTCGCGAGATTCGTATTCTATATAAGGAGCCGCGCGTCGCCGCCATTTTCACTCGTGCATTGGAGATGATAGGGAGAGGACGTGCAGCATTCTCTCAGTTGTGTTCAGTGTGCTGCAAATATCTGTGCTCAGTGTGCTGCAAATATCTGTGCTCAGTGTGCTTGCAAATATCTGTGCTCAGTGTGCTGCAAATATCTGTGCTCAGTGTGCTGAAAATATCTGTGCTCAGTGTGCTTGCAAATATCTGTGCTCAGTGTGCTGAAAATATCTACGTTCTCTGCCTGAAAAACGCTCCATATCTGTGCTCAGTGTGCTGCAAATATCTGTGCTCAGTGTGCTTTATTGTGGGGACTGGGGACCACCAGTATTATATAGTAGGAGGACAGTGCAGAGTTTTGCTGACCAGTGACCACCAGTATTATACTTTCTCTGCCTCAAAAACGCTCCATATCTGTGCTGCATTGTAGTATATAGTAGGAGGACAGTGCAGAATTTTGCTGACCAGTGACCACCAGTATTATATCAGTACGGTACAGTAATCCACTGCTCTACCTACCTCTGTGTCGTCAAGTATACTATCCATCCATACCTGTGGTGCAATTAAGTTGTGCGCAGTATATATAGTAGGAGGACAGTGCATAATTTTGCTGACCACCAGTATATAATATATAGCAGTACGGTACAGTAGTCCACTGCTCTACCTACCTCTGTGTCGTCAAGTATACTCTCCATCCATACCTGTGGTGCATTTAAGTTGTGCGCAGTATATATAGTAGGAGGACAGTGCATAATTTTGCTGACCACCAGTATATAATATATAGCAGTACCGTACAGTAGTCCACTGCTCTACCTACCTCTGTGTCGTCAAGTATACTATCCATCCATACCTGTGGTGCAATTAAGTTGTGCGCAGTATATATAGTAGGAGGACAGTGCATAATTTTGCTGACCACCAGTATATAATATATAGCAGTACGGTACAGTAGTCCACTGCTCTACCTACCTCTGTGTCGTCAAGTATACTATCCATCCATACCTGTGGTGCATTTAAGTTGTGCGCAGTATATATAGTAGGAGGACAGTGCATAATTTTGCTGACCACCAGTATATAATATATAGCAGTACGGTACAGTAGGCCATTGCTATTGATATATTACTGGCATATAATTCCACACATTAAAAAATGGAGAACAAAAATGTGGAGGGTAAAATAGGGAAAGATCAAGATCCACTTTTACCTCGTGCTGAAGCTGCTGCCACTAGTCATGGCCGAGACGATGAAATGCCATCAACGTCGTCTGCCAAGGCCGATGCCCAATGTCATAGTAGAGAGCATGTAAAGTCCAAAAAACAAAAGTTCAGTAAAATGACCCAAAAATCAAAATTAAAAGCGTCTGATGAGAAGCGTAAACTTGCCAATATGCCATTTACGACACGGAGTGGCAAGGAACGGCTGAGGCCCTGGCCTATGTTCATGGCTAGTGGTTCAGAT